>NC_139022.1:79335214-79892714 GCF_964662115.1 Mustela nivalis | reverse complement strand
CGGCTGTTTGATTTCAGGTGAAACCTATCCTGTGGTTGGCAGGAAAAAGCTACTCTTTCAGTGTAAGGAAGCGGGTGTTTGAAGAAATGATTAAGCCCCATTGCAAATAAGGAAAGGAGTTTCCTGTGGTGTTGTCTCCTGTATCCTGACTCACGCGGTGACTTGTTGTGTGACTTGAAACCAATTAATCTTTCTGTGCGTAGGTTTTTTTTTTGTTTTTTTTTTTTTAGATTTTATTTATTTATTTGACAGACAGAGATCACAAGTAGGCAGAGAGGCAGGCAGAGAGAGAGAGGAGGAAGCAGGCTCCCTGCTGAGCAGAGAGCCCGATACGGGGCTCAATCCCAGGACCCTGGGATCATGACCTGAGCCGAAGGCAGAGGCTTTAACCCACTGAGCCACCCAGGCGCCCCTGTGCGTAGGTTTTTAAAGCCTGGGGTGAGTCTTCTGGGCCTCTTGGAGAATAAACATATTATAGCTTAAACTGAGGCACATCGTTGAAGAGTCTTCGAAAGTTGAGAATGATTTCAGGGCTCTTGACAGAGCACCCGTTCCTGAACCGTGTTCAGTTAGTTCCTCCATCCGTCCGTTCATTCATCTAGAAGTAGTCTCAGGAGTTTAGGGTTTACCAGACATTATTTTAGATGTGAATATGCGGAGGGAGCAGGACAGTCCACGTTCTGGTTTGGGTGGAGGGTCGAAGGACGGTAGAACAAACCAGCAAATCAGTGAGGTAGATCTTGGAAGGCAGTGATAATTGCTGTGGAGGCTACATAGCCCAACCCCAGCTTAGGAAGTTTTCCTTCTGTGTTTTCTTCTAAAAGTTTTGTAGGTTTATGGTTTACACTTAACCTCTGTGATCTGTTTTGAGTTCATTTCATATAAGGTGTGAAATTTACGTTAGGGTTCAGATGTTTTTATTTGGATATCATGTTTCCGCCAAAATTTTGGTTTCCACTTGTTGATACCAGTATATAGAGATAGGATTGATTTTTATGTGTTGACTTCATAACCTACAACCTTGCTAACCTCATTTATTAGTTCCAGAGCTGCTTTGTACATTGCTTTGGATTTTATTTATTTATTTATTTATTTATTTAACAGACAGAGATCACAAGTAGATGGAGAGGCAGGCAAAGAGAGAGAGGAGGAAGCAGGTTCCCTGCTGAGCAGAGAGCCCAATGTGGGGCTCAATCCCAGGACCCTGGGAACGTGACCTGAGCTGAAGACAGAGGCTTTAACCCACTGAGCCACCCAGGTGCCCCTGTTTTGGATTTTATATGGAGATAATCAAATTGCTTGCCACTGGACAAGAGACAGTTTGGTTTCTTGCACATCTGAATGCTTTTTAGGAGCATGAAGATTTCTTTTTAGATTATTTTAAATTACAAATTACATTCCTTTAATAGTTTTGGTATTATTATGTTATCTATGTAATCTCGAATATATTTGAATAGTTTGTGGTTTTCAAGAAATTATTTCATCAAAGTTGTTGAGCTTATGTGCATGGAGTTGTTCATAATATGCCCTTGTTATCCTTTTAATGTCTGTGTGGACTGTGGTGCTATGTTCCCTGTTATTCCTTATATTGGTAATTTGTGCCTTCTTTCTCTCTCTTTTTATCTTGTCAGTATTACCAGAAGTTTACTGATTTTATTGATACGTTCAAAGAACCAGCTTTTGTTCTCATTGATTTTTTTTCTATTGTTTATCTCTTCAATGTCATTGATTACTGCCTTTACTTTTGCTATTTGTCTTCTCTCTGCTTGATTTAGGTTTTTACTTTCTTTCTTTCTTTTTTTTTTTTTTAAGATTTCTTTATTTATTTTAGAGAGAGAGTGAATGCATGTGGGCAGGGTATGGGGGCAGAAAGAGAGAGGAGAATCTCAAGCAGAAACTCTGCTGAGCACAGAGCCCAGCACAGGGCTCAATCCCAGTAATCCGATGTCATGACCTGAGCCAAAATCAAGAGTCAGCCATTTAACTGACTGAGCCACCCAGGTGCCCCAGGTTTTTATTTTCTTAAGGTAGGAGCTTAGATTACTGACTTGAGACTTTCTTTTCTAATAATTTAATGCTATGAATTCCTGTTTTAGCTCTACTTTAGCTGCATCCCACACATTTTGATTTATTTTTATAAATAGTTTAGTTCAGATTATTTTCTAATTTCTCTTGGGTTTTCCTCTTTGATACATGATTTGTGTGTGTGTATGTGTGTGTGTGTGTGTGTGTGTATTTGTGTGTTTATGTTGGAAGTTTTTATAATACTGGACATAATATTTTCTCTCCTGGCAGGATTGTTCTAGAGGTGGATAGTGGCTTCCCAACCCTTCCATCCATCCATCTAACAAATATTTATTGAACACCTACTAACACTAGGCCCTGGACTTATTTCAGCTTCCTTATGGATAGTGTATTCTGGTGAAGGAAACAGATAGTGAGTAGGTAAACATATATGTATTAGAATGTCAAGTAATAACAAAGGATATGAAGGAGAAAAATGAAGGAGGGCACAGGGCAGAGAATGACAGGAGAAAGGGGATTGGGTGGTCAGATACAATTTTTCAGAAGCGGTACCAGTTGAGCAGAGACCTGAATGAAATGACAGAGGGAGGTGGGCCTTGTTTTTCTACCTTAGCATGGTCTTCTGTTCTGGCCCTCTTTGTTTATACTTGCCCAGCTCCTGAAGGCATTGGAGTTTTTGACCCCTAAAAGTTTAAGTGAATGATACAACTCTGTGTAACCTGTTGTTTTGGGCTGAACATTTAACCTTTCTTTGATCTTAAACATTTTGAAAAAAACAAAAGACATATATAGTAAAGTTCTCTAAATACTATTTAGTCAAGCTGAAAATTGATACCTTTGTGATTTGTCTAGATCATATTTTCAACTCTGTCACTTACTAGCTAGAAGGTAGGTAGTAGTATGTTAGTAAATGTTTGATTACCAGCTCTCTGGGGCAGGGTGGGTGGGGGGAAGTTCTGATTTGTAGTATTTTCCAGTTTTCTTTGTGTAATACTTTCACCACAACTGATTTAAAGCTACAATATAATGTCATTGGACACAGAGTTGGGAAGATATATAGTCAGTTCTTATTAGTCTGTACAAACTGGCTTCTCCACACTGCCAAAGGTAGTTTTATAATCTCCATTTTACATCAGAATGTAAAGATTCAGAATTGTTACAAGGTAACTCAGTAAATTGTGGGCAAGTCTGCAAACATTTTGAAGCCTAGTGATTGTGATGCAGTTGGCTTGGGTTGAAGAACTTCACTTAGATTTCTTTTTCTTTTTCTTTTTTTTTTTTTTTTAAGGGATCCAGTTGATTTTATTGTGAAGCCAGAGCTAAGAACCATTGACTTTGTAGATTAAGAATCTTGTATGGTGCTTCTCAGTGGTCTTAGGAGCCCCTTCAAAATTACTTTTTCTTATAGATGTGGTAGAAAAGGGAGAAGATATTTGACTTCAGGGATGGAATAGAATCCATATGTTCTATTTCAGGACACCACAGGGACTTGATTTACCCTGGGACATAGCCAGGAGGGAAAAGACCAGGAACTAGAACTACACTCCCATTGGATTAATACAGAGGGGAAAAGAGAGTCAGGGCTCTGTGGGAATGAAGAAAGAATTGAAAGAAACCCAGTCTAACTGACAGAATGCATTAGCTAAAACATCTGACAGTGGGCAGTCTACACTCTCATGCTGACACCCTGGACACTTGCGGGGTTGGAAAGCTTGGGTTTGGATTCAGGCTACGTGGGATAGTTCTATTATTTATTGTCTTTAAGACATGAGTAAGGAGGTTAGCTTTTCTAGGTCTCATTTTCCTCATCTGTAAGATGGGATGATAGTACCTACTCTGTCACGTTGTTAACTTCATAAAAACCCCTGAGTGCTCCAACACTTAGAGAACAAGTAGAAAAGGAAGAGCCAGTAAAAGAATCTGGAAGATAGCAGGTAGTCTATCAGAAGCCTGAAGAAGAATGTTACAAGGAGAGTATGGCCCTCTGTCAGATCTGCCAAGAGTTTAAGGTGCCCAAAGAGAAGCGATGACTGGGTTTTTTTAATGAAGATGGAGTGATCCTGTAAGTGCTGATTTAGTGAAGTGGTGGGAATGAGGTCTTATTAGTATGGAGATGACAGGAAGCTGTGAAGTGAGGAAAGAGAGACTGAAATCATAGAACACTTTTAAGAATTTTGAGGGAAGGGTAGATTGAGAAATGGAAGGGCATTTGGAAAGGATGTGAAGTTAAGAGAGGTTTTTTCCACTGGCATATTATAGTGTCTCTGTATATGCTGAAGGGCATGGTCCCTGGAGGGAGTATAAATGATGCAGAGGAGAATGGGATAATTTCTAGGGGATTGATACATGAAATAATTGAAAAGATAAGAAGGGTGCGATCCATTGCCCCAGTGGGGTGGTTAACCTTGGTAGGCACGGGGATGCTTCATTGACTATAATAATAGTAAAAGCAGAGAGTGTGGGTATCAAAGTATGTAGGTAGGTTGATAAACTTAGTAATGGGAAAATAAGGGAATTACTATCAGATTGCTTATGTTTTCTGTATGCAATATTATCAGTTGAGATTTGGATATTGCTGATCATGGATACTAAATTAGGCACATTAATAGATTAGGGTATTTGAAAGGAAAGGAAAAGTCATGGAATTGAAGAACAGAAGGCTAGGGAATTGAAGTAGGATTGCTGTGATGAGATTGTACTTGAGATTAGTAGGTAAGAATTTAGGAGTATGAGGAATATGGGGCCACCTGAGTGGCTCAGTTGGTTAAGTGTCCAACTCTTGATTTTGGCTCAGGCTGTGATCTCAGGGTCATAGGATGTAGCCCTGCATCAGGTTGTATGCTCAGTGGGGAGTCTGCTTGAGATTCTCTCTCTCCCTCTCTCCCTGCCCCTCCACCTGCTTATGCACACATGTGTGGGCTCTCTTTCTCTCTGAAATAAATAAATAAGATTTTATTTATTTATTTGACAGAGAGAGTGATCACCGGCAGGCAGACAGGCAGAAAGAGAGAGGAGGAAGCAGGCTCCCCATTGAGCAGAGAACCCAATGTGGGGCTTGATTCCAGGACCCTGAGATCATGACCTGAGTCAAAGGCAGAGGCTTAACCCACTGAGCCATCCAGACACCCCAAATAAATCATTATTTTAAAAAAGAATTTAAGGGGCGCCTGGGTGGCTCAGTGGGTTAAATCTTTGCCTTCAGCTCGGGTCGTGATCTCAGGGTCCTGGGATCGAGCCCCAAATCGGGCTCTCAGCTCAGCAGGGAACCTGCTTCCCCCTCTCCCTCTGCCTGCCCCTCTGCTTACGTGTGATCTCTGTCTGTCCAGTAAATAAATAAAACCTTAAAAAAAAAAGAACTTAACAGTATGTTAATTACGTGTAGTATGTTTAGTCTCTGTAGTCAGGATAGACTCCCTTTTCCTACAACAGCAAATAACCCCTTAATCTGAGTGACTAAGTATAATCAATATCTCCTTCTGGCTTAGACAGCATGTCTGACAGCAGGTCTCTGCTCTACCTAGCTTCTCAGGAACCTGTGTGTCAAAAAGTGTTAGGAGGTCAGGGCACCTGGGTGGCTCAGTCAGTTAAGTGTTTGCTTTTGGCTCAGGTCCTAATTCCAGGGTCCTGGGATCAAGCCCCACACCTTGGGGAACCTGCTTCTCCCTCTCCCTTTGCTCTCCACCCGCCCCCCCCCCAGCTTGTTCTCTCTGTCTCTCTCAAATAAATAAAATCTTTTTAAAAAAAAGTTTAAAGAGGCCATTTACTTTACTTGCAAGCTAACAGGTTAGCCTACCATGGTATCACAGACACTAGCAGAAGACACTTCTGGATCAGCCACAGAGGACTTTAGTACTCTCAGTAGGAGCAGTAGCCAGGGTGTCAACATTTGTGTCAGCTGTCCAAGCCCCTGTTCCGCAGGTAGATGCTAAGTGCACCAAGTGACACCTGCATAAGCTGTGGGTTGTGTTATGGATGAATCCTGAACTTAGGGAACCCAAACCTTTTCTCATGGGCCAGAAGGATGCCTTATTCTCTCTGTCTTTTAAGGCAAGCCATAAGCAAACTAGCCCCTCGCTTCAAAGGAGGACATTATCTCTCTTTTCTGTGCAAACATCCTGGAAAAGAGGATCTACAACAAAAGCAATCAGTCCTTCTGCTTATAAGATGTACAGAAGCACCTGGGTAGCTCAGTCCGTTAAGAGTCTACCTTCAGCTCAGGTCATGATCCCAGGGTCCATTGGGCTCCCTACTCAGTGAGGAGTCCACCTCTCCCTCTGCCTGCTGGTCCCCCTGCTTGCACGTTCTCTTTCTCTGTCAAATAAATAAATAAAATCTTAAAAAAAAAAAAAGATGTACAGAAATCCACAAGACCCATGGAGAATTGTCTCCCAGTACCAAGCTAATTGAGGTACTGCTAATTGAGGTATTGCTATCAAGTGACCCCATGTATTAGTTTGCTAGGGATAACTATAACAAAGTAATCTGGATGGCTTAAACAGCAAAAATTTGTCTCTGATTTTGAGTGTAGAAATCCTAGATTAAGGTGTCAGTGGAATTAGTTTCCCCAGAGGCCTCTTTCCTTGGCTTGTAGATGACCGTCTCCTCCCAGTGTCTCCACTTGGTCTTTCCTATGTCATATCTGTATCCAAATTTCCTCTAAGGACACCAGTCACATTTGATTAGAACCCACCCTAATGACCTCATTTTAATTACCTCTTGTAAGACCCTATCACCAAATATAGTCACATTTTGAATACTGGGGGTTAGAGCTTCCACATGTAAAATTTGAGGGATTACAACAAAGCTACAACACTGCAACATTTAAACACATGGCTTCCAGGGTTGATAAAAATGGGAAGAAAGCACCTGGAAGATGACGCAGGAGCTTTTCACCAACTCTGCCCCAAGGAACATACAACCACTTCTGCTTTCAGTCCAGGGGATGGACCTCACCTTAACTGAACCCTGACTGGGATGTGTAGGTATCCAGGCATTCAGATGGAGGGGGCAGATATGGATGAGTATTATCTGAGTCTCCCACAGCACGGTTGTGTGTTTCTCTCTAGTACTCTTCGGCTGTTCAGGTGCAGAAATGGACGAAGAGAAGTTGGGCTTAGTCTTGGAATTAAGATTCTGCCAGCTGTTCTGATGAGGAAAGAAGAGGCAAGGGAGGTAAAGGTGTTTGTATAAAAGCAATTTCAGAGGTGGACTATAGGATCTAACCTGGGCAAGGGGTGGAGTAAAGGAATAAAGGATAAATAACAGGAAAAGCTGGTAAGAACAGTAGATTGGAGGACTTGATGAGGTTGCAAAATTTCAGGACTGTGAGAACTAGAGCAGGTGAGTTGGATGGGTGAGGTGGTGGTCAGATGGTGGGATTCTTTTTTTTTTTTTAAAGATTTATTTATTTATTTATTTATTTATTTATTTATCTGACAGGCGGAGATCACAAGGAGGCAGAGAGACAGGCAGAGAGAGAGGGGGAAGCAGGCTCTCTGCTGAGCAGAGAACCCGATGCGGGACTCAATCCCAGGACCCTGAGATCATGACCTGAGCTGAAGGCAGTGGCTTAACCCACTGAGCCACCCAGGCGCCCAGATGGTGGGTTTCTTAAAGATATCAGAGGTCATGTAGTTTTTGATGGCCATGTCAAGAGTAGGTCCCTGAAATCGGGTGGCTGAGATCAGGTGGGACATAAATTGTTCTCCATGAAGGAGTCAGAGAACTAGGAGACCAGGGATTTGTCATCTGTGTGGATGTCGAAGTCATTTAGAGTGGAAGTGAAGTCATTTAGAAGTCATAAGAAGGGTGGAAGGCAAGAGGGGGATCCATGTGATGGAAAGAATGAATGTATATTTCTCCCATGAAGATCCTCTTGGTCTTTGATTAGACTTGTTCATATTCTACAGTCTTCAACAGATTTTTGTTATTGTTGTTGTTGTTACTATTATTATTATTATTGGGAAACTACTTGGCAACACATCCACAAAACCTCTCTTAGGTGGCTTTCTTTTTAGAGATGGTCTTTGCTGATTTCAGATCATTCCAATTCTGACTTTATCCCCCAATATTGGGGTTGCCCTCCAAATCCCCCCAGTTCCCCTGCATATTAAAAAAATGAAATAAATCCTGAAATCTTTTCTAGGCTAGTTAATAAAACCTGCCACCCGAAAGTGTGCATGTGTGAAATATGTAATGTTTATAGTAGGTATGAATCTACTTTTACCTCTTTTTATATAAATGAAAATAAAACATGTTCATCCCTTTCAGTCTTTGTGTATGTTTGTATGATGTGCTACATTTTAATGATTTATTTCTGCTGGCCGGCATCTTCAGTGGGTTCTGCAGACAGCAGTTTTATGTCTGTAAACTTGTATGTCGTATCTGGGCTTCTGCCTATCTAATCTTATACAGACATTTATTAAAAAACAAAATGAAACAAAAAACCATAAAGTCCACGGCCACCCTCCAACTTCCTCGAGGCAGATGCTACATTGCTGACTTCAGGGTGGTCCTTGGAAATGATGTTTTGTTTGGGACCAGGAATATTTTTAAGGGTGTGAAAACATTTGCACTGCGAGCACAGAGTGGAATCTTGATAATACAGCTCTGTAGAATATTAATGCAGAGTTCCTATGTCCAGATTGGCAGAATGTGAAAGGCTCAAGGCTGTTGTGTCAAGTTTTTAAAGTTACCAGGTTTGTCATGTGAGGTTGGCTTTTTTTTTTCTTCATCCCCCTTAAATTCCTTCAGTCACGCTTGCTTTCTTTCTTTCAGTACTGCCAAACGAGAGAAACTTTCAGAATGCTGCAAAAAGCAATAATTTGGATCTTATGGAGAAGCTGTTTGAAAAGAAGGTTAACATTAATGCTGTGAACAATGTGAGTAGAAGTCACAGATATGACAAGTGAGTACCCTAAGGGTGGTTTGGATTTACACAGTGCAACTGAAATAGTAATAAAAATTAAAATGATTGTGCTGAATGGGGTGAAGGAGAGCTCTATTGTTGGTAATTCCAGAATGTGTATACTCAAGGTGGAATTAAGAGGAGGAATAGTTCTGGGTGTTTTAATTTATCTTATCAGAGGGAAAATACACAGTCACTGTGTGCATCTTTGCAAAGACTGTGGGTGGGCAGTAAAGCCAGTGGTCAAGGTTATGGGCCTGGACTTGATCCTGGATTGCAGCCTGTGGATCATTGGCCTCATACATTCTGGAAAGGCAGAACATCTTTTGCTTCACAGTTTCATCACTGCTTTCTCTCCAGGGATGTCCTTTGTTGTTCGGCCCACCAAGTTTAACATCCAAAGGAGCATGGGTTTGTATTTTACCACTTTGGAAATATGGTACCTTTGCATGTCAGGCACTAGGGCCTTTTCTAAAACCTGGCTCTTGACTGTATTGTTCTTTATGTGTCTGGGTTTAGGAGAGAAGTCCACTGCTAGAAATACAAATTTCCTACTGCTTAGTTTTGTAGAGATTTCCTGATAGCTTTTCAGGGCAAGGTTTATCAAAGTGAACAGATTTGAGGCTGTGTTAATTGCTTAGGACAATCTGTGCAGTGGATCAAAAACGGGAAAATAGAGGTGGATTTAATGCTAAATGAAGTTCAGTGTTCTGACTTGTACAGACCCCTTCCCAGGCACTGGGGAGGGCTCTAGCAATATGTTCTCATGCTTAAATGGTTTTGTAAGATCCAAAAAAGTAAGAAACTTTAATTGCCATCAGTTCAGCTTTTTGACTCTGGCTTTAAAGAGGGCTCCCTAGAGAGTAGACTTTTCATTCCACAACATATAGATCTGTCCCAGATAGTGAGGTCATATGAATTGAAGTCATGCACCAGATGCAGTGGAAGGATGTTTACCGGTTGTGCTGTGTATATGTGAGAGATATATGTTTGCATATATGGAAATTTATGTGTCTATGTGTATATTGTATGCATGTGTATGTCTGATGTGTTACTGTTTCATTTAACATTCATTGTCCTTAGGTATCCTAGAAAGAGTAGAGAAATAGCAAAATTTTGCAGCATAACAATTTTAGGAACCAAACAAAAACAACAACAACAAAACCAAAAGGAAAAAAATCAGGAAAGAAGGGAATAAAAACAAAGAAGTAAGCAGGCATCTTTGAAAGTAATATCTAGATAAACTATTGAATAAGTAAAGCAATAATCATTTTCCCAAGTAGCGGGAAACAGATTCTCTAATGTACTTTTACAATAATTTAAATTTTTTTCACATAAGACTTCCTGATTTTTTTTATCTTTAAAAGTATTTTATTTATTTATTTGCAAGAGAGTGAGCACAGAGGGAGAATGAGAGGGAGAAGTAGACCCCCACACTGAGCAGAGAGCTCAATGTGGGGCTCCTCTGAGGACCCTGAGATCATGACCTGGCCGAAGGCAGACACTTAACAAACTGAGACACCCAGGTGCCCCAAGACTTTCTGATATTTTAAACTGTATTTTTATATTAAAGTATTGAAAGGGATTTAATACTAAATGAAGTATCATTTAGGGCACATTTGAGGCATTTTAATTTATGGTCACTGTGGCAAGTTATCATCAGCTCTCAATGAAATGTATTATACTTTCTAACAATATCTGTTTTGGTCCCATTTACAGCAAATTGTTTACGTGGTTAGTTGCAGAGTTCCTTAAAATCTGTTATGATAGAGATGAAAAAATATATATAAATGGTTTTATTGAATTCTCTTGGATGCTGTTTTGGCTTGACATACCAGAACACAGCTTTAAATTGCAGACACTATCAGGATAACTTATGTTTTGTCAAACATCAGTTTACCATCAGTTTAGCTACCAAGGATATCAGATATTTAAATTTTGCAGTACATTATTTGTTTGAAATAAAGGAGGAAATCCATGTGCAGGTACCTTGTTTGGAAGTAAAACCAGTGTCTAGAATATGGGAAATACGACTTGTATTTTACTTACAAGCAAAACATCTCTTGTCTGAAACACAGTAAACTGTCTCTGGACATCCCAGGAGCACCTTATTGGCTTTCCTTTGAAGCAACAGACAGTCAGAAC
This sequence comes from Mustela nivalis, assembly GCF_964662115.1. Taxonomy (NCBI): domain Eukaryota; kingdom Metazoa; phylum Chordata; class Mammalia; order Carnivora; family Mustelidae; genus Mustela; species Mustela nivalis. Next base: position 79,881,637 of record NC_139022.1, on the reverse strand, counting down.
TTTCTTTTTCTGTGTCTACATTGTCCTGTTCTTTTCTTTTTTTCTTCTCTTCCTTCTTTCTTTCATTTTGAAGCAGTTTATTTGTTTAAGTGAAATAAACAGTACAAAAAAATTATAGAAGAAAGACCATATATGGGTTGAACATCTAGGAAAATTTTTATTTTACATTACCAATATATTCTAAGCAGAAAAAATTACTGTTCTTTGTGATTGCATATGGGAGAAAATACAACTTTTACTTTTAATTTTAATTTTATTTACTTATTTTTTAAAGGTTTTATTTATTTGAGTAAGAGAGGGAAAGCATATGTCGGAAAAGGGGTAGAGGGAGAGGAGAGGGATAAGCGGACTCCCTGCTAAGCACAGAGCCTAATGCAGAGCTTGATCCCAGGACCCTGAGAACACGACCTGAGCTGAAGGCAGACACTTAACTGACTGAGCCATCCAGATATCCCTGCAACTTTTACTTTTTTTTTTTTTTTAAGATTTTATTTATTTACTTGACAGAGGGAGAGACCATAAGTAGGCAGAGAGGCAGGCAGAGAGAGAAGGGGAAGCAGACTCCCCGATGAGCAGAGAGCCCGATGTGGGACTTGATCCCAGAACCCTGAGATCCCAGAACCCATGACCTTAGCCGAAGGCAGAGGCTTAACCCAGTCAGCCACCCAAGTGCCCCAACTTTTACTTTTTAATTAAAATCCTTACACTGTTACAATCAATCATAGGCTATGCCATGCACATATAAACATATGATAGAAAATTTAAGACATAGGAATCATAAAGAAGCTGAATAACAATTAGATGATGGAAAACACAAATTATGTTTCCTCAGATGAACCGCACAGCCCTGCATTTTGCAGTGGGGGCAAATCATATATCTGCAGTGGATTTCTTGCTCAATCATAAGGCAAGAGTGGATATTGCTGATAAGGTAAGTTCATTTTCATTTGGTAGAATGGACTGGAGCATAACCAGTGTATGGAGGAAATCTGGTTACTTCAGTTATCTTTTCTTCACATACCCACCCAATATTTCAAAATTCGGCTTTCACTTTGGAAAGATCTCTTTAAGGTGTATTGGTAACTGAATTGTTTACCCGCTACCTGTAGGACTTAGGCTTTTGCTCATTTTCTCATATTGACCTTACGGTCAGTAATATGCATTTATGGACATTGTGGAGGGTATGTGCTATGGTGAGTGCTGTGAAATGTGTAAGCCTGGTGAGTGCTGTGAAATGTGTAAGCCTGATGATTCACAGACCTGTACCCCTGGGACAAATAATACATAATTACATTATATGTTAATTAAAAAAAAGAATAAGATGGTTGCCTATAGTATAATTTGGGACATGGAGGACAGAAGCTAACTGGCCTAAGGGATGTTAAGTCTTGACTTTGCTGCGTGAACTCTAATAAAGCTTGTTAAGTACATATTATGTACTAGGCACCAGTCCTAGGATTTTGATTTTTAATACTCAACCTTGTCTCCCAACCTTGTGAGAACAGGGTTACTAAAAATACACAGTTTTCATATGAAGAGCCCAAGACACAGAAGTTAAATATCTTGCCCAAGATACATCTAAGAAGGGGTAAAGGTAGGATTTAAACCTGGTTTACCTGGTTCCAGAGACCAAACTTTTAGCCCCAAAGCAGCTTAACTATTTGTCTGCATTGATATGAAAACCCACCCTAAGGATTTTCTCCCTATTTTTCCTAACTTTCCTAACTTCACTTACTACTTTACTATGGCACAAGAAAACCAATTGGGGTGGATATACCCAATATATCATTCATCATCTCCAGCTGCAATGGAGGATGATGGGCTTGGTTTTTAGAATCCTAAGGACTATGGCTCCTGGTTCTTAATCAAATGGGCCATTGTTCTTAAAGTGTTCAGTAAGTAGGTTTCCACACAGCTATTCTATATTCTGTCTGGATTGACTCATTGGAAGATAAAGCTCAGCACTGCTTTACTTTCATTCTCCCGGAGCCTGGGTTTTTACTATGTGCTTAGTAAATCTTTGGAAGATGAGTGAATGAAGTCAGATCAAACTAGCTGGTCATCTTATTGGTTTTGTTGGTATAGACATGGCCTAGACATGATAATGATGAACATTTTTCCTTGTTTTACAAGTGGGACACATCCTTCTCTGTCTACTTTATTCCTCTGAGATTGGTAGGCGAGTTGATTGTTATGTAGTAGAATCAGAATGAAGAAGTACCCTTTACTGAAAACTGGCACAGAAGGCCCTCTAATTTTGTGAGGATAGTAAGTTGTATTATGGTTATGGTACTTTACATGTTGTTTGGGTCTGGAAGTTGTTATTTGATTATTTTACAATGCTAGTTAGCCTGAAAAAGTTGATTTGGTAATAGAACTGATTGCCAAGGGTTTATTCTTATTTTGACATTGAAACCCTGATACAGTAACTTTTTGTTTTAATTTTTAAATGGACAATACAATTTTCTTTCTTTTTGGTATACAGTTCTATGAATTTTAGGGCATGTGTAGATTCATGTAGTCACCACTGTAAACAAAATACAGAACAGTTGCATCACCCAGAAAATTTCCTCATACCGCCTCTTTGTAGTCAAACCCTCTCCTCTTCATCTTTATATTTTTGCATTTTTGAGAATGCCATATAAATGATGTCATGTAGCATATAAAATATTGACAATTACCTCTTTCACTCAGAAAAACCTCTCCTGGATTCATTCGTATTGTATGTATCAGTAATTCTTCCCTTTTTGTTGCTGAATAGTATTTCTATATATAGATGTGCCACAAATTTATTTAGGTCTTCACCTGTTGAAGGACATTAGAGTTGTTTCCTGTTTTTTACTATTACAAATAAAGCTGCTATGTCCTTCATGAACATGTCTGCTGAAGGCTAAGAAGGAAGCCCCTGGCCCTCCCAAAGGTGAAGCCAAAGCAAAGACTTTGAAGGCCAAGAAAGTGGTGCTGAAAGGCATTCATGGTCAGAAAAAAAAGATGACCTGCACGTCACCTACTTTCTGATGGCCCACGACACTACATCTCCAAAGGCAGCCCAAATAGCCTCAAAAGAGTACCCCCAAGAGAAACAGGCTTGATCACCATGCCATCATCCAGCTCCTCTGCCACCCCAACTACTGATTCAGCCACGAAGAAGACAGAAGAGAGCAACACACTGTGTTCATTGTGAATGTCAAGGACAACCACCACCAGATCAAACAGGCTAGGAAGAGGCTCTATGACATTGATGTGGCCAAAGTCCACACCCTGATCAGGCCTGATGGAGAGAAGAAGGCATATGTTCACTTGGCTCCTGACTATGATGCTTTGGATGTTGCCAACAAAACTGGGGTCGTCTAAACCGAGCCCAGCTGGCTAAACCTAAATATAAGTTTTATTCACAAACAACAACAAAAAACAAATAAAGATGTTATCAACATTTGTGTACCAATTTTATGTAGGTGTAAGTTTTCCTTTCTCTAGTAGAATGTCCTAGCAGCAAGATATCTGGGCGGTAGAGTAAGCTGTATGTAAGAAACTATTTTCTGGGGCAGCTGGGTGGCTCAGTGGAATAAAGCCTCTGCCTTCGGCTTAGGTCATGATCCTCAGACCCAGCCACATGGGGCTCTCTGCTCGGCGGGGGGCCTGCTTCCCTTCCTCTCTCTCTGCTTGCCTCTCTTCCTACTTGTGATCTCTGTCTGTCAAATAAATAAATGAAATCTTAAAAAAAAAAAAAAAGAAGAAAGAAAGAAAAAAAGAAACTATTTTCTTTCCTGGCTGGGTCTTGCATTTTCAGCAGCAGTGTAGCAGAACTATTTTTTCCAGAACCTCATCAGCACTTGTAGCTTTCATTTTTTCATTTTTTCTTAAGATTTCATTTATTCATTTGAGTGGGAGAGAGACAGAGCACAAGCTGGGGAAGAGGCAGAGGGAGGAGAAGAGACTCCCCGCGAAACAGAGAACTCAATGTGGGGCTCGAACTCAGGACCCTAGGATCATGACCTGAGCCAAAGGCAGATGTTTAACCATTTGAGCCACCCAGGTGCACCAGATTTTCATTTTTTCTCCTCCCGGTTTTCTTTTCTAATGGATATGTATTGGTGTTTCATTGCTATTTTAATTTGCATTTCTTTACTGGATAATAATAACAAGCATCTTTCTTGTGTTACTTGCCATTTGTATATTTTCTTTGGAGATGTGTCTATTCAAATCTTCTGAATATTTTTTAATAGGGTTGTTTGTTTTCTTAATGTTCAGTTTTGAGAGTTCTTTACATATTCTGGATACAGGTCCTTAGTTAGATCTGTGATTTGCAAATATTTTCTCACACTCTGTAACATATCTTTTTCACAGAACAAAAGTTTTTAATTTTGATGAAGTCCAACTTAGCAGTATTTTAAAAAATGAACCTGGGTGATGTATTTTACCTAAGAATGACTTGCCTAACTTGTCATGAAGATTTTCTCCTATTTTTCTTGTAAAATGTTTAGAGTTGTATGTTTACATTTAGATCTATTGTCCATTTTGAGTTACTAAGTATAAAGTATGAGGAAGAGATCAAGGTTCATTTTTTCCTTACATAGGGATGACCAGTTTCTTCATCATTTGACACTAGTTTCCCTTCAGTTTTCAACACTTTTGCAGAGCTCTTTGGACCTGCTCCATGGGTGCACTATCCAGGGCCTAGTTTGAGACCTGGGCAGTAGTCTGCCCCCGTAGTTCTGCATGCCAAGCCTTGGTCATGCTCTGTAGGGTCTGGTCTGTGTACAGATCATGGTGAGGCCACATACTTACTTCTCAAGCTTCTACCTCTCCAGCATCCTCACCCCCACATTCTCCAGCTCCAGGGTCCCTTTCCCCCTTTTCCTGCCATTCTGACTAGAAAGTCAAAGGTGTGCTCTCTGAGCTTGCTGTGTTGCTTCCCATAATTAGGTCTGCTTCTGGGACTGAGGAAGGAAAATAACCAGCATGGGTCCCCACTCCACCCCCTCTTCTGGTCCAAGAGGATTTCTCTGTTAGTCTTAGGTGCTTGCCCAGTTAGTGCTGTTGCTACCTCTTCTACCACAGGGTTCCAGCTTTGGGAATGAGGCTTGCCTGGGGCAGGGCCAGAGGAGAATAAAGAAACAGTATTTCTGCTACTTTCCTCTGTCCTGTAGGGCCCCCCTTCTGCTCCTCAGACTAGAAAGAGAGGGCTTCTCTTGGAGCTCTTTCTGTCTGTTCCCAGAGCACACTTCTGTGACTTATACTGCATTGAGTTCAAGGTGCAAGGTATGGAAGGAAAAAAACAGAAACCAAATCAGGAAACAATCTTTGTTTATATTCTGAGTTATTGTTTACTTCCCAATCTACCTGATATCATTTACTTTTCAGAGTCCTCAAATAGCTACTCTATGAATTTTGTCTGGAGATTTTGGTTGCATTTGGTGAGAGACAGTGTACTTACTCCATCCTACCCAAGACTGTAATCCCAAATCTTTAACATACTAAAAAGTGAAAAGAATTGTACAATAAACACTTATGCATCCATTGCCCAGGTTGGTAGCATCTTTTCTCATAAACACCATGTTTCTAATATATTGAATATACTACTGGTTTCTGTCAGACCGTAAGTCAGTTGTTCCTGGAATGATGAAGAGATGTTCTACCAACTTATTCCAAACATACATTTGGAAGCTAGCATCAGTTTGGTTTTTGTTTGTTTGTTTGTTTGTTTGTAATTTGGCCTTGTAAGATTGAAATGCTTTCAGGTGGGAAATATAGTAATTGTACATATATATTTCAGATATTCCTCTGTACTCCACTTTGAAAGTTTCACTAAGTTCAATATTTCTTTTTTTTTTTTTTTTAACTTTTTATTTTTTATAAACATATATTTTTATCCCCAGGGGTACAGGTCTGTGAATCACCAGGTTTACACACTTCACAGCACTCACCAAAGCACATACCCTCCCCAATGTCCATAATCCCACCCCCTTCTCCCAAACCCCCTCCCCCCAGCAACCCTCAGTTTGTTTTGTGAGATTAAGAGTCACTTATGGTTTGTCTCCCTCCCAATCCCATCTTGTTTCATTTATTCTTCTCCTACCCACTTAAGCCTCCATGTTGCATCACCACTTCCTCATATCAGGGAGATCATATGATAGTTGTCTTTCTCCGCTTGACTTATTTCGCTAAGCATGATACGCCCTATGACCCAGCAATTGCACTATTGGGTATTTACCCTAAAGATACAAATGTAGTGATCCAAAGGGGCACATGCACCCGAATGTTTATAGCAGCAATGTCCACAATAGCCAAACTATGGAAAGAACCTAGATGTCCATCCACAGATGAATGGATCAAGAAGATGTGGTATATATACACAATGGAATACTATGCAGCCATCAAAAGAAATGAAATCTTGCCATTTGCGACAACATGGATGGAACTAAGTTCAATATTTCTATAACTTTATTCACAGTGGCATTAGAACATAACTAAGAAAATGCTTTTTATAATTCAAGCAATGCTCTGTTTGGTCAAACTTTCTTTATCTGGGTCATGAGCCTTGAATTTGACTTGGCAGATCTGTCTTCTAACACCTGTTTGTAAAGAACCAACAATTGAACCCCTTCACCATCAATATTTATTCATCCCCTACTGTGGGTAAATCTCCATGCCAGCTACTGAAGATTTAATAGCATTTAAGTTCTTGTTATTCAAAGTGTTGTCCTGAGACTAGAAACACTGGCCTTTCCTGGGAGCTTGACATGCAGAATCCCAGACCCCACCCCAGACCTCCTGAATCAGAATATGTGACTTAACAAGATCCCTAGGTGATCATGTCAGGAAGCACTGGCATGAGATACAGTCCCTACTTTGAGGGGTATACAGTCTATTAAGGGAGCAAGGACAAAGACATTTAACATAATGTATCTCTCAAGGCATTAAAAGCTAACCATGGCCTACGTGCTGAGAGCTCCAGGTTCAAAGTCAGTGGCATCCCTGATTATTGTGAAGACGCACATTGGATAAATGGAGGCTCTTAACAGATGTGAGTCAAGGTCTACACTCTTAGGTGGAGAGCAGGTGGTGCTTAGAGAATAATGACAGCATCAGCTCTCAGCTTCTTATCTCTGGGGAGGTACTCCAGTGCATGCGTTCCTTAGGGGAAGTTAATGACCTCACCTATGACCACACTATTGATAGGGGTAGATCGCCACTGACTGTGGGCTTTTCATACTTTACAGAACATTCTGTACAAGTGCGAGTGTAATCCATGACACATGTTCACAGACTGTCCTAGACATGTCAGTTTCTTGTCACAAGACATAGTTTTATGAACATTTTTGTTAGGGAATTAACATCTGTGAGCAGTGATTCTTAGCCTCTGAGGAATGATGGCTTCAAATATTCCTGTTGTTGGCAGTTTGAATTCCTGACTCTTGGATTTTATGATTAGTGTTTGAAATCTTTAAGTGTTGCCTGCTTTGAAATTAGGAACGACCTCTTAGGAAAAAATAGAGCTCCTATCCAAGTGTGATTTATCTTCTATCAATAATATTTCTGAGAAGGGCTTGCAGAGCATCTGGTTTTACTGCTATTCTTTGGAAAACTCACAGTGCAATGTTCTTCGTGACTGAACAGGTGTCTTGTGATCCCTTGGGGATGTCAATTCATTTGTTTGACAAGGAGACATGATTTTTGGAGTCATCAGTTTGTGTGGAACTTAAAGCCATCTTGTGAGGAAGAGACCACCTAAGGAAATCCAAAACTGGTGACATCACAATCCTGGACTTCAAGCTCTAATACAAAGCTGTACTCATCAAGACAGTACGGTACTTGTACAAAAACAGACGTATAGATCAATGGAACAGAATAGAGAAACCAAAAATGCTACCTCAACTCTATGGTCAACTAATCTTTGGCAAAGCAGGATAGAACATCTAATGGAAAAAAGACAGTCTCTTCCACAAATGGAGCTGAGAAAATTGGACAGCCACATGCTGAAGAATGAAACTGGACCATTTCCTTACACCATAGACAAAAATAGATTCAAAATGGATGGAAGATCTCAATGTGAGAGAGGAATCCATCAAAATCCTAGAGGAGACTACCAGCAGCAACATCTTTGACTTCAGCTGCAGCAACTTCTTGCTAGACACATCTCCAAAGGCAAGGCAAACAAAGGCAAAAATGAGCTATTGGGACTTAATCAAGATAAAAAGCTTTTGCACAGCAAGGAAACAGCTGACAAAACCAAAGGCAGTCAACAGAATGGGAGAAGCTATTTGCAAATGGCATATCAAATAAAGGGCTAGTATCCGAAATCTATGAAGAACTTATCAAACTCAACACCCAAAGAACAAATAATCTAATCAAGAAATGGGCAGAAGACATGAACAGACATTTCTGCAAAGAAGACATCCAAATGGCCAACAGACACATGAAAGAATGTTATAGCTCTAACGACTGCTTGATGTGATCTGATTGTGCCCTAATTTGTTCAGCATTCTTATATTGATGGACATTTACCTTGCTTTCATTTTAAAGGGCTACAGTTAATATTCTTTTTTTTAATAATTTTATTATTATTTTTTTAAATATTTTATTTATTTATTTGATAGTGAGAGATCACAAGTAGGCAGAGAGGCGGGCAGAGAGAGAGGAAGGGAAGCAGGCTACCTGCTGAGCAGAAAGCCCGATGTGGGGCTTGATCCCAGGACCCTGAGATCATGACCTGAACCGAAGGCAGCGGCTTAACCCACTGAGCCACCCAGGAGCCCCTACAGTTAATATTCTTATTTACATAATATTAGGTCCTAAAAACTCATTTTCAAAGAATAGATTCCTAGTAGTGGGATCACTGGTTGAATTGAAAATTTCAATAGATATTGCCAGATTGCTCAAACCATTACAGTTCATTTCCACTAATACCTTAAGAGAGTGCCTTTTTTTTTTTTTGGTCCACTTTTTCAGTTGGTTTAATTGCCTTCTTTTTTTGTTGATTCGCAAGAAGTTTCATGTATTAGAAAAAGTAACCATTTATCTTTATTAAAATACATTTTTAAAAATCTATCATTTGTTTCTTGACTTTACCACCATTCTTTCCTTTTATAACTTGTGGATTAAGACACTGTACCTTACAGTCTAGATTTTCTTCTTACTCTTTTTTGTGTCTAATATAAGATTTAGTTTTATTTTCTTCCCTGTGGAGACTGACTTGTACCTGTACCACTTATTAAATGCATTCCTTTTCCCCATAGAATTGAAATATTACATTTGCTATATATTAAGTTTTTCCCCCTATTGTTAATTTTGACTTGGCCTTTGTTGACTGAGACTGTGTTATGGCTCATTCCAGTGATAGATGCTTTTCTTTTTTCTTCTTGGGGAAGCATGGCTTGACAGTACTTCACCTTGCAGCCTGGTCTGGAAGTCTCGAGATCATGCTCATGCTTATTCGAGCTGGAGCAGACCAAAGGGCCAAGAATGAGGTAGGTATGTAAGCAACACCAGGACATAGTTCACGCTGCCCCAGTGTGGGAGGGGGAAGTTATAAGATCACTATATAATTATGTCCCTTACCTTGGCTCACTTTGGCTCTCTTCAGGATGGAATGAATGCCCTCCACTTTGCAGCTCAGAGCAATAATGTACGCATTGTGGAGTACCTCATTCAAGATCTGCACTTGAAGGACCTGGACCAGCCTGATGAGGTATATTTGCTATAGTAGGACAGGTCCTATGCATACCCCACCAAATTCCTCTTTCTTCCTACTCCTGCTGGAGCTGCCAAAGCAGCCAGCGACCTGGCCCCGTAGCTAGCTCCTCCAACACCCTTAGACAGCAGAACAGATGAGAAGTGTTGGTGGTGGCTCTGGCATCTCATGTGAGAAGGGCAGGAAGCATTGAGGAAGCATCCATATTCTTTTTTCCTTCTCTGTTCCCTAATCCTGGCTCATTGTGGATAGTATCCTCCTCCTTGTTTTGTATTCAGAATGTATGTTTGCATTTTACTCCATTATGTGTGGCCTTTTGGGAGTGTACTTGATCCAAGACTATGCAGTAATGAGTCATGGAATATAATGCAGTGTTAACCATATTTGTGTACATTCTATTTCTTTTATTTTCTTTTTTTAAAGATTTTAAAAAATATATTTATTTGACACAGAGAGAGAGACAGTGAGAGCAGGAACACAAGCAGGGAAAGTGGGAGAGGGTGGAGCTGGATTCCCGCCCAGTAGGGAGCCCGATGCTGGGCTTGATCCCAGGACTCCAGAATCATGACCTGAGCTGAAGGCAGATGCTTAGTGACTGAGCCACCCAGGCATCCCTCTTTTTCTTTTCATAGGGAGATATATACTAATAATAGCCACCACCTACTGAGTATTTATTAGTGTGCTAGGTATAGAGGAAAGCTATTTACATACATTATTTCACTGAGAGGTCTAGGGCCTGGTGTATATGGATGCTTAAATCATTGCTAAATGAGTGAATGATCATGTTAATTCCCATAATCATAATCATATACAGAAAGATTTTGCTTATTTTTAAAGATGATGAAATTGAGGCTCACAGAACCTCAGTACCTAGTCTAGTATCCCAAAACTGGAAAGTGAAAGCTAGGATTTGAATTCAGGTCTAGCTGACCCAAGTCACCGTGCCATCCTGCTGTCCTGTCTCCCTTCTCAGATGACAGTGGGCACACCCTATGTGCCAGGGACTTTTTCCTGGAATATCTTCTTCTAGGTTTTTCTCATAGGGGAGCGTACCCTGTGAGGTTGACATTTTGATTTCAAATGGGACCTCCTTCTCACTGTGCCTAGAACATTATTCTCCATAAAAGTCTCTCCAGAAATTAAGCAGTAATACCTCACTTTACCTCTTGTAAAAAATTTTCACATTCTTTTCTGACCTTAGTCTTTTTTTTTAAAGATTTTATTTATTTATTTGACAGATGGAGATCACAAGCAGGCAGAGAAGCAGGCAGAGAGAGAGGAGGAAGCAGGCTCCCTGCTGAGCAGAGAGCCCGATGTGGGGTTTGATCCCAGGACCCTGGGATCATGACCTGAGCCGAAGGCAGGGACTTTAACTCACTGAGCCACCCACGTGCCTGACTTTAGTCTTTTTAAAGAAGATTTTATTTATTGACAGAAAGAGAGAGAGAGGACAAGCAGGAGTAGCGTGGCAGACAGAAGGAGAAGCGGACTCTTTGCTGAACAGAGAGCCCGATGTGGGGCTCCATCCCAGGACCTGGAGATCATGACCAGAGCTGAAGGCAGATGCTTAAGAGATTGAACCACCCAGGTGCCCCTGACCTTAGTCTTAGCAATAATAGCAATAATAATAATAACAACTCTTTTCTTCAAATGAAGTCTATAAATTTGTTTTACTTCCTCAGAGTATGACTGAGCAACTGTACATTTACAACTTGGAGGAGACAGACTTGGGCTATGGTATGGGCATATATTAGCTATGAGCTTTAAGCAAGTTTTCCAGCTGGTCAAAGCTACAGTGTGTAAGAGGGATGATTGGGGAGGGGGACTTCCATATAATTTTTTATCAGCAATACCTTTATGATTTCATATAGATGATTGATATTTCCTTAATTTTATGTAAAAAGAGCCTCTGCCGTTGAATTTCATTGTAAGCCATTCCACCACCCCTTTCCAGTCAGACACTACCCCTAAGCGGTTCCCATGTAGCAATACTGAAACAGCCACTGTTGGGATGTTTTAATGAGTTAATGACTGTAAAGCACTTAGCAAAGAGCCTGATATGTAGTAAATGCTCACTAAATTCACTAAATGGTAGTTATTATATCCTCAAACTGATAATCATAATCAAATAGCACCCAGTGACACAGGAAGTTAGATCATTCTGGTTTGATTGATGTTAAGTAGGGATGCGAATGAATTCCACTCAGTTCAATTTAGCAGATGTTTGTTGAGGGCATATTATCTAGGAGATACATGACAGTCTTCCCTTTCAGTGGGCTCTGGCTGATTTCACAGGAGCCAGCATGTGTGGGGAGGATCACGGAGGCTGAAGGGACTCAAAACCAAAGCAGAGTTCTGAGAAGTCTCGGCCATGTCTGCAGCTTCTGGCAGCAACCTTCTTGGCTACCATCTCTTTAGCTGGCTCTGGAGTTGTCCTGTTCCCACCCCTCTTCCTCCTCCCCTGTCTGTTGGGAAAAAGGCGGAGGAGCCCTGGCAGCAGACTGTGCAGGCATGTCCAGCTGGGAGATGTTAAAATTAAGATGGATTCAGACGCATATGAGGAATGAGCAAATAATGAGTCCCCTGGCTCATTTAGTGAGAGAAGAATCTCTGAGTCCAATTTTAGTTTTGTAAGAATCCTAGATGGAGCAATGGAATAGACAAAACCTACTCTTTTTCTGAGATCTGTGAGTGGGTCAAGGATGTTGGCAAAACCAGTAGGACCTGGGATCAGGAACTCAGGTGTATTAATTCATCATTAGATTTTTCTGTGTTTGCTTAAAAGTATTGTGGAGCTCACTGAATGCATTTGATAGAAATGACTGCTTTGCCCTCACAGCCGACCCTCTCGCATACTTTCTTATCTGCAGAAAGTGACTGAGAGCCTGCTAACCTTACCAGCATTGGTAAAATTTTCTTTAGCCCAGAGGGGACTTCAAAAGCTAGCAAGGAAATCCTTGCGAGGAGGAGATCTTTATTAATAAAAGGGATTTAACTACGCCTAGGAGAGTGTGGGTGGGGGTGGGAGAGATGGAAGACACTGGAAAATATTTTGAGGTTTCTTTCAGCTCCATGACCTCTCCAGGGGAGAGAGATTAGAGCAGCCAAGAGAAGTGATTAGTAAAGCAGTGTAGATGTTTTGGGTATACATGCAAACTTCCATCTAGTGGTCAAAAATAAGTACTCACAATGTTTAGGGTGGAGCAGGGGCAGAGAAAGGAATGGCCTTAGAGTATATGAATACTTGTTGAATATTTATAGAGTTTGGTGGTACACTGTTAGATTGGTTTCAGCTGTAGACTTAACAGAACTTCCACTGGTTCAAAGGAATCTTTATAGGGACTCTTTAGAGATCGAAATGCAAAGAAGCTTCCCTTTTTGGAGGGTTGGGAATAATGAACATGAGGGGATTTGGGAAAGCACACGTTTTTCTGTGGACCTGAGGCCAGTATTTAAGGGCTTCCGTGTGCAAGGGGAGAACTCACTCCACACTCTGTAGTTCTGTGACTGCATATTTAACACACTGCTCCTTCAGCACATTTTTTAAAAACAGATTTTATTTATTTATTTGAGAGAAAGAGAAAGCCTGAGAGAGAAAACGTAAGCCTGGCAAGTGGAGGTAGGTAGTGGCGGGCAGAGGGAGAGGGAGAAGCAGGATGTGGGACTCAATCCCAGGACCCTGAGATCATGACTTGAGCCAAAGGCAGACACTTAACCGACTGAGCCACTCAGGCACTCCTCCTTCAACACTTTTTAATTCATGGTAACATTCTTTTTTCCCTCTCAAATCTCTAATTATTAAGCAAACTGCTAGTTTTCCTCTTATGCCTGGGTTCTGGTTGTGGGTCCCAGGGTAAGGGGAAATGTTGTGGGGGATAGACCTGCACATAGGGCACTGGGGGGCTTTGTGCTGGGTTCTCCCTGGCCTCTTCTCAGAAGCTCTCCTCTCTCCATCTCTGGGATCATTGTGGGAAAGGATGGTCAGTTTGATCTCTGGGTGGCCACTTAATGGCTGTTTATGAAATTTGTGCTGCATTTGTTGTCAAATTTGATAACTCTGTTAATAAACTGAAAAATAATTTCTAATAAACAATGGCAACCTCTCAGACTTATTCACATGCAAGCAACTTAAATGCATTGAATTAAAACATGTTAGGTTAAATAGACATTGTGTTAATCAAGGAAAAAGGCAACAGGAATTCTGGTCCCTCCTTATTTTCATTAATTAGGAAAGGGAATTGGGATCCTGAACTGGGAAGGCATTGTGGTTTCTTTTTGAAACTGGAGCTCTGATGCCAGGTTCCACTGTCCTGGCTGGAAGGTCTCCCCATCTTGCAGGTGAGAATCAGTCCTGGGGGACTGTGCTGGATAGAGGCCAACTTGAACAGCATTTTAGAAGAGTTTGGTGGTTAAAAAAGGAAATAAGACATGGAAAGAAACTATTTTTTAAAATTATTTTTAGGGGCGCCTGGGTGGCTCAGTGGGTTAAGCCGCTGCCTTTGGCTCAGGTCATGATCTCAGGGTCCTGGGATCGAGTCCCGCATCGGGCTCTCTGCTCAGCAGGGAGCCTGCTTCCTCCTCTCTCTCTCTCTGCCTGCCTCTCTGCCTGCTTGTAACCTCTCTCTGTCAAATAAATAAATAAAAATCTTAAAAAAAATTATTTTTAGAGTTCTTGTTATTTTTCCTAATAATATGTGATAAGATAGGGGAAATATTTATAGCTCATTTTGCTCTCACTTCATCTTTATGTTGCCTTCTGGTATATTTCTAAGGTATAGATTACTTTAAATGCCCTTATTTTGTGTAATTCGGCTATCACATTTTTTTCTTGATGGTAATATTTTTAAAAGGCATTCAAAGTTTAAAGTAATAGCTGTTTTCTTGGTGAGGAATAATATTTCATCTGTGATAACCTTCCATTTCTTAACCACACTGGGCTTTCTTTGGGGGCAGATCCCCTGTTACCTAGTTTAGCCATGCAGAAATTCAGGCCTTTGTAGCAGCTAAGGGTAAGAGTAAGCCATTTTATTTAATTTTTAAAAGATTTTATTTTTTATTTGAGAGAGACAGCGTGCACAAGGGTAGGAGCAGGGGGAGGGTCAGAGGGAGAAGCAGGGCTTGATCCCAGGACCCTGGAATCAAGACCCGAGTGAGCCCAAGGCAGATCTTTAAGCAACTGAAACACCCAGGTGCCCCAAGAGTGAAACCATTTTAAAGTTGAATAGATCCCTGATACTTCTAGTAGTATTTGTCCCCAAACTGCTAACTATGAATTAGACTGCTTTCTGTTATGAGTGATAAAAATCCAGTTTAATCTAGATTAAGCAATAGAGATAATTTACTTATTGCGAACTGAAGAGTTTGAGGGTTTATCTGAATGGTTTCGGGCACAGCTGCATCCAGCTCCTCTCTGTTGTCTCTGTGTTGACATTATTGATAGATATGCTCTCCATGTGATGGGAAAGCTGGCTTCTACCAGTTTCAAGATATTCTTATGGAATATTCTTTTTTTAAAAAGATTTTATTTATTTATTTGAGAGAGAGAGCATGCATGTGTTCATGAGTGGGGGAAGGGCAGAGAGAGAAAGAATCTCAAGCAGACTCCCTGTGGAGTACTGCACCCAACACGGGGCTTGATCTCATGACCTAGAGATCATGACCTGAGTTGAAACCAAGTCAGACCTTAATTGACTGAGCCACCCAGGAGCCCCTCATATGGATATTCTTATAGATTTTGATTCATAAAAAAGAAAATTCCTCTCATCAAATGTTCATGTTCTGAATCTCAGGAACAACTCTGTTTGGCCTGCTTGAATCATCTGCCCAATCCTGAACCAATCACTGTGACCAGCCTGGGTTAAGTGGTTACTTCATGGGGCATTTAAAGCCTGGCAGTTGACAGCACTAACCAGATAAATGGCAGAGTATATGTGTGTATAATTGGGGAAGTTCTCTATAGGAAAATGAAGCTGCTGTTATTAGAAGAAAGGAACAGAGATACAAAAGCAGCAGATGTCTACTCTAGGACACAACCCGCTTGTGTATTGCTTATGGTCTCTGTGGGTAAAGAGCTAACAACACCCCTTTTGCTTCTGCATGAGAATTTAAACTTTGGTTAGCTGTGTCACTGTGTCACTGCAAATGACACAAATGGCCCTATGTCACTGCAAATGAGATAAGTATTGCTTATGATAAAAATGACCCCTACTTAGCAAATACCATTTGGACTTGGAAGAACTACCGATGACCTATGAACCCCAGATGGGGGCTCCATATTGTGGACTTCTCTGAGGATAGTAACTTTTGTAATGAACTGGGCATGTCCTTGAGGGGGCCTGGAAGGTATGCTTGAGGAGTTGTTAAGGGGATATCTGTTCCTGTAGGGCACCAGCCTTCTAAGCCAAGGTGGTTCTAGTACCTGCTCAGTGTGGATTTGTCACCTTGCAACTGAGCTGTCCCGTGGGGCCTCAAAGCCAACAGCTGGACAGCTGTGTGGGATATGGTATGAAGAGGAAGAGCTGACACTGGCAAGCTTTGGTTTATGTCCTACATCTTGAGAGTAGACTGGTATCAGGTGTGGCCTGTGATAATCCTGTGATTCTGAAATGTTTAGTTGAAGCCAAAGAGACCCTCTGGTGGGCATTAAAGTCATTCTGATGATCCTTTGAGGTTGGGGGGCGTGATTTAAGGAAGCCCTGCTAGTGAAAGGCGATAGAAGCTCAATTCCAATTACTTAAAGAAAAAAAAATGGACTTGATTAACTCACTCACACATGTTGTGCACATGTAGCTTCAGATATGTCTGATTCCAGCAGCGCCTATGATGTTAGCAGGGCTCTTGTCTCTTTTTCTGTTTTTCGTCTGTGCTGGCTTCATTCTTAGGCGAGTTCTCCTTGTCAGGTGACAAAGAGGGCCGATGATGGCTTAGTTGATGACTCTAGACTAGATACAGATAGAATGTGCCAGAAAAATATCCCACAGTTGACTCTGAGTGGTCTCACAAGCATGAGACCATCCCTGACCCATAAAGTGTGACTAAGGGATAGATGGTAGAAGAAGTAGGAGCCTTTGATTAACAGTTCTGTAAAAACAGGGCATAGGCTCCCAGTGGGAAAGATGTTGGGCAGGAAATGTCACCACCCTTGCTCTTTTCTCCTGTTCTAGTGCTTTAGTGAATTTAAAAGGCCTTCTTCCTCCATTTCTTATCAGCTCCCTCCCCATCCACAAATACACACTCATGCTGAGTTATATACTCCCATATATCACCAGCACTCAGTTACTGTATTTCATTTTAATTACGTGCTCATGTCTTATCTTCCCTGTTGGACTCTGAGCTTCTTGAGGATGGGGCAGTGTATTTTTCAACTTGGCCACTCTGTTGCTGAGCACAATATCTGGCATATTCATAGATGGTCAATAATTGTGGAATAAATAAGTAAATAACTTATAAGGATATGTGACTAAATGTTTTCATGTAGTATATAATTGTCTCTTACACATCCTTTCTTGTGATTTTTTTTAATATGAACCTTTATCCATTGTCACCATTTGCAGATATTTGTATAAGCCAGACACAACAATTTCTGGTATTTCGTTTCCAAAATGTTGTTCAGAGCTCACGACTAAATTCTGGTTTTCAATTAGGTGTCTAATAACTTGCAGAAAATCAGAAAACTGGGGGTCCAAGTAATCTGTTTTGTTTGTTTGTTTTGTGTGTGGGTGTGTGTATGTGCTTCCTTAGTGAATTCATGAGAATGAGGATGAAAGCCAAGCCTTCTGGGATTTAAGATTGGGGATGTAGACCTCATTGGCAAACATGTTTGGCCCAAGAATAGTGAATTAGGTGAACTTTTTGGTACTACTTTGTTTTCTCCAGCTTCTATAAATGCATGAATATAGAGTTCCATAGGATGGATCCTTATAGACATTTTTTTTGTTGCCATTATTATTTCAGCATTTTCCCTTCCCTTTTTCCCCAGTTAATGGGGAATCATGTGCTCTTCATCTCAAGTTAACAGTCTCTATGATCTTTTCATAATCCTGCATTAGCAGGGGATCAGATAATAAATCTCAGGTTTAGAAATCTTCTTACAAAGACGCTTGCATCTTGTTTCCCACATTTCAAACATCTTGCTAAGCTTTTGGTTAATAACACACCAAACCAATTTGTGAGTGTTTTCTTTAATTGAAAAAAAATATTTCGGCCTCCATCTTCCTGCCCCAACTTCCTTTTCCTTCTTTTAAATATCTGGAATTAAAGGGGCACCTGGTGGCTCAGTCAGTTAAATGCCTGACTCTTGATTTTGGCTCAGGTCATGATGTCAGGGTTGAGACTCAGCACCATGTTGAGCCCTGCCATGAGCCTTGAGTAGGGCTCCATACTCAGCACACAGTCTGCTTGACATTGTCTCTCCCTCTCCCTCCCCCTCAATCCTCCCCCCCTCACGTCTATGTGTGTATGTGTGCATGTATGTGTGTGTGCTTTCTTGCTCAGATAAATAAATAGCATTTTATTTTTAAAGATTTTATTTGTTTATTTGACAAATACAACAAGAGAGGGAACACAAGCAGGGGGGATGGAAGAGGGAGATACAGGCCTCCCACTGAGCAGGGAGCCTGACATGGGGCTCAATCCCAGGACACTGGGATCACTTCCTGCGCTGAAGGCAGACGCTTAACAACTGAGCCACCCAAACATATTTTTGTTTGGTGCTTCGCACATTTTTATCAGTAAGGCAAGGTTAGTGTGTGATGTGCAGGGACCTGAGACAGGTCACCTAATTGCTTCTCTTTGTTAAGAGCTGAACAACAGAACTATTCAATAAACACAGAAAGTTGGTAAAAATCCTACATTTGTATGGGAATCTTGTTGTCTGGCTCTGAATCAGCACTTCCCCAGGTGCTTGGGAGGAACACCTCTGAACAATACTTTTCTGTCTCCTAAAAATTATTCTGTCCTGATGGGAAGTTCCCACAGTTATGGGCAATGACTCAGAACTGAAGCTGGTTGGGACTTATAGGGATTGTAATTGCCTAGGAAGGGCCTGCCTAAATGCTACAACCAGAAGCACCATCTTGGCCTTCTTGTAACCATCAAAATGCCGTCCATTCTGTCAGTTGTCTTGCTTGTTCAATAAATGTGTAATAAACACTTGTAGGTTTGTGATTGATTTTCAGAAAGGAAGAAAACCATTTCTTTGGGCAGCTGAGAGGGGCCACACTGAAATGATAGAAAAACTTATCTTCCTTAATCTACATACTTCAGAAAAGGACAAGGTGAGTGGGACTTTTGTTTCTTTGCTGAGAACAAGAGAAAGGAGAGTGACACCTGGTATATAGCTTTGGAGATGGCATTTTGTTCAGTTTGTTCAATTGCTGCTACAGAATATGGAATATCCAGATTAAATGAACCTACTTTTGCAGTGGGTCAAACAGATTGCTAATTTTCACACCATAAATGTTTGTGACATCAATAGACTACATGGATTTTTCCGCTGTTATTTCCAGTTTCCTCTTCTCTTTTCCTGACGTCTGCTGGAGACTCTGTCACCTCCCTGGGGAGGGAAACTGTAATGGACACCCATATCTTTCTGCATATCTTTGATTATTAAGAGGAATTCATACACACACGTGGGATTGTGGGTCCAAAAGTTCCGCATGCTAAATCTTTAAGTACCTTCA
Organism: Mustela nivalis; assembly: GCF_964662115.1. NCBI lineage: Eukaryota > Metazoa > Chordata > Mammalia > Carnivora > Mustelidae > Mustela > Mustela nivalis. Next base: position 79,862,263 of record NC_139022.1, on the reverse strand, counting down.
CATAGGTCATATGGGATTGCTTCTTCTGTTTCACTTTTTGTTGGCAAATTAACAGCAAGGATAGAACAAGAAGTATGGATGGTTTTTCCCTACTGGTTCAAACAACTGTATCTTTACATTTGAAACCTAAAAAAATTATAAATTTCACTTGACACTGTGGATAATATGACCCACACTCTGGACTGCAGCTTTAATCAAAATGAAACCTCTCAGAAGTCCCATTGCAACCCTGACCGTTGGAAGGCCATGTTCCTCAGTGCCCTGGACTCTACCATGAATTTGTCTCTTTTGCAGGAGGGGAATGCTGCCCTGCATCTTGCAGCAAAGCATGGTCACAGTCCTGTGGTCAGGGTGCTGCTAACCCAATGGCAAGAAACAAATGAGATCAATGAGGTATGTGAAGGTGCTCATTACAGATGAACACAAGACTGGAAAGTGGAAGGCAGGGGAGGAATGACTTTCATGGGAGGAAAACAAAGAGATTAGTGCTATAGAGTGTAAAATATCATGCTGAAAAGTCCCTTCTTTTTTCTTTAAAGTATGCCAGCAAGTCATTTTTTTTTATGTTATGTTAATCACCATACAGTACCTCATTAGTTTTTGATGTAGTGTTCCACGATTCATTGTGTGTAACTCCCAGTGCTCCATGCAATCCATACCCTCCTGAATACCCATCACCACGCTTGTTAATCCATTCATTTATTTACACATTACCTTAAAAATATTTAGTATGTAACTTATGCTAGGTAATGTATTTTTATTCTAGGAGCCTACAGGGTGAGAGGCGCCTGGGTGGCTCAGTGGGTTAAGCCTCCACCTTGGGCTTAGGTCATAGTCTCGGGGTCCTGTGATTGAGCCCCACATTGGGCTCTCTGCTTGGCAAGGAGCCTGCTTCCCCCTCTCTCTCTGCCTGTCTCTCTGCCTACTTGTGATCTCTCTCTCTCTCTCTGTCAAATAAATAAATAAAATATTTAAAAATTTTTAAAAAGAAGAAGAAGAAGGCTCCAAGGCGAGAAGGGCATGCAAAAAGGTCAGAGCTGAGAGGGTCAAGGTAGAGATAAAGAAGGGCTGTGCTCCCCATGGGGAGGGCTTGGCTTTGACTTATAGACAGTAGAGACTTTGCCAGGTTCTAAGCAGCAAAGAGAGATGGGCTTCGTTTTGTGTATAGGCCTGTGAATGTCACAATGGTCTAGATGGGGCTTGGTGCCTGGAGAGCCTGGAGGTGGGGACACGCAGTCAGGGGATGCTGCAAATTGCTGAATCAAGAGCTATGGAGAAAACTTGCCTCCAGTGCACTCACAAGGAGCAAATAAGATGAAGTGATAGAGGGAGACAGAGGCCACAGCTTTGTGACTCGAGTTAGAGAGAGGGAAGCCTTTTTGATGCCCAGTTCGCCAGTTTAGACACCTGGGAAGGTGGAGTGCCCTCCTCTGAGCAGGTGCAGAGCAGGTGAGTGAGATCAGTAATAAGGATTTTGGAGGAGATTACTCTGAGGCATTGGGAGGGTGCAGGAATTTTCAGGTGGAGAGCAGTGGGGAGATGGAAACTCTCTGGGGTTCTGTGGAAGGCAGGGGGATGGGAACTGAGTGCAGTCTTGGGTGGAGAAGGCAGTCTTGGCTGTGAAGGCAGATTTGTGAGTCATATGCTTTAGATGGTCACTTTTGACCTTTGGGTCAGTGACTTCTACACTGGCTCTTGGGAATCTTAAATGAATGGAGTCCTCTTGGACTTCACAGTTTAATGTTCTGATAACTTCTAAACTTGGCACTTCTCTGAGCTATGCTGTAAGAAGTAATATAGTCTTTTAACTTAAGGCACCAGTGATTGTAAAGTGTATTATTATTTTATGTAACACTAAGAAAAAAATAATGGTGCCACTTAAACCATGACACAAACAAGCTTTTTTGTCCCAGAGTAGTTTGTACTTATTGAAAGAGTTTTTTAGACTTTTATATTAGATTTTATTATATACATAAAAAGGAACAAATAAGCAAGATAAGTTGGTTCCTAAACTTCACACTGAGCTTGATTGTTCTAAATCACTTTCTTACTCAGAGTCTCGATGTCTTTGTTTTTCTGAACAAAGTAATATCCCCTTTGCCTTCAGAAGTACTTGTGATGCAGTATTTCTTTAAGGGGTTCCCTGCTATGACTTCTGAGGTTTTATTCCAAGTCAACACCCATTCTGATATAATGCATGCTGTAAGCAGTGACAACAATATCACATCTACTACCTGATTGAGATTGTGAGATGCATCCTGATCTCAGATACGTTAAACCAAGGTGGTACTTAGAGTTGGTGGCTTATGACCATGAAAGTACCAACTGCAGGCAAAATAATGAAAATGGAAGGGTATGAAAATGAGCCTCCATGATGCCTGGCCAAGTCAGTGTTCCTTTTGGACCAGAAAAGCCTACCAGGCTAGTCCCTTGCATCCCTTGACTTACCCAGCGATGAAAACCAGGGCTCTGACTGTGTGAGTCAGGTCCTGGCTCCATCAGTCTTCTAGAAAGGTAATCATGGGCTTAGTCCTTAGCCCCTCTTAGACTCAGTTTTGTCAAATAGCCTTCTAAGGCCATAGTGAGGTTTAAATAGGAAGGCAGTGCCACACACATGGCACTGGGAATAGTGCCTAGCACATGTTTATAAGGATACAACAGTGGTATCTGTTGTCATCATTGGTGTGGTATGGATGCAGTATATGAATTTGTACCAGTGGTATATATTCCTATTATCCTCATTTTATTCTCTTCAAGTTCCTGGGGAAGTTAAGCCAAGATTTCACTTGAGGATCATGGACAAAAATAGAGCCTTCCTTTGTTTACTTCTGTGTGTCTTTTCTGACAGTCTAGCATACTGATGATCAGGCTTAATTGGTTTAAATTACTTAAAGAAAATCCCAGGAATTTGGTCTTCCTGAATAAAAGTTATGAATGATGGTGAGACACTTAAAAAAAAAAATCACCTGGGTAAATCTTAGGTGTGACTGGCCTTCACAAATCAATGTAGAGATCAAGTCCTATAGTCACAGGATTTTCTAAAAAAGATTTTATTTATGTATTTGACACAGAAAGAGAAGGGGAGGCACAAGCAGGGGAATGGCGGACAGAGGGAGAAGCAGACTCCCCGCTGAGCAGGGAGTCTGACACAGGGCTTGATCCTAGGACCCTGGGATCATGACCCAAGCTGAAGGCAAAAACTTAACCATCTGAGCCACCCAGACACCCCCTGTAGTCACAGGATTTAATTGAAAGTCTTAGTCATGTCTGTCCTCTTCTGTTTTAATACTTTACCACTGGAATGTGTGCACTTGAATTTCTTCCACCTTTTAGCTATTTTTGAATTAGGGCACATTGGAGAGAGCTCATAAAGCCCAACAAACTGTAATTGCAGATTATGATAAATTTCATCTGCACAGAATAAGGACTGGTGCTAATATTAGCCTTTTGGATAAGGCCCAGAGTATTCATACAATCTTGGGCTGCCTTTGTTTCCTGTTGTAAACTGTTGCCAGACCAGTTGGAGTGACTCTAGAGTTGTCTCTAAACAGTCTTGGTAGCAAACTCCTATCCATAAGGAAAGTTTAGGTGTGTATCTTTCATACATACATTTATAATTAAATTAATACATTACAAAGCATAAGCCAGAAACATACATTTAAAAATTTTAATATAAAGATAAACATAAATAGTAGTTCTTGTATTTTCTCCACACTGAAATGATTATTTTAGAGATATTATATATATTTTCCTTCCATTTTCTTTGTGTTCCTATACATATATATTTTTATTGGCTGCCCAGAGTTCATTTGACTCCTCAGTTCTTGGACATTTACTTTAATTTCATTTTCCTTTTCTTAAAAGTAATGTTGTTGCAAACCTCTTTGTATAAAAACTATAGTCTGAATTCCTCACTATTTCCTTTGGGTATATTCTTAGAAGTAGGACTGTTGGGTCAAAGGTAGGAATGTTTATTAGACTCCTGATGCATTAAAGATGTGAATTCTTTGCTTTACATTTTTTTGCTAATGCCTTTCCCACTGAGGTTTGCCATTTGGCATCCATTTTCCTGGAAAATGAGAAGGCCTCTTGTGGGGGAGAAATTCCTCTGTAACAGATGGCTGTCCCAGGCACTCAGGTAAAGCAGCATGGATACAATTTTTCCATCCATTGGAGATGGGGACATTGGTTCCATGTTCCTGCATCCCTCTTGACATGATCGTTCATATCTAATTAGCTATGAGTAAAACCTTCTGAATTAACTTAATGCATTTGTTAGAATAATACCCAAGGGGGGAAATGGTTAGGGAATGGGAAGGAATTCTGCATTTCTTCCCAGTATTTTTAGGAAGGAATCTTTATGAGGAGGGGAAAATATCCATGTACCATGTGATACCAGTTCCATTTTTTCTTTCTGTGTTTTGGCCTAAACTAAGGTCTCACTTTGTCCTAATAGCTTTTATCATAATGAATTTCAGGAAACCTAATTACTGAGGAAGAGTATTACTGTTTATTTTCTTTAAAGGACACACAACAGCTTAAATCAGTTTTAAACAGTAAAGCCTTCTTGGTACAAATTTGTGCCACTTGCGTCTATATACCAATTTTTATGAGTTGCACACTGCATTGTAATTCATATTTCTGTGATTATCTTGCTTGATGGGCTGTTCCCTTCTTGTGGGCAGGGTTTGTATCTATTCATCTTCTTAATCACAGTACCTTTGTCAGACAGGTAGTAAGTGTCTAGTAAATATTTGCTAGAAAAATTAATAAAGATAAGAGTCTCAATGGTGGATGGAAATCTTAAAAAGAGGCCTAACAGGATAGGTAAGGGTACAGGCTTTGGAGCCAAACAACTGAATTTGTGCACTAGACATGTCACTTTTCAGCTAAGGCTTAGCTTCCCTTTCTGTAAAATGGGGTAATATTAATCCTGACCTCACAGAGTTGTGCTTTTAACTCTGCCAAGGCATATAGTCTTGATAATATAAGTTGGCATATAGAAACTTAATGCTATCCATTAAGACTAATGCATAAAAAGTGTAGAGAAAGCATGCTGTTTCTCAAAGAATTTCATTCCATGCCAAAGGGCAATTAATTTTAATTTTTTTCCTTTTTTTTTTTTAGAATGGAGAAACACCATTTTTCCTGGCTGTTAAGGGAGGTCATGAAGAATGCAGCAAAGTGCTTCTGGCAGCAGGAAGTGATGTCAATATTCCAAATAAAGTATGTGTGCCATGCCATGTTCACTCACACTATGGTGGGGGACTCAAAATGTTCTTTGGTTAATCTAGTCCTGAACAGATCCACTCACTAGGCTTTTGTAGAATTGATATTTATAATTTGCTTTGTTTGGTGTAAGAATTAATGATTTACCTCTGATAGTTCCCTAATTATTGTCTCCTTGAAAGCATTGCAATTCTTCCTATTTATTGGGGATGGAATAATTGAAAACAGGGACAAAAGGAGCAGATAGTTGTTAGTTCTCAAATACAGAGACATTCTCATTCTACCTTGATCACACCCTAGCCACGGTACGTGCCTGGCTTACACACAGTAAATGCTGAAAAAAAAAAAAAAAAAGCCATTATTGTGTGAAAGCTCAAGTGGTCAGTCTGGGCCTGAAGAAGAAACTGTGGTGCCTTCTTGTAAACACAGAATGCTTTTGTATTTAGGCATGGAGCTAAGATCTTGCATCACTTACCTTCATTTCTTGGTGAGGGAACTGGAATTTAGGAAAGTTAAGGAACTCGTTCAGGATTATCTGACTAGTCAGTGACCGTGGTGAGGATTCTCACCCTTGCAGTGGTCTTGCCCTTCAGATGGTTTTACTTTCATTTTCCATTTTTTGAAGTAATTTTCAATTACAATGAAAGTAACAAAAAATTTGAATAGTTCCAAAGGGTATATTCTAACTGCAGATTTCAATTTCATCTCCCCAGAACTAATGGGATCAATAGTTCTTTGAATCTGTTTTTTCCATGCATTTACATGGAAGCTGTGATGAAGCATGGACATGTATAAATACTGACACCACTACGTGGATCTCCTTTTCTGGACCTTGGGTTTTTTTTTTTTTTTTTAAGTGCTATATGTTTTGGGACTCCCTCCCTATCAGCACAATGTGCAGGCAAACTTTTAAGATAGAGCAGATTTGGTTCCAGACCATTGCAAAAAAGCGACTATCACAATAAAGTGAGTGAAATGAATTTTTTGGTGGTCTGTTGTGGTCTGTTAAGTGTGCAATAGCATCATATCCCAAAAAACAACGTATATATGTTAATTAAAAAATACTTTATTGCTAAAAAAGTCTAACTGTCCTTTAAGCTCTCAGTAAGTTAACAATCTTTTCACTGGTGGAGGGTCTGGCCTCAGTGTTGATGGTGACCGACTGATCAGGGTGATGATTCCTGAAGGTTGAGGTGGCTGTCACAGTTTCTTAAATGTGAAGTTTGGTGCAGCGATTGACTCTTCCTTTTGTGAACCGTTTCTCTGAAGCATGGATCCTGTTTGGCATTTTACCCACAGTAGAACTTAGTTAAAAATTGGAGTCAGTCCTTTCAGATCCTGTCCCTGTATTCCGTATTCTAAGTCCTTTGTCATTTCAGTAATCTTCATAGCATTTTCACCAGGAGTAGTTTCCATCTCAAGAAACCACTTTTTTTGCTTGTCTGTAAGAAGCAATTCCCCATCTCTTAGATTTATCACGAGATTGTAGCAATTTATGTACATTTTCAGGTTCCACTTCTAATTCTATTTCTTGTATTACTTCTACCTCATCTGCAGTTACTTTCTCCACTGAAGTCTTATGTCTTCATCTTGTAACAACAACAACAACAAAAAAAAGCAGTATCTGTGAAGTACAATCAATAAAGCAAATCAATAAAATGAGGTATGTCTGTAGAAACAATACCTTTTCAAAAGGTATAAAGATAACACTAGGATCAAGAATAGAGTCTCAAATTGGCAATATTTTATGCTCTTTATTCTGCTGGTGGAAGTGTACATTTGTACAATGCTTTTGAAAAGCAATTTGTCACTTTTCTTTCACCCAGCCTTGAAGAATTCTGTTAAGGGAGTAATCTTAAAAAGAGAAAAAGGTACATGCATTAAGATAGATAATGAAGGGGCACCTGGGTAGCTCAGAGGGTTAAGCCTCTGCCTTCGGCTCAGGTCATGGTCTCAGGGTCCTGGGATTGAGCCCCACATCGGGCTCTCTGCTCAGCAGGGAGCCTGCTTCCCCCTTTCTCTGCCTGCTTCTCTGCCTACTTGTGATCTCTCTGTGTGTGTCAAATAAATAAATAAAATCTTAAAAAAAAAAATGGTTATCCATGCTGGCCTCAGGAGGCCGCACACCAGAACTGGCCTCTGCCACCTTGTAAGAGCCGATGGTTAAATTAAAAAAAAAAAAAAAAAAAAAAAGATAGATAATGAAGTTATCTCCAATAGCCAAGAATTAGATACAGCCTATACATGCTAAGAATTCTAGAGGAAAGCCAAATAAGTCTGGTGTATCTTTTTCTTGGAAAATTACATAGCTGTTAAAAATATTAGTGATAAATACTAAATATACTAAATATGTTCCATGTTCCAGATAAATATTTTCATAATATGGGATGCCTGGGTGACTCAGTCTGTTAAGTGTCTGCTTTTGGCTCAGATCATGATCCCAGGGTCCTGGGATCAAGTCCTGAATTGGGCTTCTTGTCAGCAGGAATCCTGCTTCTCCCTCTTGCCTCTGCTGTTCGCCCCTGCTTGTGCGAGCTCTCTGACAAATAAATAAATAAAATCTTAAAATAAAAAAGTTCAAGATAGAACACAAATAAAAAAGATGATATGTATTTGTACAAACATCTTCACTGTCTAAAATTATATAATGGACAAGATTGTGAGAGAGAGTAGAAAATAAAGATATCATGAGTTGATCCCCACTGGAGTTGCAGGCTTATTTATGCAGTAAATGAGCACCATTATTTATGCAATAAATGAACACAACATTAAGAATTTGTGGGTCCCACGAAATACTCGAGTGTGGAGAGCTATTGTGTTTTTCAGGCACTCACAGGTGCCTCCCTGCCCCCCGTCTTCAGCCCCCTTGAAGTCCCTGGAAAAGCCCCCTCGTTATTGGGGTCCTGCTGGGCTCTCTTCTGTTGGCTGACTCCATTGTTCGGTTCCCTCCCTCTCTTCTGTACTTAATTCTGTTAGCCTCCAGAGAGGTTTTGCTTTGTGATGGTTTTCACATGTTCACATTTTCCCCACCCAACTAAGACTGCAGACTCCACGTTATCCATATCCTTAACAGCCTTGATGTTATCTAGGCAGCCTGGAAATTGTCCTGGGTCTATTTTTCAACTTGTACATTTTCTTGAGTTTTCCCCTGAGCTCATTAGCACACTTCCTGCATCAACAGCCTCAGCTCTTACTGGTTGTTCACACTTGTCTCCACCGAACCCAGGGAAGACGCTGGGGGACTGAGCCGTGGGCAGCAAGAAGCCAGCAGCACGGATACATCACTGTGGGGACACGTTAGGCTTAGTTTGCTCTTACATCTGTAGGTGATTACTGTGTTTGATCTTGGAAATGCTTCACCTCTTGACAATGATTAGTGTTGCTGTCTAGGAGATTGCTTTTGTGCTCCAACCCCCAACTAAGGGGAAGGGGTAAGGGAATGAGCCATTTCTGGGGAGGTAGTTGGAGACTATGGATTTAGCTGACAGCCGAGGCTTCCTCCGTTTGGGCTGATGTTATGCTGCCCAGAGTTGGGCAGGAGGTTCTCTATCAGGGTTGTACTAAATGCCCCTGGACCAGTGAAGCCTTTTGTAGACCCTAACAACTCCCTTTTTGGAGGCTTTACCCTTGTATCTTATCAAACATATTTAAAGGCCCCAACATTCCACATTAAAAAACTTGTGTTTGCTGTAAATTATTTTAAAAGCTTTTTAATTGGTGCTTTCATAATTATTTGGCTATGATACACTCCCTCAATTTATGATTGACTTTGGTCTTCTTAGAACTCTGTGTATACTTGGGAATTTGAAGAGGTGAAAAAATTTAACCTACAAATTGTTTACTAATGTAATGAATATTTTATGACTATTACATTTTACAATCAATGGGGTATAACTATGTCAATTAAATATTTATTCACCTCAATTTCACGGATTTCTTTTGGTATCTTGGAATCAATAATTTTTTTGGTAAACACTTTAAACATTTATTTGGCTCTTAAAAAGTCTGTAGGCCCTATACTCATTGCCTGTGGTACCTCTGGGGTAAGATGCCAGAGTCCTACAGCTCTTCCTACTATTTCTTGGCTTTGGGTTCTTCACAGACTTGTTTCTGATTCAGATCTTCTTAGATCTCAGTCCCAGTGTCACCCTATCCTGGAGGATTTTCTTGATCACTTACTGGAAAGTAGCTATCCAGTCCTGCTGCTTTACTGTTTTGTTGCACTTAGTATAGCTGTTATTATTCTAGTAACATCTAGATCTAGTAAACAGATTTGTTCTCAGTCTGCTGGTGCACTGATCTGTCTGCCAGTCTAGAGGTCTACTGATTGTCCACCTCTTCTGGAATGCAATAGTAGAGAGCTTGTTTACCAGCATATCTCCCCACTATCTAGCATAGTGCCTGGTGCATAAGAAGGGCTCAAGCTATTTTGTGTGTGTGTGTGTGTGTGTGTAATGAATAACATGATAGTTATGATTACTATACATATTTACTAGTTCATTTATTCTCCCAGTATTACTATGGCTTGGGAAAAAGAGGTAAGATGGTGTGATAAACAGAAGAGTGCCCCCTCACTCCAAGAACGTCCATGTCCTAATCCTTGGAATCTGTGAATATGTTATGGTACAAGGCAAAGAAAGATTTAGGTTGTGCACAGAATTAAGGCTGCTAATCATCTGACCTTAACATGAAATTATCCTCAATTATCCAGGCAGCCCCAGTGTAATCACAAAGGTGTTTTAAAGCAGAAGAGGAAGGCAGGTGAGGAGGTCAAAGCTAAGAAGGATGAGAAGGACTTAGTGCACCATTACTGGCTCAGAAGATGGAGGGAAGGGCCCGTGAGCCACAGGATATGAGCAGCTTCCACAAACTGGAAAAGTCAAAGAAGGGGATTTTCCTGAGGGCCTCCAGAAAGGCCTTTATTATAGCCCAGTGAGACCCATTTCAGACTTTAGAATTCCAGAATGGTAACATAATACATTTGTATTGTTTAAGCCACTGAGTTTGTGGCAATTCATTAGCAGCAGCAATAAAAATTAGTACAGGTGGTTATATCCTTTTTTACGGATGAAGAGGCCTGCAAATGTCACAGAGACATTTAATAGCTGCTCAAGCTAGAGTCCAGGTTGTCAGGGTATGTATCGTTCTTATGAGCATCTTATCTGTTACTTCATAAGAAACCCACCAGAAGTGCAGTAGCTTGAACCAATAATCCACTGGTATCTGTCATCCATGGCTCTGAGGCTTGGACTAAGATGAGAGATTCTTCCTTTGGGTCTGTTAGTCAGACTATGTGGTCGTAGTCAGATGTCAGCCAGACTTTGGTCCTTTGAAACTGTAAGTGAGCTGGATGTCCACGGTGGCTCACTCACATGCCTGGCAGTTGGTGTTAGCTGTCAGCCGGGAGCTCAACTGGGGCTGTTGAGCGGCACTAATGTGTGGTCTCTTCTCCTGGCAAGGCAGCTGGATTTTAATAGGCAGGGAGCAGACCCTGCCAGGCCGGTTAGCAGCTACATCTGCCATGGGCACACTGTACCTTCTGCCATACTCTGTTGATTGGTCCAAGCACTTATAGAGTCCACCCAGATGCAAGGGTAGACTGCGTGTTGGGGAAGTGGAAGGCTCACATTGCCAACAGGCACGTGAATGGTGGTTACTTATATAGTCATTTTTGGAAGACGTAACATCCTATAGAACCTTATCTGGTGGACCTAGAAATACTTTGTAGCAATCTTATAATTAATCAGCCAGCAACTATCCACTGATCTTATATTACTGCAAGGCAGCATGCTAAAACCTTTTGGAAGACGGGCACAATAATCAAACGCAGTTCTGCCATCTAGCGTGGGCATGAAGTGAAGCCACATGAGCACAGGGAGCGGTAGGACGCAGCACGCAGCAGGGCAGGAGAGGCACTGAAGTTGAGTGAGGGGCCATGAGGGAACCCTGCACAAAGATCGCAGTCATGCTAAGCTTTGGAGCAAGACAAGGCGGAAGGGAGAGTTGTAGGTAAGATGGCCAGGGGGCACGAGGGTGTTGAGGCATTTCCTGGGACCAATACCAGGATAGCTGTTTTGGTTCAAGGAGGGGTTTTGCAGGATGTTTGAAGGGAAGACTTGGCCCTTGTACGCTTTGTATTCCTTAATGAAGGGAAACCGGGATTTAGCTTGTATTTGCCTGAGGCACGTGTTACTTAGGACTCTCACTCTTAGGGGAAACACTTACAGGAATTAACGAAGAGGCCCTCAAAATGATCAAAAACACGTTGGATTTTCTTTTTTAAATAGTTGTTTCATTGTATTAATTAATTACCACGTGATGGATACCAGAAAGCATGCTGGATTGTAATGGGGTCCTCCCTGCCCTTTCCACCTGTGTCTTACAGCACAACATCACTGCTTTGGAGATGGCAACCCAGAATGGGCATACATCCCTTGTCAGGTGTCTTCTTGGGGAGAATGTTGATCTGCACCAGAACACGGAAGTGAGTCTATTCCAGTAACGTGCGCTTGGATTGTGGTACCGTGAGGCTAGCTGTGCGGGGAAATATTCCTCACAGATACTTGAGGGGATGAGATGTTCACAAAGGAGGAACTTTTTCTGGGAAAGCTGACTGACTTCTTTTGGAGACTCAATCTTAATTTTGAGAAATAAAATCCAAGGGATGAATTTTAGAAAGTCATTGAAGTTCCTGAACAAAATGAGTTGTCTTTTAAATATTGATATTTGCTGCAATAAAACTTTCTCAGGTATCTGGAGATGCTGTTACTCTTGTATTAAATTTATCAGTCTGGGAAAAGAAAGGGCACTGCTATAAATGGGAAGAAGAATGATCATTCCCCACCCCTCCCTTCACTGAGTGATCTTGTTTTTCTTTTGAAAGTCAATCTTTTTTACTGATTTACCTTTTCTGAAGTTTGAATTGGCTTTGGTAGCATTAACGAAAGCCCTCTGTGCTGGAATTGGATGGGAAACATTTCTCTGTTTTTCACTCTATTTTCATTTCTCCTGTGAGACTGTTATTTCCTCTGATTTTGCTTAGCCATTATTATTTATTATATTAACTGGAGAGAAGGGATGTGATTTGATCGTGTTTGGTAGTTTTTGGAGAATGACCTTAGGGAATTGGCTCTGAACTCGCCTGGTCTATCCAAGGATGCTTCCCGTTTCTCGGGAGGGGCTGGGTCCCAGCAAGGCCGGTGGCCCTGGCAAGAAGGACACTGCCCATTTCCTTGGGCCAAGGGATGCTTTCTATTTTTTCATGCTTGGTGCCTCAAGAGAGAACATTCTTCCTGAATAGAAGAGGCCTGCCCAGAAAACCTTCCTCCCACCCTGCCCTAGCCAGTCCCATTATTTCCATTTCCTTGTTTACGCCTGTGGCAGCCTGACCTATGCAGCTGTGGAGTCCTACTTCCTCCCTTTCTCCTTTTCCTCTGTGTGCTGGTGCAGCTCTTGAAACTCAGTACCTCTCTCTTCCATAGGTTTCTTTCCTAGTAGTTTTCCTGGGAAGGAGCCTGGTGCCAATGTTAGAGTCAGGTGGATAGGGGTTCGAATCCTGTCTCTGCCACTTCCTGACCCCAAGGCCTTTTGGAAGTTATGTAACTGCTCTTGACCTCATATATAAAGTGGGGAATAGAGGATCTAGCTGCTAGGGTTATTGTGAATGAAAACTGTTAGCCCAGAGTTTAAAACAGAGTATAAACTGTTGGAGAAGTGAGTATGTATTAAGTAGCATTATAAAAATATGTTCAATGTGTCTAAGTGGTTCTTATTATTAATATCTCTTTCCCTTGGATGCCTGGGTGGCTCAGTTGGTTAAGTAGCTGCCTTCAGCTCAGGTCATGATCCCAGCGTCCTGGATTCGAGTCCCACATCGGGCTCCTTGCTCAGCAGGGAGGCTGCTTCTCCCTCTGCCTCTGCCTGCCATTCTGTCTGCCTATGCTCGCTCTCTCTCCCTCTCTCTCTCTGATAAATAAATAAAATCTTTAAAAAAAAAAAAAAACTCTTTCCCTTGAGCAACGCCACGCTCTGTCCTCATCACACCTGCCCTCACACACACGTGTACTCCCTGTCAGCTGCCTTGGCTCTCAGCTCTCCTACTGTTCACAGCCTCCCTGGATCTCCTGAAGACCCTGCTCTTTCACACTTGAACCCCCCCTTCCCCCTGTCTCCTGCTGCCTTCCCTCCACCCTGACTGCCCCTCAGCTCACTCTCTCTCCCATCTCACCCCTTTCCCACACCTGTTTTTCTTTTTGGCTGCCTTCAGTACCCCTAGAGACATTTCCTTAGTGCATCCATAGGCCAGTGGCAGCTGGGTGGTGGTGAAGCAGCAGGAGCCAAGTGAGTGATCTTAGAGGTAGTCATGACCTCCTGGGAAAGAATCCTGCCTTCGGGGTTGGCTTAGAGGGACTGGCCATGGGTGAGGCTGTAGGACAGGCATTTTAACCACAACTGAGGAAGAAAGGGGAGCAGGCTGGAGGGGCTTGGTGAACATCCTGGGCTGTATACTCTATATCCATGGGAGGGCTAACCATGAGAATGGTGCCCCTGGGTGAGTGCAGCATTAGTCCCACAGAAAGCTCTAGGGAGAAAGAATTCTAAATCACATCAATTCAGGAAATGCTGAATGTGCATGGTTTTTCCTCCTTGTCGCTATTCCCACCATATCTTAGGTCTTGGAAGGCACTGAGAAGTCCTGCAGTTAAGCCTATTTCATATTTCTTATCATTTTTTTAAAGATTTTATTTATTTATTTGACAGAGAGAGATCACAAGCAGGCAGAGAGGCAGGCAGAGAGAGAGGAGGAAGCAGGCTCCCGGCTGAGCAGAGAGCCCAATGCGGGGCTTGATCCCAGGACCCTGGGATCATGACCTGAGCCGAAGGCAGCGGCTTAACACACTGAGCCACCCAGGCGCCCCATTTCTTATCATTTTTATCTAAGTGAAAGTGTCAGTTCTTCAGGAAAGTTTTTTTCATCTTCAGAAAAGTTAGCAATCTGCCCATCCCAATATGCTCTCCTGGTACTCTCCTTTACCTCCAAAGCACTTTTCACAATTTGTGTATTTATTTTGTGATTTAAAAAAATAATAATATTTTCTTACCCCACTAGATTGGAAGATTCCTGAGAATGGGCCATGTTTACCACTAAATCCTTAGCTTCCTGAAAAGAGCCTGTCCCATAGTAGGTGTTCAGTGTATAGTTCCAGAACAAATGAGGGGGAGAGCTGATTGCTAGTGAGTGGTTTTGCTGCACAATCCTGGGATGGAAATAGTGCTGAACACTTGCTATTGGCCTGATGCTGTGTTGGGCAGTTCCAGTACTAGGAGATTATCAGGACATCTCTATCAAAATGAATGCTTATTGTTCTGAATGATGTACCCAGAATCTTTTGGATTTGAAATTTTGTTTCTTTTTCTTTCTGCAGCTGAAGGACTCCCCTCTTCATTTAGCTGTTATCAACAACCATATCTCAGTTGTGAACAGCTTAATAAGGGCACAGCACGACGTTGACACCTTAAATCAGGTAAGCAAGATATATCAGAAACCTGAGTCTGTTTTCTTATAATTCAATGTGTTGTGTAGGTAAGGGTAGTTTTGAGCAAGTTAAAGTTACTTTAAAAATTTCCAAGTGGAATATATATGTTATCCTTTTTTTCTGTGACCCCCATTCCCACTTGCACACACGTACTTTTTCAGATGCACAACTGGGGTTCAGTTAGTGCATTCTTAACCTGTTTGCACTTAATAGGTCCAGCACCTCGGGTTGATAAACAGTAGCTCAGAGGTGGATTGCTAGCGGCTCTTTAAATCAAAAGCCACTCCCTCTACATGGAATATAACTGGCCAGTGGTAGCCCTTTGCCACAAGGAGGAAACTTTGTTTCTATATTAGAGACTGTAAATGGTCTTCCTTTTACCCAAAGGCAAAAGAGACCTCTTGGAATTTAAAAAAAAAATCACAGTGAATTCAGTCCACTGGAGCAGAATCAAATGCCCCGTAAAAGGAATCCATCACTGGCTGGAAATGGAAATGCTGAGGTGGAAGATTAAGAGGATGGGAGTGGGCACTGTCTGAAACAGAGCCAACTCTGGGGCTGCTGCCTCTCCCAAGAGCTGTCGGAAGTAGGAAGAGAAACTCTATTTGGGGAGGAGCCCTTCTGGAACCCTGGAGACAGATGAGAACTCTGGACATGTCTTGCTTTTCTGACTGCCTCTACCTAGAGAAGCCTCTGCTGGGCCCTGAGAGGAGGGAGCAGCCAGATCCGGGGCACATGCTTGTCCTAAGCTGCTGGGTGGCCCTCAGCTTCTGTCTGGGGAACCAGAGCCTCAGGTCTTTCCAGTCACCTCCATCTCCAGCCTACCTGTTCCTTTGTGCGGGAGCAGAATGGAGACTTACCTGCACTTCCATTCCTTCCCCCCGGCCCCCCAATGGATCTTCCTCCCTGTGTTTCATGATCACAAATGTTTGGGGGAGTTGGGGGAGGACCTTTTTGTTATTATATATGCTTATGTGTTTGAATCTGCTAATGACTCAAATATTTACAAATGAGCAGAATCTTTGCTCCATACACAGAACTTACACATGATTTTGGTTTTACCAGAATTGGCTAAATTCATTCCAGAGAAGGATGGTTTATTATTCTGCACCCCCCCCCCCGTTATAGAATTAGACTTTTTCATTTCAGTTTTATGTTAGATTGAGAATACACTCAATGTATAACAATAAGAAAACATAAATAAGGTAAAAATTTCCATTTGTTTGTAATTCCCCCCAAGGAAGGACAATCTTGTTAACATTTTGGTTCATTTCCTGCCTTTTAGACTTAAAACAGTATCGTCGCAATGAAATTTTATTGGTATTTAATGTGTGGCACTTGTATCTCTGTTCCGTGTTGGTATAGACCTTCGATAGTTTGTCATCGTAAGTGTGATGTTTCTGATGAGCCCCCAGAGGGGCACATTGCCATCCAAAAGTGATTCTTTAATAAATGCTTTTTGATATTAATTATGCTAATGACCCGAGCAAGTCGTCCAGTGCTCTGGTTGGAGGAGTATTGAGCTAGATGCTATTGCCCAGTTGTGTGACTCTGGGGAAATTGCTTCCTCTCTCTGATTCAAGGGTTGGGCTAGACCATAAATAGTGTACTAATATTTTTTTAAAAGATTTTATTTATTTATTTGACAGGCAGAGATCACAAGTAGGCAGAGAGGCAGGCAGAGAGAGAGTGGGGGAAGCAGGCTCCCTGCTGTGCAGAGATCCTGATCTGGGACTTGATCCCAGGACCCTGAGATCATGACCTGAGCTGAAGGCAGAGGCTCAACCCACTGAGCCACCCAGGCGCCCCTCAGTACTAATATTTTAGAATTATCTGCACATTAGTGTATCCCTTCAGTGAAAGGGTAAAGTGGGTGACTTTCTTGTGATTTTGTCTTTTTCTTTGAAACACTGTTATCCTCTTGGTAAGAAAGTGATTACCCCAGAAAGAAATTTAACCATTTCTAAGTGTAAAGTTCATTGGCATTAAGTACATTCACATTGTTGAGCAACCATGGCCACCATCCAACTCCAGAACTTTTCCATCTTCCCAAACTGAAACTCTGTATTCTTTAAACACTAACTCCCTAGTCTCCCTTCCCCACAAGTCCTGGTAAACACCATTCTACTTTCTTGTCTCTATGAACTTGATTATTCTAGTATCTCTTATTGAAATTATTTTTTAAAAATAATTTTGAATTGTTGCCTACTATCCAGCATGTGGATTTACCATAATTTATCAAACGAATCTCCTAGTGAAACATGCAACTTCCTTTCAGTTTCTCACTGTTAAAAATAACACTGTAGTGAATGTCCCCTGTACCTATGTAAAAATATGATCTTGGGGCACCTGGGTGGCTCAGTCAGTTAAGCGTCTACATTTGGCTGAGGTCATGATCTCAGGGTCCTGGGATTGAGCCCTGAGTTGGGCTCCCTGCTCAGTAAGGAGTCTGCTTCCCCCTCTTCTCCTTCCCCCTGCTCCTGTGCTCTCTCTTTCTCTCCCTCTCCCTCAAATGAATAAATAAAATCTTTTAAAATTTTTTGAAAAATAGGGGTGCCTGGGTGGCTCAGTGGGTTAAAGCCTCTGCCTTCGGCTCAGGTCATGATCCCAGGATCCTGGGATCAAGCTCCGCATTTGGCTCTCTGCTCAGTGGGGAGCCTGCTTCCTCCTCTCTCCCTCTGCCTATTATGATCTCTGTCTGTCAAATAAATAAGTAAAATCTTTAAAAAATTTTTTTGAAAAATAAAAATGTGATCTTAGTTTATCTTCCCTTATGCCCATATAGGACACCTCTGCATTCCCTGTGTCTTTTGATTATGCAAGTTTTTTCCCCTCCTTAATGTGTTTAGATGACATTTTTGAAATTTCTCATGGCAGAGGTGGCAAACTCCCTTGCATGTTGCTGCTGATCTTGGCAATGTGGAACTGGTGGAAACCTTGCTGAAGGCAAGATGTGACCTGAAGATTGTTGATAAGGTAAGTTCATAGTCTTTACCGTGTTCAGCGGAGATGGTCATGAAGAGCTCCCTGTTGTCTGTAACCCTCGAACGGCAGCCTTACTTACTTAGCACACCCCTTGTGAGTCGGACACACATGAGAGAAACCGTGTGTCCAAACAGTCAGTAGGACATCCTGATTTCGATTGAATCGTGTAAGTAAGATATTTTACCCTGAGTAATAAAACAGGTATTTTTAAAAATTAAAATTATTTATTAATCTTTGGGAAAGATGGTAGATTCACTTGGTCCAAAAATTAGAAAACATAATCAGTAAAGGTTTTACAATAAAAATGAGCCCCCACCGACCCTAGTTATCTGGGTTCCAGACTACTCTGACCATACAGATCTATTGTCAAAATTTCTTTGTTCTTTCCAGTTTCTTTACACATAAATAAGCAAACATAAATATATTATACTCTTACCATATTACTCCATCCTTTTTACATTGTGGTGATGTACTTCTCCATGCTATCCTGCATTTAGCTTTTCTTCTTTAAGTATATAAACTGGAAACTGTTCCATATTAGTACAAGGAGAGTTTCTTCATTCTTCTTTATATAAATGTCCATGCCATAATGTCCATTATGGCATGGACATGTCATAATTTGTTTTGTTCTCAGTGGATGGGCATTTAAATTGTTCCTAAGCTTTTGCTGTGACCAAGCTGCAGTGAACAAACATACATATGTCTAAACTTGTTCTTACTTAAAAATTCTTTAATTGTAAAATAAATATAACATAGAATATATCATCTTAACCATTTTTAAGTGTATGGTTCTGTAGCGTTAAATCTATTCACACTGTTACGCAGCCAATTTCCAGAACTTTTTCATCTTGCCAATCTGAAACTCCAAACAGCAACTCCTTGTTTCCTCCTCTTTCCCCAGCCCTGGCAACCACTGCTCTATTTTCTGTTTCCACGAATTTGACTATTCTGGGTACCTCATGTAAATAGAATCATACAGTGTTTGTCATTTTGTAACTAGCTAAGTTCATGTAGCATAATGTTCTCAAGGTTTATCCGTGTTGTGGTGTGTGTTAGACTAGCTTTCCTTGTAAGGATGAATGACACTCCGCTGTGCAGAGAACACATTTTGTGTATCCTTGCATCTGTGGATGGACATTGGGTTGCTCCCACCTTTAGGGCATTGTGTAGATGCCCAAAGAAAGACAACTT
Source organism: Mustela nivalis (assembly GCF_964662115.1). Taxonomy (NCBI): domain Eukaryota; kingdom Metazoa; phylum Chordata; class Mammalia; order Carnivora; family Mustelidae; genus Mustela; species Mustela nivalis. The sequence goes on along the minus strand of NC_139022.1, from coordinate 79,843,322 downwards.
TGATTATGCAAGTTTTTTCCCCTCCTTAATGTGCTTAGATTTTTAAAAAAATATTTTTTTTATTTTTAAAGAAAGACAACTTCATTTCTCTCAAGTAAACAGTAAACTGGGCTCCATGTCAGGAGGATTGCAGGGTGGACATCTGCTAGGTTCCAGTTTACTGAAAAGCATAAACACAGGAGACTGAGGTGTGGCAGTCCTGTTAGGTGCTCACACACGTGCACCTTGTTTCAGTCCTCACATCTCTGTGAGGTGGGCAAAATTATCCCAGTTTTGAAGAGATTTCTATGATATCAAGGGTCATGTGCACAGTAAGACATAGAGCCAAGCTTCAAAGCCAAGGCTGCTTGGTTGTCCAGCGCTTTCCCACAGCTGTGAGCAGAGCTGACTGCTTCTGAAACTGGCCACTTTCCCCTTTCTTGTGTTCACCCAAACTCTTCATTAGCTCCACACATCTTTAATACCTAGTGCATGCGGGGTTCACCCTATGTCCTCTTTCAGAATCTTTTTTACATGTTACATTTGTGGGACTTGGCGTACTGATGTGTTATTTTACTTTTCTCTAGAGGTCAGTTTTTAAAGTTATCATGAAAAGTAATATAAGCCTACTGTGCATGATCTGGAAAACAGAAGCATATGGAAGGAAAACGCAACCACCCAGAACTCGTCACATAGGTGGCATTCTACCACTTTCACCATTGTGACTCCTTACCATCCCTTAACATTTAGCTTTGGTATTAACATTTCCCATTTGTATTTTCCTGTGCTTTCTTGTCCCACTTTTTTTCACTTTCTCATTAATACTTAACTCCTGTGGGACACCTACCCCTTATGGGTAAAGACTGTCGCATTGGAAAGGGAATTCAGGCTGGGTCCCCAGTGCTCGTGGACTGGATGTTCAGGTAAATACCATCAGTGCTGCAACTTGACTCATAATTTGATTTTCCCATTTTTTTTCTTCTCCGCCTCCCTCTTTCTTCTCTGGGCCTGGCACATGGTTGGCCCCCAATACCTATTAATTAATAAAAACTACATTTTCTACTTACTCCCACAAGTTTTACCACAAGTAAGTTTACTTACTCCCACAAGTAAGTTTTCTACTTACTCCCACAAGTTTTGTAAGAGTGATTCAAACTGTGGATGGGAAAAAGGAGCCAGGGTTTGGTGTGAATGACTTCCCAGAAACATGTTCTCTCAGTCTGAGGTGTCCCCAAGCTCCTGGAGGCCTTCCCACACTCAACAGCAGTTTTATCTGGGTTTCCACTCCAGGGCACACTCCCTGGGAAGGTTTTCTTAGGTACTTGGTAACACTGGCTTCAGAATGCTGCCTTCCCACAGAAGGTGGTGGGTGATTCATGGTGATTCCAATGGCTTCTTAAGCCAGAATTTAGGTAGCATGCAATGAGAGACTTGCTAACTGCCTGCACAGTACACTTCTTCCTAATTTCATTACTGTGTCATTTGACTAGAAACTGGTAAATATCATCCCTGACCTTCTGGCCCACCTGGGTGTTATCACCTTCACTAACAGCCGGATCATTTGGGTTGGTAGGAGTTGTACTTGCTCAGCCATGTGAGGGAATTAGTGGGATAAATTGCTGGATCCTTAAGCAGAGAAGCATGGGTTGCTAAGAACTTTTTCTGGGGTTATTTCTGACATTCATTTTGATTATCTTCAGGACCCCTGAGCAAATTTTTAATGTGCCATTTAAAAGATAGATGAAAACCACCATCTTTTGCTTAGGAAAAAAAAAAAAGTATAGATGTGTAGGTTGTGCACTGCATAAAATCTAGGGGACATTGCTTGTAAAGCTGTGTGCTGTAGCTTTGAGCTATATCCATCTTGACAAAGGTGTGCCTTTTGTAATTTGTAAAAGATACCAGATGGGATCCCAGGCCACTCATGCCCAAAATCATGTTCAGAATATCCTTTATTGCTCATTCCATTTGGTTAAGTTTCCAATCCCTCACCCTTGATTAGAGGCCATATAATAGAGAAAAATTCTTGACAGGAATCCAAGTGAGCTGAATTCTGTACTATGAATTAGTAGTTTTGTCATGGATGCTATTATTCTCTTTTTAAATTAACATATAATGTATTATTTGTTTCAGGGGTACAGGTCTATGAATCATCAGTCTTATATAATTCATGATGCACACCATAGCACATACATTCCTCAATGTCCATCACCCAGCTACCCCAGCCCTCCCACAACCCTCCCCCCACAGCAGCCCTCAGTTAGTTTCCTGAGATTCAGAGTCTCTTATGTTTTGTCTCCCTCTCGGTTTCATCTTCTTCATTTTCTCCCTCTTTTACCCTATGATCCTGTGTCTTATTTCTCAAATTCCTCACATCAGAGAGATCATATGATAATTGTATTTCTCTGATTGACTTATTTCACTTAGCATAATACCCTCTAGTTCCATCCACATTGTTGCAAACAGCAAGATTTCATTTTTTGATGGCTTCATAATATTCCATTGTATATATGTACCACATCTTCTTTAACCATTCATCTGCTAATGGACATCTTGGCTCTTTCCATAGTTTGGCTCTTGCGGACATTGCTGCTATAAACATTGGGGTGCACATGCCCCTTCGGATCACTGCATTTGTATTTGTAAATACCTAATAGTGCAATTTCTTCGTTGTAGGGTAGCTCTATTTTCAACTTTTTTAGGAACTTCCATACTGTTTTCCAGAATGGTTTCACCAACAGTGTAAGAGGGTTGCCCTTTCTCTGATGAATGCTATTATTATTTTTTTTTTAAGATTTTATTTGTTTGAAAGATAGAGATCACAAGCAGGCAGAGAGGCAGGCAGAGAGAGGAAGGGAAGCAGGCTCCCCGAAGAGCCAAGAGCCTGATGTGGGGCTTGATCCCAAGACCCTGGCATCATGACCTGAGCCGAAGGCAGAGACTTTAACCCACTGAGCCACTCAGGTGCCTGAATGCTATTATTCTTAATGAGATCCAGCAATTTCTGTCTTTTACCTACTCTCCACAGCACATGGCTTCAACTTCTTGGTCTAAGACAGCTGTTCAAGCTCCTGCCATCATGTCAGCATTCCACTCAGGAAGAGGAGGAAAGGAAGGAGAATAATATTCTTCCTTTCTTTAAAAAATACTTTCCAGAAGTTGCATTTGCCACTTCTTTTATATACCAGAATTTAGGTAACATATTTAAGTGCGAGGGTGGCTAGGAAATGTCTGGAGTGGCCAAGTGCCTAGATAGAATCAGGAGGTCTCTTCCCATAAAAGAAGGAAAAGACTATTGGGGGACGGAAGCATGGCATATTGACCAAAGTCTCAACCACAGGTAGAGTCAGACCTGAGGAGAAAAGTGTGTGACCATATTATTTATTTGCTGAGGACTTCCTCGTGCAGCGAGCCAGGGAGACCCCTGGGGATCTTGGAGACATGTTTGGGTTCTCATTGATAGAGCGTGTGTAAAATATCATCTGCTGATGGTTGGTCCCTAAACCCAAATATTTTCCCCTGCCCTGTTGCCACAGCATCTGACACTTTCAATACCTAGCATCTCTTAAATAATTACCATGTGCCATGCACAGTCCTAAGGGCTTGATATGCACTATCATATTTGCCCCTCACCAGTACACCATGGGGGTCTTTGAGACCTAGGGAAGCCAAGGACTGGCTCAAGCTCCCAAGTGCAGGGAAGCAGTTGGATCAGGATTTGAATGCAGGTCCCTCTGTTCCAAAATTCGAGCTCCTAAACACTTTACCATACTGCCTGACACTTTCATTTTTAACTTTTAGCAAGGGAAGACTGCCCTGGCCGTGGCCTCCAGGAGCAACCACAGCCTTGTTGTGGACATGATCATTAAAGCAGAGAGATACTATGCCTGGAAAGAGGTAAGGAAGCATGATGCCAGCTTAGCTGTGGCTCTTCTGCAACTACCATCTTCTTATGGGTAGTGTGGGGTTTGTGTTATTTTTTCTGCTCTAATGGGAGGGTCCTGGTCAGTGCAATTATAACAGTCCCTTTGGCCTGTGCTGCTCCATTCATGGAATGAACAGCTGCTGCTTCCTCCCTTTGCCAGCATCAGTAGTCAGAACTGAGGTGTGCAGAGCTCATTGGGCTAAGCAGGCTGGTCAGGGCTAATGGGCTTAGCATGCTTGCCCTGCATGGTTGGCTCCCAGGTTGTGCCCTCTGTCATGGAGTCTCTGGCTCTGCTACTTTGTGGAAGTTCTCAAACCCACATTCTAATGAGTGATAACAAAGTTTATGTTCATGGCTCTGCTGTTTTCTACCCACCCCTCTGGCTGTCACTCAAGTGTCCTATGATAGTCACAAAAACCTTATTCATTTTGAGGACACAGAAGACTTGACTCCAAGACATTCTCTGTCCCTTTTTCATTATTATTTCCTCTGATAGCTACCATTCATGCAGCTTCTCAACAGCAGGCCTTCCCTCCAACATCAAAATCTAAGCCCTCAGGCAGGATTTGCATTATTGGGCAACACCTTCAGTTTCTACTTTCGGTTATTTCCATCCTAAGCTGAATGGCTCCCCTAGTCTAGTAGGTTGGTGCCAGAATTCAGGTCTTAACCCTCATGTGTTTACCCTGAGGAGACTCAGGCCTGGTTTGCTGTCTAATTTATCAATCTGTGAAATTTCCCTTAAATCTCTAAGGCAAAGTGCATTGATTTGCCTCTTCCTTGCTCACAATCCTATTTAATTGGCTCAGGGGTCCTGATATATATATTTGGATGATATGACATATATATTATTTAAAGGCCACACCATCCTCCTCAAACTTTTCTTACTTGCCTATAAAACAAAACATTTTTGTGACCAAATGCTTTCTCTCTCCTCCTCCTACTTGATTTCTATTCCTCCTGCTCCTTCATTTTCTTCCTCTTGGCCTTAGCTTCTTTCTCCTTTTCTTAGATCATCACTGCATTTGACTGAAGGTAATTTTACCAACTTCTACCTTTTCTCTTGCTTCTTAAATGACTGTTTTCACATTTTCTTTGAAAATAGATATAGTCATTGGTTCTATTTTTAATGTTTTAATGCTGCTAGCATTTTTAGATTCTTTTTCCTAGAGGAGAATAAATTACTTTCCACCAAATGAATAAGCTCTTTTTCCTAACAAATCTTTAAGATGTGAGAGTTAGATGAACTTTGAGAATCCTATGCAATACATAAATGGATAAAGGAGACTCTCCGAAATGTGAGCATTGTTAACCTGAATGACAACTGGGGACAGACATCTGGAGTGGGAGGAAGCCTTGTTTTTTAATATATATATTTTTAAATGTATTAAACCAAATTTATTACTTAAAGATTTATTCATTTATTTTAGAGAGAGCATGTGGAGGGGAGGGGGAAGGGGAAGAGAAGGGAGAAACCCAAGCAGACTCTGAGCTAAGGGCGGCTCAGTTCCAGAACCCTGAGATCACAACCTGAGCCAAAATCAAGAGTCGGCTGCTTATGGGGCGCCTGGGTGGCTCAGTGGGTTAAAGCCTCTGCCTTCGGCTCAGGTCATGGTCTCGGGGTCCCGGGATCCCGGGATCAAGCCCTGCATCGGGCTTCTCTGCTTGGCGGGTAGCCTGCTTCCCTCTCTCTCTCTCTGCCTGCCTCTCTTGTCTACTTGTGATCTCTGTCTGTCAAATAAAAAATAAAAAATCTTAAAAAAAAAAAAAGAGTCGGCTGCTTAACTGACTGTGCCACCCAGGTACCCTTATTTATTACTTATTTTAAGTTCACTTTGTTCATTAAACAAACCTATCCCCTGATTTTTAAAAAACCAAATGCATTTATTATTATTTCAAATTCTCTTTGTATATTAAACAAGTTTCTATTCTGGCCTAATATAAAATGATTCCTAATAAAGAACATCAGAGAGAGGACTGACATTTCCTCTCTTATATCCATCATTAAATCCAATGGTTAAGAGGCAAATGGGAAGCTTCCTAAAATCTGGCTCGTGGTATTTTAATTTCCACCACTTTTGGCATGTGATACTTCTACAAATATTTCAGTGTTTGGCAGAAAAACTATTAATACTTCCATGAACTGTTGAAAAAGACCTGGGCTTTCCAAATTGATGACCCTTTCCTCTGGAATCCTGAAGGACCACCCAACCCAATCCTGGAATACAGAGCATGTGTGTTTCTCAAAGAACTAAAAATGCTGTGGTGCAAAGGTTGATGCATTTTGCAGTTCTTCCCTCTACCTTGTGGTGTTTCAGATTTTGTTCTTGTTGGAATCCTCATTGTTTCATGAGAGGGAATGAAAAGGAAAAAGTGGAGGGGCCATGGCTCCCATGGCTTCCAAATTTGTTGGATCCCCCACCCTCAGCCTTTCCGCTTTCAGGACTCCCTGGGAGTTAGGCACTGTGGGAGTAAAGCTAAGGGTAGGACAGAGAAGACCCCGTATTTTACAACCTCTGAAACAATTACAGGTAATTTATACCTCCTGTTATAGTCCAACTTCTGTTCAGAGTTTCAGATACTAGAGAAAAGACTGGCCTGTTTGCTTGGGCATGCTTCCCAGGACATTGTAGACCTTCCAGAGGAGCTCACCGATGCTGTGAAAGACACAAGCTGCTCTGTGACTGGGCTGAGGTGCAAGGCCCACCCTGTTCTTCCCAGGGGTTTTGACAACCAGGTGTCCATGTCCTCTTATTCCACTTCCTGTTCCAGCATGGACTCCTCCCTTGCTGTTCAGATTATCTTTCACCAAGATTCACTTTTAATTAAGGACAAAAACAGGAATTATCATATATAAAAAAGGAGAATAGATACGAAGTCCCAATCCTCAGGCTGTGTGTTCTGCGTGTCCTTAACCGATCTGCAACCTCCTGAAGGAGGATAATCTGGAGACCTGATAGCGTGTACGACAGGTGCAGTGCTAGGAAACCATGACACCTGCTTTCACTTTGAGATTTTTCTCCAGTTTCTTTGGCTGGATTCTGCAGAAGGGACAAAAGGAACCTTTGAAAACTGAGAAAACAAGCTATCAGTGCACAGTGCATTTGGACTAAGCCTGGCTGCAGTGACTTGAAACTAAATGGTATCGACCCCTGTCGTCTCCATTCTTTTGGCTCCCAGAGTTAGACTTCTGCTTTGCTCTCCTCACACCAGAGAGCAGGATGAATGGAGGGACCAGCTTTAGGGTCTTATTAAGAGTATATCTAGGGGCGCCTGGGTGGTGCTTAGTGGGTTAAAGCCTCTGCTTTCAGCTCCGGTTGTGATCTCAGGGTCCTGGGATCGAGTCCCGCATTGGGCTCTCTGCTCAGCAGGGAGCCTGCTTCCTCCTCTTTCTCTGTCTGCCTCTCTGACTACTTGTGATCTCTGTCTGTTAAATAAATAAAATCTTTAAAAAAAAAAAAAGAGTATATCCAATCTGGGCTGAAACTTTGATATGAGAAAATCAAACAGACAAAAGAACAGGGGAGGGGCACCTCAGCTGGTTAAGTGTCTGCCTTCCGCTCAGGTCATGATCCTGATGACCCAGAACCCCAGGGTTCTGGGATCATGCATCGGGCTCTCTGCTCAGTGAGAGCCTGCTTTGCCCTCTCCCTCTGTCTAGCACTTTGACTACTTGTGCTCTTTCTCTGTCAAATAAATAAATGAAATCTTTAAAAAAAAAAAAAAAAAAAAGAACAGAGGGTACTGGTTGAAAGTAAGCCTTCAAAGGTACATATGTTATTGTGATATTTCCTTAGCCAAGGCAACCCCTCTGTTTTCTTGTGGGGTGAATAAATATCAGAGGCTGGGATAGAAGCATGTAACATGGCAAAAGCCCTCATGTTTCCTGTGTCAGATAGTACTCAAGCTTTTTATTTCAGACATTTATCTCCATTGTTATCTTGAATGACAAAAATGTCAGATAATACTGACATCATAAGTCTTGGTTACCACCTTACCAGTTATATCTGAAAAACTGTATACATACCATGAAATAAGGCAATAAGCAGAAAATGAAATCATCTGATGTAGTTATCTTTAATTTAGCAGCATGGTGAGAACATCAGGGACCCATCAACCAGATTTACTTTGACATTCAAGCAAGATCACAGTTTAGAGACCAGACATATTCGCAGTCTTCTCTGGAAACTGGCTTACCAGCAGCTTAAGGCCAACGAGTGGCAGAGGCTGGCCCATTCCTGGAACTTTACAGATGACCAGATCAGAGCCATTGAGGAGCAGTGGACAGGTGAGCATGGCTTAGATGTGAACAGGAAGGAACAGCAGTTCTTCTTGGTGGCAGATCTTCCAAGTAAGTGGTTGGTGCTCACAATAAGCAGCAGACAAGGGCCCAGGAATTGGGACAGTTAGCTTAGGACCACAAAGACTGAGAACTTTGACCACAAAGACTGAGAACTTTGACCACAAAGACTGAGAACTTTGCAAAGCATGAATGTTTGTGGACTCTGCAATAAACTAAAGTTTGCAAAGGATAATTAACGAGCCATTTGGAAAGTTGGCATTTAGCCTTTAGGGAAATGAAGTTGCCCAACTGAATAGGTGCTAGAGAAGCAAGGACTTAACAGCTTGTCCCTGGGAAACCAACCTCTTCTAGTGTTCCTTGAGATTGTCTTGGGGTGAAAATGTTCATTCTCTAACAAAAGGCTTACTGTTTAGCGCTTCCACTCCAGGTCCTCCCTTAAGCCACATCTGGGTATAGGATTCTTATAGGATGCAGTCTCGAGTGAGACCACCTATCCCATGAGAGATGCGGGACACAGATTCAGGGCTCTCCTGAGAAGATCCCAAGCCATGGAGTCAATTCAGCCAGACTCCAGCTGTCAGAATTAGTGAGGTCAGGTCAGCTGGAGTCATTAGCTTTGCTTTTTTATGATTTGACCAAAACCTGGGAAATACATAAAGTTTATTTGGCATTAATCAACTAATTAGCTTTAAAAACAAGGAAACAGATCCTTTTCTTGGCAAAACATTCTATCCAGAGCACTTTCCTTACATGGATATTATGAGATGTGAACAAGTCCCTATTCAGGAGCTGATCCGCATTATTGATAGCTGGGACTGTAGATGGCAAAATCACAGCCCAAGAACACATGCCATTCACACCACATACAATTATGGCACTTTTAATAGCTAATTCTATGGCTACATTATGGAGAAGACAATGCATCGAAAATGTTGAATATTGACTATAGTTTCTGAAAAGATTTCTTTTTTACTGTTTTCTCCTTTTTCACCAATTAGGCATTTGGCATTCTGTGACGTTTTTAAGAGAATTTAGTTGCCTTATGGAAATCTCTCTTGACCTAAAGAAATGATTTGAAAATGCAGTGTGTCTTCAGAGTACCTGCCAGCAGGATAAAGGCGATTTTAAGTGTTTTAGCCAAACAATGTGGAGTGTCTAGTGTGTGTTTAGCTCTCCAGGTGAGGGATGCAACTGCTCTAGGAGCCAAGGTACATTATTTGGTGGAATTTATAATCTAGTTGGCATGATAATGGCAACATTCATAATCCAGATACAATCCAGGGTTAATGGTTCTGGCACTAAGGAGTTTGTGGGCTTAATTTTAAGCAAAGGAGTGACACGCTGATGGTGCTACTGAAGAATGTTTGGCAAGGGCAAGATTAGGAAAGGAACAGGATTCACCTAAGAGTACATTCTTTATGGTTACAGTTCACTCTCCCTGCAACACCTGCTTCTTTAAGTCTGTCCAGCAAGCTTTCTCCCCAGAGCCCAGGCCCTCATTCTGTGGTATCTGCCGGCTCCCACACACAGTGGCTACAACTAGGAGCCTGTTCTGTGTTCTGTTCTGTGTTCTGCCTGTTCTCTCACAACAGGAGAGAACAGGAGTTGCGAGAGACACATCTCAGCTCAGCACTTCCCCCCAACATCTCTCAGGGCTTAGGTATCCAGTGAATAATCTTGGTCCAGGGGATGCATACTTCCACCAGAAACTGGAGTGGCAGGCTGGTACACATTTGCTGCTCAAAGTGTGGTTAACAGACAGCAACACCAGCATCTGAGTGATTAAAAGTGCAGATCCTAACCACAGACTGACTGCATGAGACTCTCTCCATTGTAATAGGATTTCTCATTCTCACACTTTGCGTGTGAGAAATGGTGGTAGATAGCAGTGCCACGTGAATGCTGAAGGAGAGCTCCCCATCTCGTTCAGATTGTTCCTTACCATCGGGCAGGGACTCAGCTGCTTCATGTCTTACCTGCTCCTTCAGTCTGTGTCAAGCACAGCAGGTGCAAGACAAGTGCTGGAGTGAATCCAAACTTTGGTCACCCTAAAGCAGTTCCAGTGAGGGGAACTGGAAGGGCTTTCATCCACTGGCCTTTTTATCTGACAGCCATCAGAAGAGTTAGTACTAGGCAACCACAGTCATACAGAAAATTCAGTGAGAACCAAGATCACAATAAAAAGCATATGGTGTTTTGCCTCTTAACTCTGTGTACTTGGCATAGGGAAGGGAAGTTTCCGTGAACACGGCTACAGGGCTCTGCTCATCTGGCTGCATGGGACCCTGATGACACAGGCCACTCCAGTCAAACATCTGTATGAAGAGCTGATACGCGCAGGCTTCCCAGAACTAGCTGGTGAGTTGGTTTTCAAGACAGAAGCTCCTTCTCCCTTCAAATGGTTGGGGGACAGCCAGCAGAAATAATACTGTCCGTTAACAGTGGCAGTCCCAATCTGATGAGAACAGTGGCTCATAAAAAATCCACAGCTCCTCTGGTGAGTGACTCTGTCAGTACTGAACCCACCTTAGCCTGGTGGTTCTCAGCATGACCCCCCTGCTGGGCATTTGAAAAAGTGGGGGAGGATTTCTGTTGATGTGAATGTGTGGCAGGGTGTGGAGGTGTGTGTGGCGTGTGGGGAGCAGGAGAGGGCAGGAATGCTAAGCCATTTCATAAAGTTAAAGGAGTTTCAAAACTCTCCTTGATAGTTTGATTGATAAATTAGGGGGTGTTAAAACTCTCATGTAATAATAACCATTTAAGCAAAATATAGGCATATCTGCCATTATTTTCACTGATGCAGTTTTACCTGAAGCTGAGCTTAAATGTCTGAATCATACCACTGAGCCAATACTCCGTTTCAAGAGATTGTGCATGGATGACAGCTCTTCCTGTGACATTATCTTCATAGCACTGGGATTGTTCCATCTACTTTAAATTTCTTTGTTTCTATAAGAGTATCTGTAAGAACTCTTGGGGGAGAGTAAGAGGCACTCCCCTGAAGTGGTGCAGGGATGTGCTCAGGAGCAAGACTGTGGGTCCGTACTTGACCTCCGGCGCTGACAGTGTGTGATCTTGAGCAAGTTTTACACCCTCATGGTGGCAGTTACCTCCTTTACTAACTAGAAAATTGCCTGTGTCAAAGAGTTGTTGGGGGATTAAGTGAGTCATAGGGCCTGGCACATAGTAAGTACTTAATAAATGTTAGCTTTAATAATAAATGTTATCTTGTTTTTTCCAGAAAAGATCCGTCGGCAAAAAAACGAAACAGACTCAAGGTCCAAGAAATGTGCAGTTTCATAGATGCCGAAAGGAATTGTATTTAATTGATTTTCCACTCAGCGTTTTCCTTTAAATTCAGTCCTCTAATGCCATAAAATTCTAGCAGTAGTATTGATTTTCAGCTATGACGATGGTGGTGACAGGAAGCTCTACCAGATGAAAAAATGGTAGTAGTACTTGCCAACTACAGAAATGAAAGGTCAGAAAATTTATTTTTTATTTTTACTTAAAGCAAATTGTATATGATTTTTGCCTTTCTGTCATTTGATGCAATATATGTCTAGGTTTTGCACATCTTTTTTTTTTTTTTTTAAATGTTGGTAGGAGCAGCATCCCGGTATATGAAAAATCCAAAAGATTTAGAATAGACAGACATATTTTTTTCCTTTTTTTCCCTTTTTTTTGACAGACATAGTTTTAATCATGGTTTGCCACTTAAAAAAATTTTTTTTTTATAAAGACAGAATGTATTATTAGCCCCAGGGGTACAGGTCTGTGAATTGCCAGGTTTACAACACTTCACAGCACTCACCATAGCACATACCCTCCCCAATGTCCATAACCCCACCATCCTCTCCTGACCCCCCCCCCCCCCAGCAACCTTCCGTTCGTTTTGTGACATTAAGAGTCTCTTATGGTTTGTCTCCCTCCTGATCCCATCTTGTTTCATTTATTCTTTTCCTATCCCCCAAACACCCCACGTTGCATCTCCACTTCCTCATATCAGGGAGATCATGATAGTTGTCTTTCTCCGATCGACTTATTTTGCTAAGCATAATACCCTCTAGTTCCATCCACGTCATTGCAAATGGCAAGATTTCATTTCTTATATATAATATATACATATATACATATATATATATATATATATATATATATATATATATATATCACCTCTTCTTTATCCATTCATGTGTTGATGGACATCTAGGTTCTTTCCATAGTTTGGCTATTGTGGACATTGCCTCTATAAACATTGGGGTCCACGTGCCCCTTTGGATCACTATGTTTGTATCTTTAGGGTAAATACCCAGTAGTGCAATTGTGGGTCATAGGGTAGCTCTATTTTCAACTTTTTGAGGAACCTCCATGCGGTTTTCCAGAGTGGTTGCACCAGCTTGCATTCCCACCAACAGTGTAGGAGGGTTCCCCTTTCTCCGCATCCTCGCCAGCATCTGTCATTTCCTGACTTGTTAATTTTAGCCATTCTGACTGGTGTGAGGTGGTATCTCGTTGGGTTTTGATTTGTATTTCCCTGATGCTGAGGGATGTGGAGCATTTTTTCATGTGTCTGTTGGCCATCTGGATGTCTTCTTTGCAAAAATGTCTGTTCATGTCCTCTGCCCATTTCCTGATTGGATAATTTGTTCTTTGGGTGTTGAGTTAAGCTCTTTATAGATTTTGGGTGTTAAGCTCTTTATAGATTTGGATACTAGCCCTTTGTCTGATATGTTATTTGCAAATATCTTCTTCCATTCTGTCAGTTGTCTTTTGGTTTTGTTAACTATTTCCTTTGCTGTGCAAAAGCTTTTGATTTTGATGAAATCACAATAGTTCATTTTTGCCCTTGCTTCCCTTGCATGGTTTGCGACCTATTAACTGTGATTCAAGTTTTCAGGATCTTCAGTTTCCTTCTTTATAAAATGGGGTAGTGTCTCACTCTTCCACAGCATTGAAGATCAAGGTTGAATGCCGGTGAAATGCCTAATCTCATGCCCACTGTATTGAAATCATCCACTGTTATTTCTCTTCACTGAGAAAAACTAGTTTTGGAAATTTACAGTTACTGTTGGCTTTAAATTACACATATGTGTAGAATATTGCTTAAAAAAGACCAGTAGTGTATACACCAATGTTTGCTGTTGTTTTTAAAATCAACAGCAAGGTGATTTTCATTTACTTTGTACTTTTTGGTACTTTCCAGGTTTTTTTTTGACAGCATGTAGTATTTTTATAATCTGAGAAAGTTATGAAATAAATATGAAATCAGATATCAAGTTATATCAGTTCATCTGCACCTATTTATTATAATTTAAGGCTCTCCATTTTCAAATTCGGGATCTTAATTCTATAAGGCCAGAGATAAAATCCTGAGCAATATCAGTACAGTTATTCTATCATGAATTTATGGTTTTACATCTTTGTCTTATGCGGACTGTAAATGGCTCACTTACTTTTATAAATGTTTAAAATAGGTAATATATCCACATGAGTCCAAAAAGTTTTTAAGAAAGGTATTCAGTGAAGTCTTGTTCCTCATTTGTTCTTCAGTATGGCTGGTTTCCACTGACCATGCTATTTGCTCCCTCTTTCAAAATCTGGGTAACCTCTTTATGCAAAAGTAAACAAATAGAATACATACTCTTACTGTGTAAGTGTTTTAGTTGTGGAATTTAACTTAGGCTAGCACTAATTATTTGCTTCCACCTTGGACAATATACAACTTCTAGAGCTTAAAGCTTAAAAATATGGTTATGATATTCTTAATTACAATATTCATAATATTCCTTTTAGTTTGTCCACATGGTTATAGCTTGGATATTAAAAACTATACCTAGTTGTCTTCTAGGTTCCTCAAAAGGCACAGCCTGAGACCAAAGTCCATGAGTACTGTTTTTTAGGAGTGCAAATCCAAGGAAGCAAGACAGAAAAAGGGAGTGCAATGGGGAAGGTGGGTGAAATACCAAATTGGCTACCACTTGGTATGAAGAGTAACTGATCATCTGATTTCCAGGGTACTTTCTTCTGAGAGAAGGGATGGACTAGTATACCTTGGGGCAGTTCATACATTGGAGAAAGGAAGAACTGATCTGTTACCACAATGGGGTGTTAACTCTAGGCTGCATGAGTAGGCTCCAAGTGGAGTCTGTGGTCAGTTGGTGCATGGTGAAGTCCTAGAGAAGAGCATGCCCGAGGTATGGGTAGCACAAGAGGCACTGTTGGTTTGTGTTTGTTGTAACTCCTGATGCGCTGTCTGCCACAGTGGTAGCTGGACCAGAATTCACAACAGTGCTGCAAAAGAAGGATCTAATACTCTAAGACACAATACTCTAATTCTTTTATTCTTTAATTCAGAAAAGCCTTGGTGTGCCCTTTAGGAAATAGGGTATTTGCCTATCTCACATTTATTCTCATGTTCTATTACAAGGTGAGACAGTAAGAAAAACTATTTCCTATAATAAAGTTAGAGCACAGAGCTAGATCAATTTCAAAGTGAAACAGCCTTCTAATTAAGTCCATCCAATTCTGTTAAAGATGTGAAAATTGAGGCTATGGACAGATTCTTTAGAACTGACTTGTTTTTATGTAAGCCAGAGTACTTTGTGAAATAGGAGGGGTAGGTAGATCTGTTTCACAAGTGGTATCCTATGATTTATGACATTAAATGTCTGGCCCAAGATAACCCAGTCAGCCAGCAATAAAACCATTAGAAGCCTGGTCTTTCTTTCCTCAATCACTTTTACCCAGATGGTTTCTTCCACTGAAAAGTCTCTGCCCAGGCCTAGAAGCTTTGCTGAATTGCCCAGTGCTATACCCACTCCCATACGGCGATGTTTAGATGTTCAGAGAGAAAAAAGGTTCAATACCATACAGTTTCAGAAAGGCAAGAAAGAACATCAGAAATAGGATCATTCTAAGAGGAAATTTTTTTGATGTTTCTGTGTCTCTTTTTTGTGCTAGCAAAAAAATCTTTCCCTTTTAACATTAAAATTATTCATAGATCTTACCAATTCCCATTTTTAATTGTAATGATCTTAGGAAAATGAAGACTAATATACCAACTTCACAGAAACTTTGTATTAAAGTATCATTATTACTTTTTAATTTTAAAATAAAAATACCTTAATTCTATTTTAATATTTTTAGTAAAGTTCTCAGAGTTGACTTAGTAACACTGGAAATGATTGAGCCTTTTAGAAATAATGTTGAGAAACAGGATTTATATACTTTGATGATGTAATCAGTGACCAGCTGAACCTATTAAAAAATTAAGTCATTTTTTAATTTAAAAAAGTTTTACTTAATCGTTTAAATTAAAAAAAAAAACATTAAAATAATCCTACATATATTACAAAGGATGGTATGGCTTGAAAAAGTCTCTTGTAATTTTGAAAAGATGAACATGATGTATCCATGATGTTTTAAGAATATGAAATTTTAAAAATGAGAGACTTCTAATCCTTGGTAAAACCAAAAGAATTAAAAGATCTCCATATGTGCATATTCATTTTAGTCAACCACTTTTATGGAATGAATGCTTGTGAGAGACTGGGTGTGAGTTGACCTGGTTCCGAGGGATCTAGAAGCTGAGGTACTACTTTCAGGATGAATTGTCCGGGGATACTTTGCTGCAGCAGCTTGAGGAATGGTTTGCTGAAAAGGTAAAAATCTGCTTTAACAATCCCATAAAATTACACATATTAAATACCATTTCATTATATATAATTTAACCAAACAAACATTTGTTAAGCATCCAGTAGATACATGCAGTTAAGTTGGTAAAGCAGTCATTGAAACAAATAAGATGTGGTTCTTAATCCATATGTTAGACTGATGTGCTCAACACCCACAGTTCAGTATCAGAGCCATATTCCAGAGGATCACAAAAAGAGCCACGGGTGTCATTCTTCAAAGAAGGCTCAAGTGGAATCTTGTAATGTTTATAGAGACCAACTACAGAAAGGGACTTTATGTGTTTGGAAGACACCATCCCTCTATTCTAACCAATTTTCTCCTCCCTGTTCCTGTTAACATATGGAGTTCAATCTCAGGGATGTCTGGTCCTTGTTCCAAACCAGAGTAAAGCACATCTCTTATATATCACCCTGGTTCACCTGGGAGCTAACTAAACCTTTTCCTATCATACAAGAGGAGATATTTCCAGAAGCCTGGTGCTCCTTAGTGTGGATTACAACTTTCTATACAAATAACTAGACATTGAGGAAATACGGTGAGAGGAGGATACCCACACCATATCAGAGCTCAGGGGAACATCTTGGACCGAAGCATTAGAGTCAGTACACAATCGACTTCATTTGTCTATACAAGTATATATTACATGCATTCATATGTATAAAATGTACAAGTTTAAGGATTTCCTCTATTATACTGGATACAGCTTCTGAGTAGGCAGCAGTGGGACCTGTTATCCAATTCTCAGTCCACGTCACTGAGCAGTACATGTACATTTGTAGTACAGTCTTCCCCTTAGAAAAGTCATCCTTAAAATATCTGAAGCAAGATTATATGTACTTGATCAAAACATTCACTATGTATTTTAAAAACCCTTTACTTAAAAAACTTACTACAAAGGTCTTCATGACAGGCACTGCTTTAAGAGTTCCTCTTTAAGGAAATGGAAAAATGATTTTCTGTTTTAAGAGGTATTTTATATAAATGTTTCATTGTACATAAATAACTGGATAACCATTACAGATGGGGGAGATTCTTCCAGTTTCCATAACTAGTATGAAAATTTAGTTGCTAAC
The DNA here is from genome assembly GCF_964662115.1 of Mustela nivalis. Taxonomy (NCBI): domain Eukaryota; kingdom Metazoa; phylum Chordata; class Mammalia; order Carnivora; family Mustelidae; genus Mustela; species Mustela nivalis. The sequence continues at coordinate 79,826,344 of NC_139022.1, read as the reverse complement.
CACCTAATCTGACCCCGTTAAAAGAGCTATTTCTCCTTGGGAAGGATGGGCAAGAGGAAATGTAGAAACAGATTCACCTTACCAGGGGCTGGTTTCATGATCTTCAAAAATAGGGCAGAGAATCAAGTAGCACTAGGGACAAGCAATGAGCCAGCAGATGGGGCTAAAGTGTCAGAAATCCGACTACTGGTTTATTAGTAATAATTGTTTCTGGTAGTTACAGGTCTTGATTTTGGGGAGAAGATGAAAAGTAGTGCAGAGGACTGCCATAGTGTCTGTTAAAACAATCCTAATTAGGTAATCATGCAAGCCGTTTATGGCTGTCTCGTTCATAACCAATTAACTGGAGAAGTACTATACATATTGAATCAGCAAAGGACAGCTAGGGAGGTGAATCTAAGAAACAGGGGTTTTAAGTCTTTTATTTCTGTGTTTGTTTGTTTTCGTAGAATAAGAATTCCTATCATTAGTACAAAAACAAAAGGCTGCCTAAATTAAAAGTAAGCATATATGTGGTCTATGTCTTCTTTATCTTAGAAATGGATAGTCCCTCTCCCTCTCTATATACATATGTGCAGACAAAAATAGAAATGACTTCAGTTGTTCTTATTTCTGATAACTAATCTCACATACTTAAACATATATTAAGAAGTCACTTAAGGACTTTCCAAGTCTACAGCCTCTGAAGGCTGACACTCCATCCTCCATATCCCCATCTGGACTTGGTGCCTCAGTCTCCACTTCACTGTGGTCATTCTTTACCTGAGGCTAAATTTAAACACTCCAGCTCCTCTTAATCATCTAGCAACCATCTAGTGCTAGAAAGAAAAGGATGCAAACTTATTTCACATATATTTTTGCTAATATTTTGACATATTATATAGACAGGAGTGTTGTCTAATATTGAAAATTTATAAAGGGGGCATTCTCTTAAAGTCAATTCTTGTTTGTCTTTAAGGATGTGATCTTGTAACTTTCAAAAATTAAAACTTTTTGAGGCAACTGTTGATTCATATGCAGTTTAAGAAATAATACAGAGGTATCCCATGTACCTTTCTCTAGTAATTTTTATTAAGTTAAATCTGCTTATGGTTTTACAATTTATAAAGTGCTTTTTTTAAGTGTATCTCATTCAATTTTCACATTATCTCATTTACTCCTGAATCCAGAAAATAACTCTAGGAGCTAAGTATTCTTAACACTCCCATTTTACACAAGAGGAAATGGAAGCTCAAATATTTTACCTGATTTGTATATGATCACAAACTCAAGCTTTTTTGTTTATTTTTGCTTAAATTCTGTTTTCTTTTCTATCACGTGAATTTACTACAATCCCCTAATTTTTTTTGAAACATGTATGCTGACAGTTATATAGAAATAAGGGGAAGAAGACTTAAAAAAAGAGCAAAAATTAAAGACTATAAAAATAGGGAAGTGTTTCTTGTAATCAAATACCTCCTACAGAAACAGCAGGTAATAAGGAAACTGCTTTTGTCTCTCTTTTTAAATTAATGAGAAATCATTTGTCTCTTTTGGACACCAACATAGTGGATAGCTTTTTGTGTTGCTAATTTTTACACTGTTGACAAGAAACAACATTTCTGAATTTAATTTTTTTAAAAGAGGAAAGGTAGATTTAGAGCAGGTTTGAGAATTATAAGTATATAAAGTACCATAATAAAAGGTAGAATAAATAAGATTCATCATGAATTTTCATCTTTTCCTCAACATGTAGCTTAAGTGCTTATTGGTCTATACACTCTCAAGAAAAAGATTTTTTGACAAAGGTCATCAAATATGTACTCACCACTGTGACTGGATGATGTTTTTCCACAACAACTGAGCTCATGGGAGGAGAAACTCCCATTATAGCTAAGCTGCTACTAACTCTGTTTTTTGAGGCAAAATCACATCTCCCTGTGATCCGGGCTGTAATTGTTCTTCCAGCCTTCTGTTGTGCAGATGTCACAACTCTGGGCACATACTAAAAAAACAAGGAAATATCCAGCTGGTAGAAAAATCCATAGCAAAATATATAGTACTTTTGCTTCTGTAACTTGTGAGGGAAATACACAGGCACTTAAAAAATAATTGTATATTAACCACCTTTAACATGGAAAAAATAAAACAATCAGACAAAAAGCAAAAATATAGAACCAAGCATCCTAAAATGCCCCTTTAATTGGGTGTACCAACCATTTTATAGGATTTTATAAACTTTTAATAAACTCTTCATTCTGAAATACAGATTCATAGGAAGTTGCAAAGGTAGTATAGAGAAGTACTGTATATTCCTCACCTGGTTCCCTGCAAGGATTACATCTTATGTAAGTATAGTATAATTATGATGTCAAAGCCAGAAAGCTGACATGGGTAAAAATGCCTTGGTATTATAGATCCATGTCATTTTTATCACATTTGATTCCCATAACTATCACCGTAATCAAGATACAAAACTATTCTAGCACCACAGTTTCCCTCTTGTGAACTTTTAGGATCATATCCATTTCCCTTTCTCATCCACCCTTAACCCTTGGCAACCATTATTCTGTTTTATGAATACTTTTGATCCTTATGTATAATTAACTTTACGCATATGCCTCTCATTAGACATATGCTTTTGTGTTTTTTTTCTTATTGCTTTGTTAATATACTTTTCCTCACAAATACAGAGACCTGTTATAACTTTTTTTAAACAGATTTTTAAAATTTTTAAAAATTTATTTACTTATTTGACAAAGAGAGAGAGAGAGAGAGCACAGTAGGCAGAGAGAGAGAGAGGAAGCAGGCTTGCTGCCGAGGAGAGCGCCCAATGTGGGACTCGATCCCAGGACCCTGAGATAATGACCTGAGCTGAAGGCAGAGGCTTAACCCACTGAGCCACCCACGCACCCTATATTATAACTTTTAGTGAGAGGTTTTAATAACTGACAAACGAAGGTTTATCTAACTCAGTTATTTTCCTACTCTAACAGGAAACAAAATTTTTGTAAATGAGGATTCCCCTTGAGTTTTTTCTATAGAATATTTTGCAAAAATGAGATGATCATATCAAAACGTAATGTCAGCTTATACAGCTTTTGTTACTTACTGCTGGATGATACTCCAGAAAGATATTTCTATCAGGAATAACATATATATTTAATTTAATTTGTGGTTCCTTATTAATTTTTCATATTTGCAGTTCATTTTCTCAACTACCCATGTTCTTTAATTACTTGCCAGGAATGGGTATTGCTCTCAAAAACATTTAATTGCTCCTGATATAGGCACTTGTAGTATTTTCCCTATTTCATTTATCTGTTTTATTTTTCAATGCACATAAATTTTTAAAATTATAGCTAATTTTATCATTAATTTCTTCCATAATTGAATCAAGCAGCTTTCCTTGGACAGCTGGGGTATACTCTTCTAACACTTACTTATTTGGGTTTAACTTCTTAAAACATGTGAAATTTCAGTGTGAATTATGAACCTAAATTAATTCTCCCTCTAACCATAGTTTTTCCAAAAGCATTATTAGTGACCTTTCCTCATTGTCTCGTCTATCTGAGGTTTCATTCATTGAAGTTCTTTACATATCTGCATCTAGCTACAGATGGCTGCAACTGTATACTGAAAGAGGATGACTGTGTGTTCCATGAGAAATGTCTCTGGGAAAATTAAAATGACAGAATATTGATATGTCAGGAAGACCCTGGGAAAACAGCACTCAGTGAGGTTTTGTAAATCCTTGGAGAGTTTGGATTTGAGACCTAGTTAGAGTTGCAGAGAAAACCAAGTAAAGACAAAAATGAAGGGATCAATTCCAGGAACAAAAAACTGTACTAGAAAGGAAATACAAGCATAATAATAGCTTAGCCATATTTACATAGTCATCATAAACTTTAACTTAATGCAAAGTTGGAATATTTGTATCTAAATATATAAGTGGAGGAGCGCCTGGGTGACTCAGTAGGTTCAGCATCCGACTCTTGATTTTGGCTCAGGTTATGATCTCTGGGTTGTGAGACTGAGCCCTATGTTGGGCTTTGTGCTGAGTGTGGAGCCTGCTTAAGATTCTCTGCTTAAGATTCTCTATCTCCTTTTCCCGCTGCCCCTCCCCCTGCTTGCACTCTCTCTCTCTCTCTCTCAAATACATACATACATACATACATACAGTGGATAAGGGAGGGGAAGGGAAGGAATAAGGTTGTATGAAAAGGCCAAGTTCTTTCATCCATAATAGGAAGTCAACCAATAATGTCTGAAACTGATGCATGTGGAAATGACATGAGCATATAATTTAGGGAAAAAAAGGTAAATAGGAGAAACAACTAACAGAATTTAGGGAGAGATATTTAGACAACTGCTTCTCATATATACTTGCAGAAACTATTTGGCTATTTAAATTTTTATGGGTCTTATGAATTTAAGAAACCAAAACTCTGATCTTAAAATATTTACAAATATGTTATTGTGTACTTTTACTTTTGACCTTAGGAAAACCTTATCCTATTTCTTACTAAAGTACAAAAAAGACTTTATGAACTGCTGAAGAGTTTTAAAAGCCATATACAAATGTAAAACTGAGTGCAGGTAAAAATATTTTTATGAAAAAATTTTAAACTGAAGTACAATTAAGCTGATAACTATTGCTGCCCAGTCACATTTGAGGGGTATAAACACTCCCAACTCTAACAGGTGTTCTTACTTGGAGGATGAAAGAATGAAAGACAAACTAGGTAAATTTTGACAGGGAAACATGTGGCATGAGAAAAACTGGAGTAGCTAGGAAAATGTCCATGGGTGATAACCTTCACCCAACTAGCTGAGAATTGTTTTAAAATGCCTTTGGTAGGGGGTGCTTGGGTGGCTCAGTCAAGCACTTGCCTTTGGCTCAGGTCATGATCTCAGGGTCCTGGGATTGAGCCCCACATAGTGTCTAGTGCATAGTGTGTAGTACATAGTACTTGGGCTCCCTGCTCAGCGGGGAACCTGCTTCTCCCTCTCCCTTTGCCCCTCCCCCTGGCTTGTGCTCACTCTCTCTCTTTCTCTCTCTCAAATAAAATCTTTAAAAAAATAAAATGCCTTCAGTAAGATGAAAAATACATATTCTAGTAAAGAACAATAAGGACTAAAAAGAAACCTCTATCACTTTTTTGAAATAGTTGTCTTAATTGACTTGCACGTTTACCAAGTCTGCTTTTCGTTTTCAAATAGTTTGTTCTATAATCAGATTGCACTGCAAGTTCTGTTAGATTCTTGCTTTACTTACAAAAAGTGAAATTGGAAATTACAGAAAAAATAATCCACTTAGTGTAGCTTATTTAAAAGAGATGGCTTAATTACAATCTGTGAACCCATACTGGTTCAGCTACACTAGCAAATTAACACTCACACTCATGTTTGAACATTAAATGATGTGTAAGATATGTATATATAATTTTAAAAAATTTTCTGCTTTAACTTTTTTTTTTAACTGACTTTTTGACTAAAATGACCACTTACTGGTCTCAGTCATGTTGAATCACATTAAATTTATCAGCTTAATTGACTTTAAAAATGCTATAAAAATGTAAATTCTAGCATTTTATGTCATATCAACAAAAGCAACAAAATCAAAAGGATTAAGAAAGAAAAGGGAAATGACATAGTTTTAAAACTCATTATTTGATCTTAATAATTGACATGGAGACAAACTTGATTATTGGTTAAGAAACAGGGTTCTAGGTGCACCTGGGTGGCTCAGTAGGTTAAGCCTCTGCCTTTGGCTCAGGTCATGATCTCAGGGTCCTGGGATCGAGCCCCGCATCGGGCTCTCTGCTCAGCGGGAGCCTGCTTCCCCCTCTCTCTCTACCTGCCTCTTTGCCTGCTTGTGATCTCTGTCTGTCAAATAAGTAAATAAAATCTTTTAAAAGAAAGAAAGAAAAGAAAAGAAAAGAAGAAAGAAAGAAAAACAAAAAAGAGACAGGGTTCTGTGGCCAAACTGTCAAAAGTCTAAATTCCAGTTCTGCTGGAATTACTGCTTATATCCACAGACAAGTTACCCCTCCCTCTTTCTAAACCTCAGTTTCCATTTATAAAATGAGGAAACCAGTGCTGGGCGCCTAATGATACCCTCTCACTTTACATTCAGATGAAGAGGAAAGTTAAGAGGGGGCCTCAGTATTACTAAAGAGTTTAAAAATCCAATTGAAACCTGTCAACTATTCCAACTGGGAGTTAGAAAAAGAATAAAGTGTCACCCATTGTCCAGTCTTGTGAACTGCAACATATTTGCTTGTATAACTGCCTAATCTATTTCTTGAAGAGTGCTTTCCATCATGAAATTCTGGCATTTTATTTAACATACTGAGGATGTCTGCAGAAATTAAAAATTTTGCAAAGGGAAGTGTTATTTTACTAGGCTGGCAATCCTCCTTTCTCCAGTTATTTGTTTCTCAGGCTCTGCAGTTTATTCTCTGTAAACAGCTCCTTTCAGCTACTGAAAATACTAAGACTAGAAAAAGTTTTAAATAGTTCATAGGAAGCCTCTGTGATTAAAATGAAAAGAAAGATAACCAGGCCTACCTCACAAATCTCTCCATTCCTAGTCCCAACAATGACAATTTCACATTAGGTAAGCTAGCCAACTAATGTCCTTATTCCTTTTTTTTGTTATTATGGTTTTTTAAAAATAAGGAGACAAATTCAGGTAAACCTGAATCTGAGGACTGTAATTATATAAGGAAGGAAGAAAATTAGCATTATACTTAGAGGGATTTACTTCTGATTTTCCTCTCCCCCTAACCGTAAAGACTGTATTTATGTGAACAAAATTGAATGTGTATCTATTAATAGAGGAGGATGTAGTTGAAAGGGCTGTCTCCACAATATTGTGTCTTTCAGGTTTCAAAGACTTCAAAATTATCTCAAATTATTTCAAAAAGTAACAAATAGGGTGGTAAGCATACTCATTCATTTTCTTCCTGTGCATGTTCAGGTTTATACATATATGCAGATGTACAAATGGTGTAGTCATACTTGAAGGGAATTTTTGAAAAATCTATATCTGTGTATTATCTGAATATGCAACATGAATGACAAACCAGAAATTTAAATAAACACTCACCGTATTTACTTAAATGAAATCATCTGTATAGAAGCACACTTGAAAATGTGTAATCATGAAAAATAAACACAGCTGAACATATGTCAGAGTTGAATTTCAGTGTCTTATTTCTAAGTCAAAACTCCCTCACACATTCAAATTTCTCTTAACAGCTATATTTTTTAACCTCTTTGAATCAAGAGCAAATGTGATAAATAGCAGATCTCAACATATTTTTCCCCTAAAGTCAGTAGCTTCCAAAAGGCAGAAATTCATGTCAGCTGGAATACTCCACATGGGCAGTTGTCTGGCTGACTCAATGCCTTCCTTAGCTACAGAGAGCTGTCCAGGGCAATGGCAGCTTCCGATGGTCTGCCAGGAGAGCTTTGGGACATCAAACCTATTCTGCCATCTTCTTTCCTCTCAGGTAAGTGCTTGGGGTCAGGGAGGAGAGGGACACAAGCAAATCAGAATCATCTCAGGAGCTTTCTAAAACTAGACATGCCTTCGTGCCTAGGGGATACATTGTTTTTTAAAAAGCTCAGCAGAAGTGAGTCTGATAAGTTTGGATTGTATCTCTACTCCCTTCACTTTTGAGAACTGCTGTTTATAAAGAATACAGGTTTAACAAGGGGAGCCTCAGGAGTCAGGACCTTGACATGCTTTGTAATTCTTCCATATTAATTAGTTTGATTAATTCCTTCAGGCAAGTTCTCACACAAATACTCCCATTCAGCAGTTCTATGCCCTATGCACATCTCTTGAAAGAAGCTCAGTAACTAGGAAAAACTACTCCCATCTTTATTCCAACTGTGAATTACAAACACAAACCTACTCAAATCAAGATGGAGTAACAACAGAATAGTATTAATGATATAGCTACATTCAGGGAAAGGGAAAGCTGTAGTTGAATAAGTATTCAAAAGAGCCGTTAATCTTCTAAGCTCTTGAAAATACATATCCATGAGTTCCCTTCAAAATAAAGTCTGTCATCAACTCTTTCTCAAATCTATTTTTCCTGACTAATTCTTGAAAAATGTGAAATTAATAAGTTTTTAATTCTCACTACTGTAATAGAACTCTCAGCCATTATTTTCATTTAAAATTGTTTTAGCTACTTCATATATTAACTATTTCTATGGCTGGGCCTAAATACCATATAGAATTTTCCTCCATGGGAAAGTATGTCCTAACTGAAAAATCTCCCAATATACATGCAAGTTTTGAGTCCCTTTCCCCACACAGGCACATGTATTAACCATACTGACCATTTCTTCTGGTGCAGCAGCAGCTGTAGACCCAGAGCCAAGAGTTGTAGAAACTGGAAGGTGAGCAGCAACTGTAGACCCGGAGCCAAGAGCTGTAGAAACCGGAAGGTGAGCAGAGGAAGCAGAAGTGGCCCCAGCAGAAGTGACGGAAGCAGCGGAGGTAAAAGCAGAGGCGCTGGCTGCTCCCATGGCTGCTGCTGGCGGGGACGGTGGCAATGCAACCACTGAGGGCATCTGAGGGGCCAGAGAATCTGACTGAGAAGAATGTTCTTTGCCTTGAACGCCAGGGCCATACTCTTCTTTTTTATTTGTGAAGTCTATCCCTACAAATTGCAAAATAACTCCATTAACAGTCTTCCAGGTTAAGATTCCTTTTATGCCCCCAACAATGAAAATACATAATAGCTAAAATTTGGTTCTAAAGAAAATGTAGGAATCTGTCATGTATTGCATATAATGTTTAGCATTATTAACTGGTTAATGTTAGCATTAACCACTTAAGACTAAAGACCATTTCCTTCAATATGTGAAAACTAATGAAGATTTGCTCTTATGTAAAAGATTTGGTGAGTGCTGTGAAGTGTGTAAACCTGGTGATTCACAGACCTGTACCCCTGGGGATAAAAATATATGTTTATAAAAAATAAAAAATTATAAAAAAAAAATAAGTATGTATTCAGCTAGGATGTCAGCTGAGTAAAATGTATTCCCAAAACAGCTATTATAATAATATGGTCACACTGAGTCTAAGGATTCATTCTGAACCATTTCATACAACTGCCTGGTATTTAGATCTGTAGAATTTTTTTGATATCCCTATACCCTCTCTTTTCCATCTGTTGTTCCTATCCAAACAAAATCAATATATTTTAAACTTGATTTTTCAGCAAACAATAATAAATCAGTAAATAACACTAAAAATCAGTAACACTAAAATTTTTACTTTTAACTTTGTAAAAGAAATCAGTTCTTGCAAGTGGATTAAATAAACTCATGGATTAGGTATATTTGCACACGTAACTAATTTTAGTGGCACCCTATATAGTAACCTTCTCTCAAAAATGAACCTTACCCTTGGATTAAAGGAGCAACACTGGCTTCCAGAAGCTAAACCAAAGCGTTTCTTCATATTTTATCCCACCTCCCTCCACCCCAGGTATTATAAGCACTGTATAAGTATTATAAGACTGTATCTATGTAGCACCCAACACCAGGGTGAGGGTTTGGAAATTCAGTCACTGAGATGCTTCAGAATGTCTGAATAGAGGGTGTTCTATGGCCCTACATTTAAATGGTTTTTGATGTTATCCTCTTTGTATTTGAAATTTGGGCTTCTGTAAGCCCTTCTCTCGCCCTCTCTTTTTTTTAATCTTTTAATTTTTTATAAACATATATTTTTATCCCCAGGGGTACAGGTCTGTGAATCGCCAGGTTTACACACTTCACAGCACTCACCATAGCACATACCCTCCCCAATGTCCATAACCCCACCCCCCTTCCCCCAGCAACCCTCAGTTTGTTTTGTGAGATTAAGAGTCACTTATGGTTTGTCTCCCTCCCAATCCCATCTTGTTTCATTTATTCTTCTCCTACCCCCTTAACCCCCCCATGTTGCATCTCCACTTCCTCATGTCAGGGAGATCATATGATAGTTGTCTTTCTCCGTGTAATCCCTTCTCTTAGGCTATCTTTATATAAAACAGAGTAACAGTACCTCATTAACAAAGCTGAATGAGGATTATAATTCATAGATCTTTTGAAATCCTTTGATGAGAGGGACTAATTCAATATAAAGTACTGCTTTTTACTTTAAAAGCAAAACATAGTTTTAACATGCTTTTGATAGCAAGTGATTCTGATTGTGTCTTTTTAGGTGGGTGGCAGACTCAATCAGATGTGGAACAAGTACAAAAATGAGTTCTCATGATGGGATTCCCTGGAATAGAGGTAGCTGACTAACTCTTGCTAACGTGGGCTGATTTATGCAGTTCCCTTTTTTTCCCTTTTTTTTTTTTTTTCCACTGTAATTTAATAACTGTTCTCCTTTTAACTGGGGTAAGTTTTTTAATCTGTAAAGCATTTTTCTACTTTCCTAAAACTGCTTTAATATTTGGCAGGTACCATTTAAAGGCCATTTTTATTGTCACATTTGCCTTCTTCATAAAACTTCTAATTTCCAATCTTTAAGATTTAGGATACTATACAGATTTGAGATTCAGGATTTAGGATTTAGATTTAAGATTTAGGATACTACTGAGACGCACTGCAGATCATAGACAGCAGAAAGTCAGGACACACAAAAAACCAAGTATTTGTTCTGCTGTGACAAGATAGATACATCATTATTAAAAACCGCTTTTTAAAAAAACTGCTGTTTTAGAGGAAAAAGGGCCAGAAGTAATTTTATCTTGTTAGAATTAAAATTTTTTTAAAGCTTTTAATGAAATGCCACAAAATTACAAATCACAGAGCAAACCTTACATTAGTTAACACTGAACTTTTGCTTTTGGTAGCTTTACCAACACTACTGCTAGTGTGTCTTACTTTCCTGTCATTTTTAACCCCCATTGTGATGACAGTCATTCAGAACAATTAAGATCCCAGGACTTGGCATTAACTGCAGATAAAAGGAGATTTAAAAGCAACAGGGGCAAAACAAATCATGTTGTATAATTATCAGAATACTTTTTCTCCAAATCCAGTTCTGGATATTTGCCTGTAGGAGACAAAGCTGTATCTGAATTAAAAAATTTAAGATAGTAAAGTTATTAAGGTGGTAGAACACTCTGTCCTAATCAATTCATAATCTTCTTATGTAGGTTATGAGAAACAGGTCTCTTATAATTGAATGTAGTAAGTATAATTTGTCACTTGTGAAATCTAGGATCTGTTAGAAGTAGATAATTAAATTGTTCAATTTAATACATATAACTTGCTAATAATTACAACTGGTGGTGGTGAGTTTGTTTTCATTGTTGACATTCAATTAAAAGACCATCTATTGAAGAAATCAAGTACTCCTTTGGGTATTAGCAAGATAAACTATTCTGCCCTGAGATTCTAGGATTTCTCACTGCTTCAGAAAAAAATTATTGGCCTTAACTTGCTAGTATCCACACCACATGCAATTTAAATAATAAATGTTTGAAGATGTTTTAAAATAAAGGTATGACAACCACAGAAAAGTTATGCACTGGATTGGAATGTTAATGATGTTCAAAATGAAACTGTGTCATTGATAAACTGTGAATCTCAAATATGATTTAATATGAGGATATATCACAAAAAATGTTCACATATTTACATAAAACAGATTGATGTGAATTAAGATAGTGATAATTTTATCATTGCTATCATCTTACATGTCAAAGTATGTTTTATCTTTTAAAGAGCTTCCAATTATATTTCACTGCATTTCCAAAAGAACCCTCTGTGAAGCAGGTGGGGAAGATTTATATTATCTTCTTTGCTCAGAGCAGAATACTAAAACTCACCAAGGAAAATAGGCCTCGGTGCAAATTAGTGGCAAAGACTCTAGTCATGTGCTATTCTAAGCCCTGCTGGAGAAACACCCACATAAACCACACAGACCCCAGCTAATACAGGGACTTCTTTTTTCTTGAAATAAAATTATTTTACTTGACTGTTGTAGATAGGCCTATATTTATATTTGTTGAAAATTAGTTTTAGTTGGGGTCTTTCTTAAAATGAAAATAAGAATTTTTAAAATGGGAAACCATGACTAGATAAATATTTAATAAACAAAATGGTCCAAGGAATTTGGCTACTTAAGAAAATAAAAATTTTGTACTTGAAGGCATTGCAGTTATTAGTTAAAAGAGCCTTATAATACTGTTTTGTATTCAAAACATCATTTTAACACTGAGCCAAAACACTTAAGAGTTGACAGTTTACTTGATCAGATCTAAGATACCATAAATAACCAAAACTGAGTGAATCTTCAAGGCAGATTTAAAACTGGGTATGACACTACCAAGTTAAAAATACCAGACCTGGACAAGACATAGTCATTGCAGAAAATCAGTACTATAGACCACATCAATCACTGAAATCTCCTCAAATCCTTTCTGAAAGTAGGCAGAGAACTTTATACAAAATAACTGACCTGTATCACCTCTGTTTTGAAATATAGTCATGGCTTCGAGATTTAATGCACACACACCCCTCATGAAAGCTTTCTTCATGGAATCTTCAAAGTGCTCTTTTTCTTGCTGCATTCTTTGAATCTCAGCTTTTGCATTTTCCAAAGCTCCAGATAACTAAATAAGGGGAATTTTTGAAAAGAATAAAAAGATTGAGACTCAAGGAAGGATATTAACTAGTCAAAACACAGACTTACACTGTGAAGTTATTTTTTTTACAAAAAGCGGGTTATTTTTATTTACAGTCACAAGGAGTTGACTGACTCAGTGTGACTCAAACCTCAAGGAAACCATTCTACTTCACTCTATTCTGAGTCCTAGGGTGGCCTAGACTGGCCAGAGTGCTGCCTGGGCCCATTCACAGGTTTATAAGTTTCTCAGTGAGAGCAATCTGTGACTCTCTGAGATTGGCCAAGTGGCTGTTGAACATGGTCTCAAAGTCACTGGGAATTATCTTGGGTACTTGGTGACCCAGACTCCTCAAGAAATGGACCGTGGTATTGTCAGCTGACACCCTTCCAGACAGCACATCCTCTGTGTACTGCAATACTATCAGGGCATCCCAGATGTGACCCCATGCCCCTCAGGCTTGCTGTAGATTGCTTGAGAGTCTGAACATCTGGTTGGGGCTCAAATAGGTCTTCATGATCAGGTCGACTCTAATGTGTTCAGTGTCACAGTATGCCTACTTTCACTGTCAGAGGTGAGAACATTACCCTTATGGTACTCTCAGGGACACCCATTAAAGTGCTGACCTAGGCCTTGCTGCTCAGAGAGGCTGGTGCCCACAGTGAGGTGAATAGGGATGGGGACTTCCCTGCCATAGTACTTAACAGCACAGGGTGCTCTGTAATGTCACGGCCTGCTGGGTACCAGCCCAGGATGAGCTCATTTGGAGAGACTTTCTTGTGTAATTCATACACGTTCTTAGTGAATTTCATGCCAACAACTACTTCATCTTTTGATTCACTGGGAGGTACTGAAAAGAAGCTGTTAGTGACTTTCGTTGAATGCTTGTCAACAATTCTCAACAGGGTCCCGAAAACTCAGGCCATGCTTCTACTGCACTGTCACTCTTCACAATGGAGGCCAAAAAGACCTGGCGTGGCTGGACCACGTGGCTGCAGTGGGGAGACGGGAAGAGGGCTGGGGGCTGCACAACAGCCACAGCCAGAGCTGAGCCAGTGCTGGTGCTGAAGCCAGGGGTGGGCTGGGGTTGGGGCTGGGGCTGGGGCTGGAGTGGTGGCAGGAGTCCTTGCTGGCACTGTTAGTGTGGCCCTCTTGTCAAGCTCTGAAGTTATTCTTATGTAAAATACTAAAAACACTTCACCTCTTCCACCACGTATCTCAATTTATTTTAAAAGGTGCATTTCTACCTCTTACTGTCTCTATCAATAAACCATTTTCATTCCTAACCATAAAATCAAGTTTCAAACAAGGGGAATTTCATGCTGGTCCCACCAAAGGTTGTTGATGTGTTTTAATTATATCAAATAGATATGTCATTTCTTTCTTTTTTTTTTTTTTTTTTAAAGATTTTATTTTATTATTATTTATTTGACAGAGAGAAATCACAAGTAGGCAGAGAGGCAGGCAGAGAGAGAGAGGGAAGCAGGCTCTCCGCTGAGCAGAGAGCCCGATGCGGGACTCGATCCCAGGACTCTGAGATCATGACCTGAGCCGAAGGCAGCGGCTTAACCCACTGAGCCACCCAGGCGCCCAGATATGTCATTTCTGACCATAAAACTTTTATGCAGACTATTAAGCAAAATACATTAAAGCCACAGACGGACTCTCATCTCTTCAGAAAAAAATACCCAAGTGCACTATTAACAGAATTTTTCTATCATTCTTTCTTTTTAACTAAACATCATCTATAGAATTTACAGGGCAAAGTGGCATTAGGTACAATCCCATAGGCCAAATCTCAAGGGACTGAATTTTTCTTTTTCAAGTCATCTTGAATTGCAGCAAATTATTTATATAATGAATATTATTTTTAACGTTAAGAACTTAGTCCTATAATGATGAAAAAAGGGTTTTCTTTTAATATTTGATTTCAAGAGGCCCTCTGCATTCTTCACCGTGGTTTTTATTTAATTTTGGGTCTCAAATATTTTCCCTTGGAAATAATGTTTGTTAATAAAAGTCAGTGGGAAAATGACTTCAATTTATATGCAACTACTTATGAGAACATAATTTACTTACATTAACATAAGGATAAACATTTTTGTTTTGGGTCTTTATTTTTGGCTCAATAAAGGCCAAGTAAAGAAGCATAAGAAAACATGCTTTCTTAGAAATGTAAGGGTCTACAGGTGATTTCCAAGGGAAGTGTATATTCAAGAGAGCCAACTAAAGTTTGGAGGTCAGAGTTAAGTTAGTCTTAACTAGTGTTCTCTGCCAGGAAGTCTCATTTGAATTTACACAGCAGTAAATGGAACTGGAGAAATGGGTTACTCTGCCTAACTATAAACAGTATTTTATCTTTTTAATTTTTATTAAAAGAAATTGAAAGTATAAAAAAAGTTTACCACAGCGACTCTGGCTTCATAATCATTGGAAATCTGGACACAAACTTCTTCTGCTCTTGCTTGACAAGCTCGTTCTACCACATCTTTCCACTGTTTCTGTACTATGGATCTCCAGCCTTTCCAGACTTTCTTCAGTAAAGTTCTCTGGAAGTACTGGTCAGCTAGTTTACCTTCATAGGCCTAAATGAAAGTAATATACAACCTCAAAAACACAGTAACTGATAAATATATTGGCAGTGATATTAAAATACATAATGTAACCCTGAGGTAAGCAGTGTATAGTTATCATCTAATCCTGTATAATCATATTATTCTCATTTGCAGACAGAACAGGCTTAGAGAGAGGTTAAGTAACCTGCCCAGGTCACACAAATAGAAAGGGAAAAGCCAGCCCCACCTCATTTCAGAACCTAAGCTCTTATCCTTATATCACTGCTGTATGCTACCCATCAAATTAGGAGGAAAAAAAACAAAAACAAAAACAAAAGAAAGGAAACGAGTAACTTGACATTGGCATTATTAGTCTGTATCACCTTTCAGCTGAAAGCAGGTCTAGGCGAAGGACAGAGTGGCTGCAAGGCTGAGAAGGTGGGGCCTATGGCTTTAGGTGCCATTAGTACTCTTCCACCTGGTGGCCACCGCCATAAGCAATGCTAATTTAATTCAGACACTTTGCCATCAAATAGAGTGCCAAATAGATCCAGATAGAAGTATATGCCAGTCTTCTTTTATCAGTGGATTTAAATTCTTTTGAAGTAGTTCCAATTTCAATTTTCTTAAATTTGAAAAGCTATTCAAAAACTGATGGTAGCCTCAAGTATTTCAACTAACATTTAAACATAATATATTCTCATCATTTCATTTGATAAATAACTTTTAAAATATGCCATTCTCATTTAAATAGCTCTTTTCAATATGTGTAGGTTACCAGGATTAATAAAAAAACAATGAAAGCATAAGAAAGTATCCTTTAAAGAGAAATCCTGTTCCATGATAGTAGTAGCCTTTTCCTTAAGTATTAATTTCTTAGAAGTAAATGCACAGAGATCATTCCATGGCTCACATGAACATCAAATAAAACACACACACACACGCACACACACATATCCATCCATCCCCTATGCTCTTGAGTCTCTATACTGTCTTCCTGTGGGATATACATATATTCTCATACTTTTCCACTTCTGATCCTGTCAGAAGTATCAGAACTTACTATTCTTGATTTATATTTACTCTGCTATCCTGATTCAGCTCTTATTAAAATAAAGATGTTCAAGTTTAAATTATAAACAAACTAAAGAATTTTTAAGAAGCTATATAGACACAGTTTTCTTTGATTCTCATCTCTAAGGCAAGTCTACACAATAAACACTCACACAATTTTATAATATATTGATACAGTACTGCCTCTTTATGAAGAAGATATATTCAGGCATTTCTGAAGGAAAAACAATATAATAAGCATATGATATGTTAAAGATTATAAATTCTTTCTCCTCATAATCACATCTGACATTAAATTTGTTAAAGGGGCTCCATGACAAGGGCATCTATTAGTCAGGTAAGATCCTTACTAACTTACTACAAAGTGGGAAATGAAAGATCAATTGACCTATAAAATATAAGAGGTGTTTTCCCCAAACTACACTAAAATTCTTTGAAATAACAGCAACATTAAATTATAAAACTCATTTTGATTAGAAAATAAATCTTTCATTAGCTTTAACAATAACTCTAAAATGTGATCCTAAACCCTTTTGAGTTTCAGAAGTCTAATATCTGTCAGTTATCATTTTGTTTTTATACTTACATCCTGTCTGCATTTAACATGGCCAATTCGCCAGTGGAAGAATGTTCTCATCAACTCTATCCTTTCCTTTTGCTTGCCTATGGCATGAGATAAGCTAGAAATCACCTGTAAATAGCAATTAACTCAATTATTGTGTTGTTACAATAATAGTCATTTGTAAAGTGATTTTCTCATGTATCAAAAAATGCTCAAGAGAATACTTATGCATCACTTGTATAGTCATCCAGTTAACCTCTTTATTATCTGTAAAAAGGCCAAAAACCTTGACCACATGAATGCACTACATATCAATGAATGAAAAGGAACAAAAGAAAAGAAAGAAAAATCTTCATTATGTGTATCTTGGCAATCATAAAAAAAAGTTTAGATATATAAAAATTAATATAGTCATTGACATTTAATTCAAGAAAGACAACTACATATTTGAATATATTGCTACATATACACAAAAGTCCCTGTTCACTAGACTTGAGGGCAGCAACCAGGGTTTTAAACATCTTTCTGGGCCCTAAATACTTTTGGTACTTTGGATTAGAAGTTGCTAAGGATTTTCTAGATTCAACAAACTCAAAAAAGCAAACAACAGTTATACTATAATGTTCTTCTTCAGTTTTTCCTGTTCTTTTTTCTTTTTTTAAATCTATGAAGACTTTTAAATTTTATTTTTTTATTTTTTAAAAAGATTTTATTTATTTATTTGACAGAGAGAGATCACAAGTAGGCAGAGAAGCAGGCAGAGAGAGAGGAAGGGAAGCAGGCTCCCTGCTGAGCAGAGAGCACAATGCGGGATTCGATCCCAGGAACCTGAGATCATGACCTGAGCCGAAGGCAGCGGCTTAACCCACTGAGCCACCCAGGCACCCGACTTTTAAATTTTAAAACAATATTCTCTCTTACAAAGAACTGAGAAGCCAAAATATATTTTTTAAATTGGCCACATTCAAGCAAGATTTAGTAAATTGGGCATATTTACTGAAATACATTTATTCTGGTTGTTCTTTAGATAATTTTCAAAAGTGGAAAAGGGTATACATGCTAAGACATTAGTAATATTCCATTTCTTGAGCTCTATAGTGGCGCATAGCTGTTTATCTTATTCATTTTCAAACTGGACCCATGTACACTCTTGTGTGTGATACTTTGAAATTGAAAAATATATATTTAAAATATTTTGGGGTGCCTCGGTGGGTCAGTCAGTTAAGTGTCTGCCTTCCTCAGGTCATGATCTCAGGGTCCTAGGATTGAGCCCTGTGGCAGGGAGCCTCCTTCTCCCTCTGCCCCTCCTGCCTGCTCATGCACTCTCTCTCAAATAAATAAATAAAATCCTTAAACTCAAATATTTTAAAACCTTAGGACAGAGTTTTGAGGGCAATAGAGAAAATGACTGATGTTAGTATCTGATGCTTCAAAAAGTAAATTAAATAAAATGTTTGATTCTATATAATACCCTGAACGCCAAAATATATATTTTTAAAAATATATAATCTTTATCTAGTTCATTAAAACAGTAAATGCTGCATCTGCAGACAAATAGCTGAGGCATTGTCTCTGAAAACCACCGTGGCGGGGGAGGGGCGGGAAAAACAGTGGATATATTGCCCATTCTGCTGTTGAAGGTGCTGTCGTGAGTACTGTCGTGAGGTACAAAATTAGTGAAGACCTGAACCTCACTCTTTTGTTCTTAAGAGGCTAGAGGAAAGTGAAGTACAAAGTATTCTCTGTGTGGGGCGTCCGGGTGGCTCAGTCTATTAAGCATCTGACTCTTGATTTCAGAAGTCATGATCTCGGGGTGGTAACATTGAGCCCAGTGTTGGGCTCCTCTCTGGGTGTGGAACCTGCTTGAGATTCTCTTTTTCTCTCTCCCTCTTCCTCTGACTCACCCACCCTTTGGGCACTTGTACTCCTTCTTTAAAAAAAAAAAAAAAAGTGCTCTCTGTGTCTATAATAATAGGAAAAATTTTTATCAATGAATAAAGACATATCACAAATAAAATGTGATATACTTAAAATGGTCCCTAGAAACATAGTTTAACATGGGGGTAATGCTGGTTCCATGATAATCTCTTAATAACAGTTAGGAAGAAAAAGACTGGGGAAAACAATTAAGTATCCCAATATTTAGCATGCACTTTTAAAACTTTAAGCACACTCATGGTGGTGACAAAGATTAAATGACATGACCCTGGCATGTTTAATAGGATGAATATATCTTATTTCTATGCATCTGGGTTTTTTTTGTTTTTTGGTTTTTTAAAAAGATTTTATTTATTTGACAGACAGAGATCACAACTAGGCAGAGAGGCAGGCAGAGAGAGAGGAAGCAGGCTCCCCGTCAAGCAAAGAGCCAGATGTGGGGCTCTATCCCAGGACCCTGGGATCATGACCTGAGCTGAAGGCAGAGGCTTTAACCCACTGAGCCACCCAGGCGCCCCTCTGTGCATCTGTTTTTGTTTTTCCCAGCTTCTGAAACAATCTTCCCTTTGTATCTCATATGACCTAAATAATCTGTTCCTGGCATTTATTACCTAGCAAGATCTTTATTGCATCTCACTTAAAAAGAAATGTAAAAGTGAAGACCTCATCTTTTCTCCCGATGGAAACTTCATAGGCTTTTTGCAGCTCCTTCAAGCTGTTGATCTGGTTGCACAGTTGTTTTAAGTGTGCTGCATGTTTTTCTTTCTCTTTTTTCATTTCCATTCGGTGCCAGTCAATAAAATTAAGTCTCCATTTGCTTAGTTCAGATATGATGTTTGTCTGAAAAATACACCAGCAATTAAGCAGTTTGTTTAACATTACTTCTTAAAATTACACTGAAATTAAGAAACATTAAAGATAATCAGAACAAGCAATCAACATAAGAGCTATTTATAAAAGTCCCTAATGAAAATGTCTTCAACAGCCATGACTGTTGTTCTCAGTTCACATTCGCCATACTAGGGAAATGAATTTTTTTCCTATTTTAAGTTATTTTGTATGAAACCTTGTTGTTCTTTAAAAGAAAAACAACCTTCAGGTCTCCTTCACTAGTAAACAGATACTTTGTTTATTCAAGGACTTCAATGTCCATATTAAGATGGCCCAGGGAAAGCAGAAATGTAGGCGTATGGCTGAGGCTCAGCCATAGGACTGGGAAATTACTTAGGTAGAAGTGGATATTGGAAACCATGGGACTGATGCTTTCTTCCTCGAAATCATTTATCACAAAGGACATTGTACAACAAACTGCTGAATCTGACCCCTTTTCACTCTACTGGCTGGCATAAGTAAAAATACCCAAAAATTATGTTATCAAAGAAACTAGGTAACAATATGATTATCTGAACCTAGAACAAATTAAATGACTGGGAGTGGCTACTCCACTGAACTCACACCATGATTAGAAGGATGAAACCTGTTCCACAGGGGAAAAATGGTAACAACTATAATGAAAGATTATTTCTAAAATTTATAGTTTTAAGTAGTAGAGAAATATAAATGCCATAGAACTCTCATGACCATAATTTCACTGTGAATGTGAAATCAGTTGTCTCAAACTATGTTTCAGAAAAACTGTCATTTTCTGCATTATATAGTAAATAGCAGAAAAAAAAAAGAAAAGCCATTTCTGTAATACTTTGTTTTATTTAGAGGCCAATATTATCACTAAAATAATCAGATTTTGTAGTCTTAGCAGTTACACACCGTGGTTGCTCAAAGCAGCTATAAAATGAATACACGTTGCTAAAATTGGATCTTGTGTTTCCTACAAAAGGAGACGTTTCCCTTCTTCACAGCTATGATATGGTCAGGCTTCACTAGGTGTCTGTGTCACACATAGGCTGAGTCCTTAAAAACATGAGAAATCCAGTGGAAACCCATAGTAGCTCTTTCTACTGAAAAGTATGCTATTCAAAATGTGGGTCCTGGACTCGCAGAATCACCTGGGAGCTTGTCAGAAACGCATATTCTCAGGGCCCTGGTCAAGACCTGCTGAACAACAAGCTGCTGCTTAACACAATGAGCCGTATGGATAATAAAGACTGAGAAATACAGATTTAAAACACTGGACTGATCGGGGCGCCTGGGTGGCTCAGTGGGTTAAGCTGCTGCCTTCGGCTCAGGTCATGATCTCAGGGTCCTGGGATAGAGTCCCGCATCGGGCTCTCTGCTCAGCAGGGAGCCTGCTTCCTCCTCTCTCTCTGCCTACTTGTGATCTCTCTCTGTCAAATAAATAAATAAAATCTTAAAAAAAAAAAAAAAAAACACTGGACTGATCTTCTCAAAAACTCTTTAGTTTTTAATTCTTTTCACAAAATCTTTCGATTCAAAGAAAACAGTGAGTACTGGGATCACAAGCAGAACTGTTATCCTACATATTAAACAACTGTAACTGAACAAGTGTAATACCTTAAGCCCTGAACTCCAAAGATCCAGTACATTTTCCATCTTCTGAAGGTTTTCATCTGAAATAAGAAAATCGCTCACAACGATTTCATGGACGTCTGCATGACTAGAAATAGATGCTGGTGAGGAAGAGTCACCTAAGAGGTTAGAGCTGAAAAAATCCATGACAGGGTGTGAGGGTTTCCTTGGTGACGACACTGGCGATGACCCTGGAGAAGAAGGAAAGGTATTGTGGTCAGGCTGGAGGATGGATAACCCAAATGTAAGGAGTTCTAATGGAGGGTGACATGTCAATTACTCACCGAGGTGGAGTAAAATGCAGAGAAATGACCTCTCAGTGTACTTACTTTTAAATTGCGCTTAGGCTGAAATTAATACTGTAATTTTAGTCCTGTCACTGATTGAGGACTGACAAGCATGAGATGCCTCCTACCCTCCCTCCCCAAAATGACCTCTGTCCCAATCAAGGATGCTTCATATATCCAGTTCCAGTGTGAACTGAAGGTATTATCATCTGTATCATCATATCAACATTTACTAAGTGCTTACTATGTTCCTGTAATAAAAGTGTTGTAAAGATGTGCTCTCCTAATACATGCTGGTCTGAGAGATAGGCATTATTATCTCCACTTCACTGATGAGGAAACAGGTTCAGAAAGGGTTAAGCAACTAACCAAGGTCCCAGTGGTTGTATACAGGTCATTACTACTTTATGTAAAACACTGGTATGTGTTTTAACACGACTAAAATTCAACTCTCTAAGTAGAAAGAGACTAGTACATACTAGTACAGATAATAAGATAATCAGTTGTAAGGCACACTGTTGGCCTTCAACATATGGGTGAAAATATGTACATATATATGCATACATATAGGTCTATATATGTATGTATATATGGATATCCTATGGATATCCTATGGATATCCTATGGATATCCATATATACAATACATACACATAATTCCCACCCTCTGCCCCTATACATGGTGGAAGGGGGGGGGATAGAGGGATGGGTGAAAGAGCCAGAAGAACTGGCATCTCCTTTTAAAAAGCAAAAAATAGAAAAGGTTACTCTTTTATCACATGTGCATGCTGGAATTAGAGACTATTTATCATCATTTCTCACAATACTTCAGTTTTGTTATGAGGGTCCTAACAACCAAGATTAAAGGCCCTCCCTATCTTCCTTAGTGAATGAGATGAGTCAAACAAAGATAAGGCTAGTACAGAACTTGTTACTTAAAGGTAAATCAAGAATTCTTTGTGAAAGGGAAAGTCATTCCCTATTATATATTTTTACATAAACAATTTATCAACAAATGGTTTATGCTAGTCAAATATGAGATACTACCTACCTATTCTGAAGAATAATCCCAAAGAATAAAAGCAGAGAGACAAAGTACATGAATGTTTTCTTTCACTAGATTTCACTAAGATCAGGACTTGTGGGAAATGTAAGAGGCTCTGCTTTTTATTTTTTATTTTATTTTTTTACCTTTTAAAAAAGATATTTATTTATTTATTTATTTGACAGAGAGAGAGAGAGAGCACGAGTAGGCAAAAAGGCAGGCAGAGGGAGAGGGGAAGCAGAATCGCCACTGAGCAGAGAGCTCGATGCGGGGCTTGATCCCAGGACCTGAGCCGAAAGCACAGACTTAACCCAATGAGCCACCCAGGTGCCTCTTTATTTTTTATTTTTAAACATATATTCATTTTTTAAAAATAGAATCACATAAATGAAGAACTTGAAATGTCCCCCAGGGATTACACTGCCCAAGCCTTTTATTTACAAGTGAGAAAACTAAAGGGTAAAGATATTTCTTATGCGATGGCTTAAATGGCCCATACATTATATAACATTGAGTCACAGGGCAAGGAAAATGTTCTATTTTAATTATTTTAAAACATTCTGTGTCAAAGGAAAAGTTTCAGTCCGGGGCTAGTATCCTTTTATAACCGCTGTAACACTTGCTCCTCTCTCCTTTCAACAAAGAAAAGCAGACTTCAGGCTGAATACAACACATTCACCAGCGGTATTCAATCAAAACTTAATAACTGTGTTATAGTTTCATTTATTTTTACCACTTTTTTTTTCAAAGATTTTTATTTATTTATTTGACAGACAGAGATCACAAGTAGGCAGAGAGGCAGGCAGAGAGAGAGAGGAGGAAGCAGGCTCCCTGCTTGAGCAGATAACCCGATGCGGGGCTCGATCCCAGGACTCTGAGATCATGACCTGAGCCGAAGGCAGAGGCTTCAACCCACTGAGCCACCCAGGTGCCCCACCACTGTTTTCTTTTATAAAAAGGGCATATTAGAGTTTTATAATCAGCAATGGCACATACAAATTTTCCTTTAAATGAATTTAAGCAAAAAATGAATATATCTGAAGAAAAAACACAAAAAGATAGAACAAGTGGTATGACGATAGGACAAAAATCATATACAAATACCTGAATGTTGGGAAATAACGCACTGGTTCATGAAAACATTTAAATGGGCCAAACTCTCTGACATCCCAATAATTCTTCTAAAGGATTTGCCCTCTAATCTAGCAGTTTTAAGAAAGGATGCCACACACTGTAACAGATTAACCTGTCTTAATTGTAGTATTTTGGAATTTTATGAAATTATTTTAAACAGTTATTAGTTAATAAATTAGCAACAGCAACATTTAAAAATCCTGCCAATAAGTAATATGCTGAAATTATTCCTCTTACTACACAAATGTTTTTCACCAAACCACACAATGTCATATATTAATAAAAAGAAGCTAAGGAAAAGTCATACCATCTGTCTTTGAATGACTTGAAATATTTAAGTCACATCCTTTTCCAACTTCC
Organism: Mustela nivalis; assembly: GCF_964662115.1. Classification (NCBI taxonomy): domain Eukaryota; kingdom Metazoa; phylum Chordata; class Mammalia; order Carnivora; family Mustelidae; genus Mustela; species Mustela nivalis. The sequence continues at coordinate 79,802,271 of NC_139022.1, read as the reverse complement.
ATCCTTGTTTCTCTTACAACAGGGCTATTTCCTGCTGAAAAGAAAATTAAAAAAAAATTTTTTTATTAAACCAAACAACTCTCATATTAAATGCCTAAATGCACATCCCTAATTTAAGAAGGTAACAGTATCTAAGATTTTAGAACAAGCAAAATACAACATGCTGGGGAATGAGGAACACTAAGTCAAAGAATAAGAAGAAAGAAAAAAATCTGAGACTTAGAAAACATCTTATTGTACTATCAGGAAGCTCAACTTTACCCACCAAATGCAGATGAAAGAGAATTCAGCCTACTATAGCATTCAATTCATACTAAGAGACTAAGTGGATAAATGGCATTAGAACTTAAAAAAAGCTGTGCTATATTATAACACAGGTATTTCCAGGTGCCTGCTGCTCTTCACTAGTTGTAATCAAACAAAAATGACAGCGGTTCCCCCAGAACAGAGACTACCTCACTTCCACCTTAGGAACCCTCACTCAATATATGGTGAAAAGAAAACAGGAAAACTTCACAAGGATGGCTGTGTTTGAGGCTTATATATACTTTACCAACCTCCACATAGCCTTAAACCAAGCAACAGCAATACCAAGAGGAGAAAATGGGATGATAAATTTATAAATTCTAACCAAGTCTACGTGTGAATTGGGATATCTAAATTCACTGCATGTTGTATGCTTAGTTCTCAAACTCTTTGTGAAAAAGGCAGAGTATTAATGAATAAATACTATCTTGCATGCTAGAAAAGAACAGTCTTGAATCCCAAGTGATGACCCTGAAAGGCTGGAGCTGGGGCAAGGAAAGGAATCCTAAATTGTGTCACTGGGAACAATAGTACAGTAGTAGGGCAGCCAGTGGAAAAGGAAACAAGATTTTGGTGATCACGAAAAGGGTAGAGACACAGAAGGTAAACACATGGATTGATTATTAAACATTTTATGACAGTAGGCAGCACTTTGGGTTTGCTCAGCAGGAACTACAGGCTGAGGTACCCAGTGTAATCAAAACATGGTCAAGATCACTGATGAAGAATGAATAAATCCCAGGGTCCGATCTCTTGAAATCAGTTAAAATTTTGGGCAGAAAATGTTCAGTGTTAGAATGTTTAGTGTTAGGTTCTGGTCCTATTTGATAATCCAATGCAATAGGCTGAAGACTGAAGAGCAATGAAAATTCCATGTCTGCAGAGGGAGAGGAACCAAATACCAGGGCTGTAATTTCCCATAAACCCACAAGCCCACTGACTCTGAGTAGGCTGTGTCCTGTACCTTCAAGGAGAGATCCTTGGAGTTATGACTATTTTTCGTAACTGCCCATTGCCAGGCTCATCTTAGGAGGGCTTTCTGTGCCCTTTTAAGGAATATTTACTTAGGGTGAGCTGTTTCGGATCTTGTACTTTACTGAATACGGAATGGATAGGTGAAAGGAGGTTTATCCTCCTTTTTCCACCTTCCATTCATCTATCAATATACTTCTTGGTATGTATTAGCTTTCAATTCTGTTCCTGACATAGTCCAAAATGGGTTCATCTTTGTGGTGATAATCCAAACAGTCTTCCATACTCACAAAAATGCTGCCGACAAAGTCCTAGCAATGGTTCATAAACTTAGAAGGTTCTGAGGGTTACCTATCTTTAATTTGGGGCCTTGGGCAATTAGTTTCCAAAATAACCCTGGTATATAACCGACTGGAGTAAGTAGAGATGCAGTATATTCCACTGAGCAATATATAATGGCTACCGTGTTGCTTTAACACTATTGTTTTTCATAAAAGTAATAGTCCAACAAAGTTCATATAAAAATCCAGCTGTCATATAAGAGCCAAGAGTAACATTAAAATGGAAAAAGTTCCCCCCAGATGATAGTGATACACAGGACTGAGAAGAATCACTGGAGAAGCATTTTTGCAATCCTAGGTCAACAGCATTAATGAGCTCAGTAACATCTTAAATTAAGAGATATCTTTAAAAATATACATAACCTTGATTATGAAGAATATTATCAATTATAGTAGGAACCCGCACATCTGGCACCACTTCTCCTTTAGAATGACATGGCTGTAGAGCACCTGATTCAATGTTTGGGGTCACGATAGTGTAACGAAGCAGTTCTTCATATTCTTCCTATGAGAAGCCAAGGACAAAGAATGTATTACAATAGTCACAATAGATATTCAGGCAAAGAACAATAAGGCCCAATTAAAAATGTTCTCTACTTCAGTTCTCAAAATAGTATTCCCATGTCATAAGGAATGTGTACTTTCTTAAAAACAGGACAAATCCAACAAGTAAACCTACCCAGATTGCTTCCAGTGATAGGACCTTAGTACACAGATTCCTTCAGTATGTCAATTTAGCAATGGTGACACAAAGGTAACCTAGAGTAGGTGCCTGAAGCCAATCAGCAGCTCCAAGGCAGAAGAGCCCTCCCTCCAAGGCAGCTCCTTGCAGGTGGGCAGAGACACGGTTAGCCAAATGTCTGCTTTTCGGAAACCTAGTTTGAAGATGTTCCTCCCAAAGACTCCACAATAGGACAATCTAGGGATGAAAAGGAGTTGGATCGTGGCTTTCCGACAGCCACGATCCAAAAACAGCCACTCAGCAACAACCCTGAGTCTCTTTTCACAGCATGGAAAGAGTATAAGGGAAATATTGGAAGAGAACAAATACTGAAGATAAAAAGAGAACATGAATGCAAACCTGTTCCACTCTAGCTGCTGACACCTTCAGGGCACATGAGAAAGGAGTGATAAAAAATAGAGGAGACAAAGTGTAGACCTTATGCAAATATTCCTTAGGTTTAAATAAAATTAGAATTTCCTAACACAGATACTTAGCTATTTCTTTACCCAAATCAGAAAAGTATACCTGTGAAGTAAAAAATATAGTGGAACTTAGTCTCTATTCACAAGGGGTTGGTCATAATGTAACAAATATTCCTACTAAAAGGAGTCATTTCTAAGAGTCTTATGCACAGACCCAGAGAATATCTTTGTATTATAAAACTGGGGGGAAGGTTTTCAAGAATGTTAAATGTTATTATTCTAAAGGATTATTTTGTATTAATTTTTCTCCGTAAGAAGTTGTTTAGCTCAGATAGAGAACTATCATCTTATTAGTCATAACTGTTTTATTATTTGGATTCACCTTCAGTTTGAAGATAACCAATGGTCAAAGCTACCTCTTTGAAGGGTCCTAGTCAATACCTGAAGTGAATTAAGTGAATTCTGTCTAGTATTTTATATATATATATATATAAAATATGTAAATATATAAAAATATTTTATTTATTTATTTGACAGAGAGAGAGAGAGAGATATCACAAGTAGGCAGAGAAGCAGGCAGAGAGGGAGGGGGATGCAGGCTCCGGCTGAGCAAAGAGCTCTATGTGGGGCTCAATCTCAGGACCCTGAGATCGTAACCTGAGCTGAAGGCAGAGGCTTAACCCACTGAGCTAGCCAGGCACCCCGTAATGGGTTATTTTTTATTTAAGCATCAAAATTAATCAATATTGGGCACCAGGGTGGCTCATTCGTTAAGCCTCTGCCTTTAGATCAGGTCCTGATCCCAGGGTTCTGGGCTTAAGCCCTGCTTCGGCCTTCCTGCTCAGCGGAGAGCCTGCTTCTCCCTCTTCTCCTGTTTGTGTTCCCTCTCTTGCTGTATCTCTCTCTGTCAAATAAATAAATAAAATCTTTAAAAAATAAAAATAAATAAATCAATATTGTCTTTCTACTCTGGAGATTTATTCTTTTGATGTACAGCTTTGTCTCCTGACAAAATGACAACCTGGGAACTCACAAAGTGTTTACATTTTTTAAAAGGTTTATAATATCTGGGTTTTTTTCCCCCACCAACAACAAGCTATTCTTAGTCATTAGCTGAGTGTCCTACAATTCAACTCAATTCTGACACTATCCACTGCAGATAGCAGCAGATTCCACAGAGTAAGGCCTCAGTGCCATAAGACTTCACCTCCCCCAATCTCAGACACTAGTAGCAAGCCCAAGCCTTCCTGGAGCTCAGGAAGGTCTAAAAGTTCCAACTCTCTAAACATGTGGTTGGCTCCTCAGCAACCAGGGGGGTGCAAAAGTCACCTTGTAGTGTAACACATTTATCACTCTCATTATTTAAGAAATTTCAAAGGTTTTTGACATTGTGTGCCAAAAATAGGGATGAGGACCAAAATGTATTTATTATAAATCGTAATATCAAAAGTATAAATGAGTTAATCAATTCTTTTCTAAAGGAAGTCTGGAAAAGTTAGAGATAAAAACTTCAGGAAAGCACTCTTACCTTAAAAGACAGTACTAGGTAGAAGTACATCCAAACAGAAGGCAAGGATGAAACATGTACCTAACAATTCCAGACTACTTTTACCCTAATAAAAAGTCACAGCTATTTTTTCAATAGCTTCCAATTTCTAAATCTGTAATTTCAATTAAAGGAACACATATGTTTCATAAAATATCTTCTTAAAACTTTTCTCATATTACAGTGTCAAAAACAACTTACTCTATTGAAGCATAAACATAACATCCAGTTTTCCCCTTGTAACTGATAGAACTATAAAATTCAAGCTATGTATCAGCTCTCACACTTAAAAATCTACTCTAGAAATCTGAATCCACATTTCCAATAATAAATAAACATTTAGAAATAAATGTAAAAGAGTTCATTAAAAAACCACACCATTTATCTGTCACCATCCAGGTCCCACGCAGCAGAATGTGCTGAACGTTGTAGCAACAGGGATTAGAACCTCGAGTAGAACACGAAGGAATCTAAGTCCCCAGAACTCTGGGTGGTTTGATATTATACTAATTTGCATTAAAGTGAAAGCAGCATTCAGAACAGAGACTTATACTGAGAAAACCTTCAGAAAAAAGTTTCTTGAGATTTCCAGCTTCTCTCATTGTGCTGTTTGAATCTTTTGCATGAAAAGTGAAGAGTTCATGACTATTTTCTGAAAGGTTCAAACAATGTAAGGTATGTGTGTCCCAAAGTCTGTGAATTCTTGACATCTGATATTATTATAATTTGTTATACACTATATATAAAACATAATTATAAATGTAAATGGCATGAATAAGGGAAAAATGTATTCCTAGTTTTCCCTCATATTGTCCCTTGTTTAAAATAGAGAAGTCACGACAAATTTAGACACGTCTTCCTACCTGAAGATCTGAAGAGACAGAACTGCCCCGCTCAGAGTCATTCTGTAAAACGGGAAGTGAGCCTTTCTCCTCATCTGATGACATTCTACACAAACACTACAACATAATAGAAAATCACTTGATATTTAAACTAAAATAACATGTTCTCTACATATACACACATCCTATCCTGTAAATAATAATCCCGTGAAATGTTAAAATCACTCAACATATTGAGCACCCACAAATAATTTTAAAAAAAAAGTAAAAGACTCAATTCCCAACAGCAGTGAGTTTTTAATATAGTCAAGAAGATGACACAAATCTATGAAAGGTTAAAGAGAAATGGGAGCTTGTCAGACATATCCACAATGGGGTCTGCTGAGAATAGATAGCGATCATTGTACTTTTTTTTTAAAGATTTTATTATGTATTTGAGAGGGAGAGTTAACAAGAGAGAGTACATGAGGTGGGGCGGCGGGGGGTGGGAGGAACAGAAAGAGAAGCAAGAGCTTCGTGACTCCTTGCAGAGCAGGGAGCTGGATGCAGGGCTCGATCCTGGGACCCTGGGATCATGACCTGAGATGAAGGCAGATGGTTAACCAACTGAGCCACCCAGTGTCCAATGATCAACGTTCTTGAGCAATGTGTGGCAATCTGTGTGCTGTATGTTTTCCTGTAAGATAACTGTGCAAATGCTTTGCTTGAGAAACTTAAAACATTTGGGAATATTTTAAGAAAAGCAAGACTGTACAGAACAATAGATTCCTACATGCCACAGAAAAATTGTTAAAAGCCCTAACCAAAAAAAATAAAATTTCTGGTAAACAAATTATTTAAAGGACAAGTAGTGAGGCAGCTGGGAGGCTCAGTTGGTTAAGTGTCTGAATCTTGATTTGGAGTCAGGTCATGATCTTGAGGTCCTGGGACTGAGACCCATGTTGGGCTCTGCGCTCAGCGTGGAGTCTCCTTGGGATTCTCTCTCCCTCTTTTCCCCCCTACTCTCCCTGTTCGTTTGGGTTCTCTCTCTAAAATAAATAAATAAATCTTAAAAAAAAAAACATAAAGGACAAGTAGTGACTATTCAAACTATCTGAACACAGTTATACGGAAGACAATGGTGAGGAATGTAAGATGAAAAGTCCTGTTCTCATGGATTATAATCTGTAGAGACAGCCAGACATACATAAAATACAAATGATTAACCAAAAAAAAAGAAAAAAAAAAAAAAGCTAGTACACCAAAACAACAGAGAGGTACAAAGAAGGGAGGAAAGAGTAGCTATTTTTCATGGGGTAGGATCATGATGGTGAAGAAGTGGAATGGAAAGAGAGTAGGTTTTCATGGAAAAGATGAACCAGGTATTGAGATCTAACAGATTAAAGCTGTGAGGATGTGCTAGGCATTCGAGCAGCAGAAGCAGACACAGAGACATGGGCGTGTATGCCAGGAACATAAGTGGTTTGTAAGGCTGAAGCAAAGACTGCAGAACAAGACTTGGCAAAGCATTGAACAGGCAAGGAAAGGGGCAGCCAGAACATGGAAGATCATGATCATGTCAGGTCAAAAAAATGTGTTTTTTACCTTAGAGAGGTAACTGCAATGTTTTAAACAAGTGATGACATGATTAGGCTTGTATTGTAATGTCGGCAGCTTCCAGATTTCTGGTTTGGTAATCAGACAGATAATAGTGCCACTCTCCAAGGCAAGAAATGTAGGAAGGTAAGCAGGTTGGACAGAGGACAATGGGTTCAGTATCAGAGGAGTTGGGTGTGAGGCATCTGAGACAGGAAGTGTAGCTTTAGATATGCAGGATATGGCCCCAACCATTACACTATACACCAGAGACTGCCATTCATAAGGGCTACAATGTGAATGGTGCTTTCTGGAGTTAAGCAGTAAGGGAGCTCTGTCCTGGAGGTACAGGGTAGAGATCAAGTTTGAGGAATCATCAGCATAATGGGAAATACTGAACATGGGAGAGGATAAGATCACGTATAAAAAGGAGTGTCAGAAAGAGTTCTTATTCTGAGGTCCATACACCCAAATTATATGCAGTATTTTTAGAATAAATGCATGTGTATTTTTCTAGTAAGAGGATCCTTAGCTTTTTTAAAAAAAATATTTTATTTATTTGTCAGAAAGAGAGAGAGAAAGCACAAGCATGGGAAGCAGCAAATAGAGAGAGAAGCAGGATTCCCACTGAGCAAGGAGCCTGATGTGGCACTTGATCCTAGCACCCTGGGATCATGACCTGAGCCAAAGGCAGCCGCTTAACTGACCGAGCCACCCAGGTGTCCTGAGGATCCTTAGCTTCTAATATGTGTTCAGAGGGGTCTATAACCCTAACAAAGTTGAAGGCCTACTACAGTAGTGGAAGGAGATTAAAAACTAGAAACACTAACATTTAGTGTTTCTAATTCAGCTCTTCCAAGAGAAGAGCCAGACAGAAAAGGAAGTCAGAGTGGTAGAATTATCAGAAAGAAAAGCATCATAAAAACTTGGGGAAGGGAATGCTTAGTCAGATGCCAAAGAAAGATGAAAACTGGGGTCTCCTGAATACTGCAGTAAGAAGTTGCATTTACCTGAACAATTTCAGTGGAAGGTGAAACAGGTCTCAATCACAGCAGCCTGAAAAATAAATGAAATAAGAAAATTCAAGTAGAAAAGTCAGATACGGGGAAAAGTACAATATTAGAAAGGAAACATGGGCTGGGATTCGTTCATGAAAACTTAACTTTATTCATTATTACTGTGTACACACCTGGTAAGTAAACTAAGTCGCAGCATGGCTGTCTTTAGTTAAGCCAATTAGGGAGGATAAAATAAGCACACACACACGCCCAGCAAGGAAGGGCTGCTTTATGGACGTCAAATCCACCACCCCGGTAACCTGGTTAATTTCTATATTCATTCACTTCTTTCAGGATGTATTCGCATGCCCTATAGACAGCAGGAGTGGAGGTGGGCTGGTGCCGATTATTCAATAAAGAAATAAGTTGAAAAGTTGGGTCAGAATTCAAAAAGAGTCTCTGAATAGACACTGCAGCCACAAAACAACTACTGTATTTTTGGAAAATAGGACATTAGGCCTTCCATCCGCCCTGCTTTGATGCCAGCAAGGTACGACAGTTTCTTTGAAACTCTACAACCGCAGCATTTTCTTACTGTTTCTAGGTTCAGAAAGGAGAAAAATGCAGCTTGCTTTAATGGGTGGCAGATGTGAATCAGTTCACTAAATTTCCAATCTTTTCTAACCCAAGATACTAGAAACCACGAGATAAGAAGTTCTGGGTACTTCTCGATTGCCAGAGAAATCAAAGTACGTCTTGGTAAATACCTGGCTGCTAAGGAAAGAGGGGTCCAGGAATTCAAATGTAACCCCAAGAGACAGGAAGAGTGAATTAATGTGCAAGCTGGCAGCAGGGTGACGTCCCCGCGCTCTTCACCCATCTTAGCTGCAGTAGAGGAGATACGCCAGCCCCGCCCCACGTAAGGGACTAGAAGCAGAGGACACCAGGTGTGAAATTCTGGAAGGGCTGGAAGTTCTCTTCGATTACCTTCTTTCCCACCGTGGTTTGAATCACACTTTTTAAAAAAGCGTTAGCCATGGTTACTTTCCCCCTTACGTTTTAAATGACCGGAACCTATGGCGATAGGAACCGCTAAACTTCAAGTACCCCTCACTCCTGTCCTCTGTTCCCGGACCCCTCGGAGGGGGAAACGTCTACACCTTGCGACCCGCAGAAGAGCACAGAGCCCACGTCTCGGGGAAGACGCCACCGGCTCGTACTGAGTCCTGGGAGCGGAAACCGGAGCCGAGGCACTTTCAACCCCACTCCACTCCCTCCGTCGGGGGCGCCGCTACCCACCGTCGCGGCTCTCCACAAACCCAGACGCCTGCCTCCCCTTCTCGCCGCGTCGTAGCCGAAACAACAGCGGTAAACTGGCTCCCTTGGCAGCGACCTGACAGTTTCAAACTGCAGAGAGGAATAAAAGACGGCCCTGTGCATTGGCCCCGAACTTCAGCAACCTGGGATTTGATTGGTCCCAGACTTGGGGGCGGGGCTCTGGACCGCTGTGAGGGGAGACGCCGGCATTAGGTTACTTAGGAAGAGCCGTGCTACCGGCGCAGGCGTGTAACGAGGGGGCGGGCTCTTAGGGAGCCCTGCCCTGCTTCTGAGAGCTAAGCACTGCGCGTGCTCAGTTTTCGACTGCGGCTGCGACTGAGGCGGCTATGGGAGTGGTTAGAGGATGGCAAGCTGGGCTCAAGTCAGCCAGGGCGGCATGTTGTCAATTTTCGATAGTACCCGAGGCCAGTGTGTGTGGTCCTCGTGCATAAGAATCATCTGCGTCCATAATGTCCTGCAACAGAATCACTTGGAGGTGCTTTTTCTGACTCCCCCCCCCCGCCCCCGCCTTGATTCCTTCCGTCTTACAGCCAGGGAATCTGAGTTTTTTTTTTTCTTTTTAAGATTTTATTTATTTATTTGACAGAGAGAAATCACAAGTAGATGGAGAGGCAGGCAGAGAGAAAGAGAGGGAAGCAGGCTCCCTGCTGAGCAGAGAGCCGGGTGTGGGACTGGATCCTAGGACCCTGAGATCATGACCTGAGCCGAAGACAGTGGCTTAACCCACTGAGCCACACAGGCGCCCCGGAATCTGAGTTTTTAACAAAGACTACCATTGATTTCGATGCAGGGTTCAGCGGACCATGATTTAAGAAACTGCTGGACTAGGTTTTACTAATAACCTCAAGGTTGTCAAATTGCAAGTCGGCCCCTTCTGGCGAAGTGATTATGAACCCCGTAATAATCAGGTCATAATTATATCCTGGCTCTATCGCCTATTAGGTCACCTTGGATAATGCTACCCACATAATAGGGCTGTAGGAAGATTAAATGAGTAAATATATCTAAAATACCTACCACACAATATCAGAACTACTAGTCTTTCAACTTGTATTAGCAACAGATGTGGTTAAAGGTATCTTAATGATGAGGGAGCAGGAGGCTGGCTGAGGACAAAGCAAGAGCTGGCGCCTTGCACCCCCCCCCCCTTCATCCGCTCCCCTCCATATGTGTAGCATTCCTCAGGCACCCCTGACTGCCATAAAATGATAAATAGTTAACTTGCTGAGATCACAATCCTGCAAGACAGGCGTCTCCCTTGGTTTGCAAATGTCCTTGAGATTACAACAAAGAAGTTACCTTATCAATAGCCCAATTTCCAAAGACACAGAACTCAGTTCCTCAAGCCCTAATGTCACCCTCCCCTCCATAAAAAACCGAAGGAGGCGGAGGTAGAAGGAAAAGTAAATAAAGTTAAATTTCTTCTAAACCTAAATCTCATTAACAAGGATGCTTGATAGCAGGAACGTAACATTCCACCAGACTTCCAATTGTCTTTACTTGATAGCAACTAAGCCTTCAATATCCTGATAGTATTCTTTGCCCCAACAGCCCTTCTGAACACCCCTTTGTCCTCACCTACCCAACTCCTGTGTATATAACCAACCGCTCCTCACAACCCGGGGCAGCCGCATCTCCGCCTGCCCACGGGCCCTGTCCCTGTGCTCTAATAAATCACCTTTTGCACCAACGACGTCTTAAGAATTCTTTCTTTAGTCATCGGCTCCGAACCTCCTCACCCCACCAAACCTGACTTAGGTTCTGGGACTTCATCATTAGGATCCAGGATGCAAAGGATGCACCTCAATCTGGAGATCAAATAATGAGATCTGGGTGAGTTTTCAGACTCCCTTTGTTACCTGGAGGGCGAGGTATCTGGATTTTTTTTTTTTATTTGTTTGTTTCTGTAGATAAAAATGGCAAAACCTGGGTCTCATCTTCCTACCTGTTGGTAGAACAAGACCTCTACCAATGAGGAAGAGCAGGCAGTTTCTCTGGCACAAGCTATGCTTGTGTTCCAACCCCAGGCCCTTCTATACCATGGTTATTATAAACAGAACACATTCCTACTAATGCGTATGAATTCATAACTGGTTGAGATTGGTGTTTTTTAATTGAATTGCCACCTGGTGATTGCATACACTGTGATCATTACTGATGCACTTATCCTTTTGCTCTCCCGCAAAGAGCTCCATGTTGCTCTTCTTTGTCTTCTCTCTTTTAGGGGATAGATTTTGTAGAAAACCATTGGTTAAGACATCTCTATTCTTCTGTGAAGCTACAGAGAAAGAGACCAAACCTAATCTGGATGTTATGAATTTGAAACTCATTCTTTTCCTAAGCTTCTTAGAGAAGGGAGAGGAGGGAGTTGGAGAGAGAGAATCAAGCACCCACAAACTCACAGTAATTAAGTTGCCAGCTTGAACCCTCCATAATTATTCATTCAAGAACATTTATTTAACATTCATCATATGAAAAATGTTTTGTTGGTGCTAGGAATACAGTGGTAAACAAAATATACACAGTCTGCCCTCATGGAATTGGGAACCCACACATGTGAATAAAAAATTATGAGTTATGTTTGAAGAGAGGGGAAATCAAGAAATGGCTATTTGAGAACATACATTTAAGCTGAGACCTGAGGATGAACGAGTAAAGACCTTATTTTATCTAATAAATATACATGTGTTACTATGTTCTGGGCACTCTACTCATTAACTCATTTAATCCTCAGATTTTCTCTTTAATATAGATGTTATACCCATCCTTGTTTTACAAATATGAAAACTGAAGTTCAGAGAATTTATGTGACTTGCCTAGGATCACACAGCCAATAAGAACAGAACTGGTGTTCCAATCGAGGTAGTCCGGACTCTAAAGTCCATGTTTTTAATCACTCAGTATGTTCTGTTGAGAACAACCTGGTAGTTATGGATTGAATGGTGTCCTTCAAAAAAGATATTCAAGTCCTAATCCCTAGTATTTGTGAATATGATCTTACTTAGAAATAGGGTCTCTGCAAATGTAATCAAGTTAAAATGAGGTTGTTCTGGATTGGGGGAGGGTCTAGTGTCCAAAAGCTAGTGTCTTTATAGGAGAAAGAGATACATGGAAGAAGATGGAGGTGTTACTGAGAATCAGTTGGAAAAGAAAGTTCAGTTCTGTTTTATTTTATTTTTTAAAAAGATTTTATTTATTTATTTGAAAGAGAGAAAGGGAGAACACATGAGGGGGAGCAGCAGAGGCAGAGGGAAAAGCAGGCTCCCCACTGAGCAGGGGATCATGACCTGAGCTGAAGGCAGACACTTAACCGACTGAACTATGATGCTCAAGAAAAGTTCAGTTTCAGATATGCTGTCTGAAATGCCTAGAAATGCAAAACTACTGTCCATTAGGCCATTTAACATACATGTCTCAAGCTCAGAAGAGACCAGGACTCAGAGAAATAAACTGGAGTGGCTTTGCATAAACATCTGTAGAGGACTTCAGAATGACTCTACTTCTTCATCTCTCCCATATCAATGTCCTTTACCATGCCCTCTCATTAATGGCCGTTGGGATGTTAAAAAACATGATGGAAGCCAAGGCTTTGAAGACACTTGTGTGATTGGCTTGGCTTTATTCTTGCCCTCTTTTATGATCATGGGAACATCCCTAGCCTAGTCAGTTGGAGATGAAAGACAAGTATATTAGACTTGATGGGCCTGGTCATCCCAGTGGAGGTCTTCTGAGATCAATCTATAGCCAGGGGACACCCAGACAGTACTTAAGTGCAGTCAAAGATGGCGGGAGCACCAGGCCAGTTTGCAGAGTGTTGAGCTCAATGAACATTGACTGCTGAAAGGCACTGTGTTTTGGGTGGTGTGTTATGTAGATTTACCCTGTAAGAGATAACGGATAAGATGCAGTTTAAAGCTGAGGACCTAGATGAGAGAGCCTTGGGGGGTGGGCAGGGAATGGGGAGAGGAAGGTGAACAGAAAAGAAGGTTCAGAATGGAACCCTGGAGTCAGCTAAAGTTTAGGAATTGGTATCAGTGGAGGAGCAACAAAGGAGACCAAGAAGGAGGGGCCAGAGAAGTGGGAGGAGAACCTGGAGAGGCTTCAGTAAAATGGCAGTGAACTGACTGATGAGTTTGACAATATGGAGGCGTTTCCATGGGCCCTAAACTCTGAACCTCTGCTCTAATAATCTTTCATCTTTTAATCATCACCATTTTAGATTCGGCCATTGTTGAGTTTGGCTTGCATTGCTTCTATAGTTGCATGTCTTTGTATCTTTTTTCTACAATTTACCCTTCATAATAGCGACAAATTATCTTCTTAAAAGAACATTGCATTGTATGTCTTCTTCCTCTAAAATCTTCTGTGGTGTTATATGGCTTTTGAAGCCCTCCTAAACTTGGAAGATCTAGGCTAGAGTCTTTAAATTGTTCGTGTACGAGGTGTACAACTTTAGGAAAGCTTTATATCTTTCATGAGCCCAAGCCTTGTTTTTTTAAAGTTGAGAAAATAATAGAACCTCTCAAAACTAAATCTGAACCTGAACCTGAACCTGAATCAACTATCTACCTATGAAAATTATTCCCTCTTGAAGCTGGGGAGATGTCCGCCTGGTTAGATTACATGTGCCGGTCTACTTTTCAGTTAAGTGAGGCAATAGAATATGTCTGGAAGTGAAATGTACTACTCCCTGAACTGGTTTTTAAGACTTTAGTTATGTTTTTTCTGAGCCTTCTGCTTCCCCACTGTGTTGAATGATCATGTGGAATAAAACTCCTTTGCCAGTTCTGTAATATTAAAAAAAACATGTTTTTTCCCTTAAAGTCACTGTATTTTGGGGTCAGTCTATTACAGCCATCACTCTAATATCACTTCTAGGTGGGTATAGATGGATATATGATGCTGTTGAGAGGTAACATATGTGAGATTATTTAGAAATTTTTTTAAAGTGAGGCAAAATCACCATAGGGTTTTAATTCATAACCTTTTCCAAGAAGTCAGCAGGAAGCTTTTCTGGCTCTCGTTACCTGTTGGGAACACTTAGTATTTGTGGTGGCAGGAGTTGAAATCCATGTCATTTTTGCTAGACCTGGTTTAGGAGATTGATTTGAAACTCGTTTCTTTTTCAGGTCATCCCTAATTCATCTAAAAGGGCTTCTGTCTCCTTACCCTATGATTTGTTTAGCTGGACATTCCTCAACCTGAGAATCTTTAACACTAATGACTTGTCCTAGGGTAGCAACTGTAATTTAGCCCATCACTGTGATTTTATGGAGAAAAAGCAATAAGGTCTAGAAAGAAATAGATTTGTTTTTCTTTAGTGCAAATCTGGGTCCACTCCCTGGCCCTTTTATTGCAGAAGGGTGTTCATTTCTTAGCTTCCTCATCAGCCTTCTTTTCTTCCTAATTACTTAACGATTCATCCTGGACCCTCTCCATTAGCATCCTCTCGCCATGTAAAATCTTCCCTACCCTTAAGATTTCTTTTTCTGGGGTAAAACCATCTAGGTCTAACTGCAAGAGGCAGGATTAATTCGTTTTTCAGAGAACAAGGTTAGTGAGTCCCACTGATGTTTTGAGTGCTACACAGATGCTTTATTCTTGGGTCTTTAGGGGTTCTGAGATGGGTTTGCAAATCAGGGTAATTCAGCCCAGTGATAAGAATCTATGCCAGTGGAGTCTAGGATTGCACATGCAAAAGCTACCAGAAGCCACTGCACTTATCAACAGATTTCATATGATTGTCAGTAAAAGCTCTGCAGGTCTGCACGGGTCACCTCTCTTGGGATTCTGGGACTGAACCTCAGAGCCAGCCATGGGCCCCCTGCAATCTGGGGGTTACAGCTGCAGAAGCCCAGGAGGTGGGAGGTGGGAGGTGGAAGGTGAGAGGTGGTGGGGGGAGGGTGGGGAGGAGCCCAGGAAGGAGCAGCAGCCCGGGCTCCTGCTCTTGCCCAACCCACAAAATCTCTCATGAAGAAGTTTGTAGTCAGAACTTGACACTACATTTTTAGTCAGGAAAGAAGCAGGAAGAGAAGAGTGTCATCTCCTAGGAATCCAGCCCTGGAGAAACAAGGAAAATTCTTCCAGGGATGGTCTCCCTTTCAGAGTGAGGAAAGAGGAAACCTTTCTGTCCAGCTGATGAAGTGTGTGTTGATGTGGCTAGCACAATCCTCAGAGAAGATGGAATTGGTAAGCTAGCCAAATTCTGTGGAATGACAACGGTGAGCTGTGGGTGGGGCAGTGCCTTTCATAGGGGCCCTCACAGAACTCTTAGCTCCCATCTGGCGCTCCCGGCAGCAGGTGTGAGGCTCATAGTATACACCCCCGCACACCCCAACACCTGACTCAGGGCACAAGAGAGCTAGTAGGTTGCCTGCAAGAGCGAAATGTTCAGGTTTTCCTCTTATCTAGTGGCTTTACAAGGATCGTAGAGCATGTTGCTTCAAAGTTCAGTATCGCATAGACCAACATATTTGCCAGTAGGCTGAACTTCTACTTTGATGGTGAATAAGCAGGTTTTGATGAGGCAGCCAACAGCCAAATCTGGTGGGAAAAGAAAAGTTCTTAAACTTGTGAAGGAAAAATCTCATTCGAAGGAAATAGTTATGATTGGAGATGGAGCCACAGACATAGAAGCCTTTCTTACTGCTGATGTTTCCATTACATTTAGAGGAAATGTGATCAGACAACAAGTAAGAGATAAAACTGAATGGTACATCACTGATTTTGTGGAGCTTTTGGGAGAACTTGAAAAATAATATCAATTTTCATACAGTTCTTAACAATTTTAAGGTTAATTTTTTTTAAAGATTTTATTTATTTATTTGACAGACAGAGATTACAAGTAGGCAGGGAGGCAGGCAGAGAGAGAGAGGAGGAAGCAGGCTCCCTGCTGAGCAGAGAGCCCCATGTGGGGCTCGATCCCAGGACCCTGGGAACATAACCTGAGCTGAAGGCAGAGGCTTTAACCCACTGAGCCACCCAGGTGCCCCTAAGGTTAATTTTTAAAAGCTATACAGTTTGAGGGATGTCTGGCTGGCTAGTTGGTAGAGCATGTAACTTGTGATCTTAGGGTCATGAGTTCAAGCCCCATGTTGGATGTGGAGCCTACTTAAAATTAAAAAAAAAATTTTTTTTAAAGTTATACAGTTTGATACTGTTCACTTACAAGTACCTGTTATAACTTAATAGGTAGATTTGGTACTGTTTTTCTCTACTTCCAAGTAAACTATGGAAAATTGCTTTTTTTAACTGCAGTCCCTATATTGTTATGACAATTAATTATCTGGAGAGTTTTATAATCTGAATTCTTTATTTATTCTCCTAGTTGTATTTTATTTGAAGCATTTTAAAAGTAGATAGTAACTTAAACACTTTCACTCTTGAGAATATAGGTTAAACAGCTTTTAGTGAACATTGGTTTTCCCTTTGGTAGGTAAATAAAAGTGTATCCATGTAGCAGGAAAAAAAAAAAAAAGAACCTATGCAATTCTAAATTATGCCCCCACTTCCTTCATTCCTTTCTTTTTTATCTTTTCTCTTTTTTCAATGGAGGGAAGGGAAGAGAAGCTAGATCCAGCATTTGAAAGCAGATTTGGAACGCTGTGGTAGAACTTGTTTCATCTCCTTGATGGTACCTTTTGTGTAGATTTTTTTTCTTTTTTTTTTTTTTTTCCTGTTTCAGTTTGTGAGGAATTATGCCAATCATTCCACCTCCCATCTATGGACACGTTCCAAAGTTCAGTTGTAAATGTATTGTTTGTAAGTTGAATTGCATCTTTCTGTAGAAAAATGAAAATATTGTAACTCCAAGATCAGTTCAGTTATGATTCTATGATGGGGCTGAAATGTCATTCACAAGCAGTAACATAAAGTAGAAAATAATACCGTCACCATACTAGTGAGTTTGATAAGGAGGAGAAATAATAGGGAATGAACAAGATTTTATTGTGTGTTTATCTTGAATGCTGATGAAAAGGACGTGGTTATAGGAGTGGGTTGTGTGGTGCACCCAGCGGGGGCTAGTGAAAGTGTAATGAACACAGGGAATTGATGGGGTAATGACAGGAGATGAGTAGACACTCAAGGTTAGCGTGAAACCCATCTATGTGAGTGTGCCTGCCGATCTCACACAGGTTCACAACGTAAGTTGAAATGTTGGTCTCACTTTATACAGTCTGTGTCTGGGTCTTAATGGGTCTCCCATTTCCAAATTTGTTGGAAGATTGGTGAAAGGAGATTGGGATTCCCAGATCATAGCCTCCATTGTGTTGCTTACTACTCGGGGTCTGTCTTTGGTCTGATATTAATTCCCAATATTTATCTCCCTCCATCCCATTGGGTCTTCTGAGTCCCTTGTTTGCATCAAAATTACGTGAATGGTTTACTAAAAACCCAGGTTTCTGGGCTCTACCCTCAGGATTTCTGATTAAGCACTCTTAATCAGAAGAGTTGGGATGGAACCCAAGAATTTGTATTTCAAACAAGTCCCCAGGTGATACTGACTCTGTTCCTGGGGCCACACTTTACCCTAGGTCAATCCAGGTCCTCCTCTGGATTGTGAGCAGCATTCTTTCTGGCTCCAAGCTTCAGCCTTCTCCACCCGGTCACAATCAGACATCTCTAAGGCTCTGCTCAGGACCTTCCAAGCTTCCTATCTAGTGCTCTGGACGTTGAAGACCGTTTCTTTCCTAAGTCCTGAGGATACCGTTCCAGATTGAAGACTATGGAGCCCTGTTTTGACAGCTGTCCACCTTAGAGACCTCTGGGGTCTTGGGACTTGGAAGTCTCTTCCCTTCACCCCAGTTCCTGCGATTCTTTGTAGCTGTCTGTAATGTATTCACCCCTCACCCCTGCAAATCCACTCTCTGAAGCTCAGCTTTTTACCCGCTCCTCTGAGCAGCCCTAGGTCCTAATTCATCCTCTTCAAGGGGGGTGTCTGATCCTGAAAGCCAATGTGTGCCACATCCAATAGCTTTCAGCAGATATCTGTTCCCTGCCTCAAAGCTGCGTGTTGTTGAAGCTGTGAAGTGGCTTCCAGGGAGCCAGTCCCCCAGCTTTGGCTCCCCAATCTGTAAGTTTGGATTCTTCCCGTGTACTATCTCATCACTCAGATGGTGACCGTTCTCCTAGGGAAGCATATATTTTGCTATTAGTTGTTACAAAATTCTCCTTAAATAAACCATGGGACCAGGACTACATGCCAATAAAATTTAGTTTGATGATATTCAGGAAATTGTGAGGATTTTTCAGTTTTTTTTTTTTTTTTTTCAGTTTCAAGCCACAGAAGCCTTGAGGTAAAGCCAAAGTCTCTATAGTATTTCTTTTGTTTTGTCCCTACCAACCTATCTTAAAACAGCCTTCCTCTTGACTGGTTTCTGTGAATCACAGGGGCTGGCTCACATGCAGTCACAGAGCATATTCTCAGGTGCCCAGGAACCATCCCCCCGCAACCTTCCTTTTGTTGATGCCTGCCAAAAGAACCTTCAACTTCCACGCCCAGCAAATGTGGCTCTGCTCTCTTGGTCATCTGCTAGACGCACTATCGCTGGCCAGTCTGCTATGGCAAAGATGCTAATGTCTCTGCCACATGTAGTGACACCTGTTGGCAAAGTTGTGAGTGTTCTGCCCTCTTAATGCAGACCCTGACAGTGGCCCTGACTTGATAAAGGCTTCATGGCACCAACTGGTTCTCTGTGAATGGGGGAAGGATCCTTTTATCTCTTGCCTTAAGTGTTTTTCCTGGGTTCCAAAGTAGTGCTTCTGGTGTTGTCGGTGATTGGAAAGAATTTTATGAAGGAGCTTTCAGCAGAGACGGCCAGCGGTCTACCAGAGTTCCATTATGTAGAATTAGTTCCAAGAAGTTGCTACCCGAGTATTTAAAACATTTCTGAGCCCTCCCACCCCTCCTGTGCATTCAGTAGAATTACGGAACTAGTTCACCACAATTTCACAATGACAGTTTTGCAGAGCTGATGTGTATCATTTTCAGGCCAAGGAGTTTAAGAAGTAGGTGCATCTTCTTTTTCCTTTCTTAGCTCTAAGACCTCAGGGAATGTCAGAATATAGGATGGAAAGAGCCAGAACACCTTGGACTCTTCTATAAGTAAAAAATACATTTTATTTACATTTAAAAATGATTAAAATGAGGGGCACCTGGGTGGCTCAGTGGGTTAAGCTGCTGCATTCGGCTCAGGTCATGATCTCAGGGTCCTGGGATCGAGTCCCGCATCGGGCTCTCTGCTCAGCAGAGAGCCTGCTTCCTCCTCTCTCTCTGCCTGCCTCTCTGCCTACTTGTGTTCTCTCTCTGTCAAATAAATAAATAAAATCTTTAAAAGAAAAAAAAAGAGAAAAAATGATTAAAATGATAAATTATTAAGAACAGTTTGCCACAGTTTAAAAAATACATTTCTGTTATTCTAAGCTACTAAATATTTGAGGTTTATGTGTACAGTAGCTAATGTTACTCTAATTAATTCTCATCTCCCTAAATTTGTTCTCCTTTAGGGCTCCATTTCTCAGAACCTTGTTTCAGGTCACACGCAGAGTATAGTAGAAGCAACACTCAGAATTCCTTTCTTCTTTTCACATTGGCCCTTTGTCCTTGGCAAGTCTTTCTATGGACTTCCTTAATACTCCTTTAAAGAACTTTCTGGAAACAGACTGTTGTTATTACAGAGTAATAGTTAAGCTCACAGGCCCCAAAGAGAGGTTTTTTGGGTTTGAACCTCACCTTTGCCCCTTACTAGCTGTGTGACCTTGGGCAAGTTATTTAACCTCTGTGTGTGTCAGTTGCTTTAAGTGCAAAAACATTGGGTGATAATATTACTTACCTCTAGAGGTTCTTGTGAGGATTCTGCCAGTCAAAAGATGTAGAGTACACGTACCTGGCTGAAATACACATTGCTGTTACACTATTGATAATACTCATATCTCCTCTAGTCACACGTGTGAATCTTGGATAAACAATTGAAATTTGAGCTGAGCTGCTTCCTAAAAAATAGTAAAATGCCATATTAAAAACAGATGTGATTTCCACTCTGAGAGAAAGGGCATATCCCTACATTTTGGAGTGCTGAACTCCAAAAGTACTTGAGTTATATATCAAGCAATGTGGGAGTCCATTTCACATATTTTGTTCTTAATGGTTACAAAATTCTGCATAGTTAAATCATGAGACCAGGAATACATTCATGGTAGTTGGGTGATATATAGTGAATCATGATATAGTATTAGTCATTATTATAAATATAATACTGTATTGTATGTTTACCTGCAAAGTATAAGAATTATTTTTTAGAATGTTATTTTTTGTCCTTTTGAATTTGTATTAATAAGAAAAAACATGTATAAAACCGAGTCAATTAAGTTATTTATCTTCTGAAACACAAGAAGAGAATGACTTTTAAAAAGTGAGATTTTATAGGCTTCCTCAATATTTCTTGATACTGTCTAAGCAAGCTTGATCATAAACCCTTTTTAAAAATGTATAGATTCTGTTAAAATGAAAAAAATAAAAGTTTTTTTTTAAAGTTTTGGGTAGATAGAATTTTATATTTAAAAAGAACTTTGGGAACACCTGGGTGACTCAGTGGGTTAAGCCTCTGCCTTTGGCTCAGGTCATGATCTCAGGGTCCTGGGATTGAGTCTTGTATCAGGCTCTCTGCTCATCAGGGAGCCTGCTTCCCCCCCCCCCCTCTGCCTGCCTCTCTGCCTGCTTGTGCTCTCTGTCTGTCAAATAAATAAATAAAAATCTTTAAAAAATAAAAAAGAATTTTGTGTTAGTTATCATTCAGCTTATATGGATCATTATTTCCCCAAGTGAGTGGGCAAGTATTTGAAATTATTTTAATGAAAATTTAAAAGTCATTGGTTTGTTTTCTGTGACATAGTACACTCATCAAATGTATGTAAATACACAGAATTCTAAGAAAAACATATGCCTGTTGTACTCGAGTTTTCACGTCCAAGAGACCACCAAGGAGCCAACACCAATGCAATCGCACAAGGGTTTATTTGGCAAGCTTAAGCTTGGGCCCAAGTGTATCTGACACAGCAGAGTAGGGACTTGGGCCCCGAACCGGATTACAGTCAGAGTTTTTAAAGGCAGAGTGGGGGTGGACTCTGCAGTAGATAATTGGGCCACAACTGCTGGCTCAGCAGTAGGTGAGGACAAAGGGGATGTTCAGAAGGGCTATCAGGGTAAAAAAGACTGTCAGGATATTGGAGGCCATTTCTCCCTCTGATGAGGCACTAACATGACGACAATTGGGAGTTTCCTGGTGGAATGTCACATTTCTCCTATCAAGTGTTCTTGTTAGTGAGATTTAGGTTTAACTTTGTTTCCATTTTCTTCCACCTCAGCCTCCTTCAGGTTTATGGAGGGGAGGGCAATGTTAGGGCTAGACTTGAGGTGGGTATGGCCTTGTTTTTCTTGCCCTCCACATTTCCCCCTCTCAGAGGAACCTAAGGAAGGACCCAATCATGGGTCTAAGCTGACCTCAGTAACAAAGTCCAGTGTTTGGTAATCCTGTCTGAGTACCATGCGTTGAACTGCACTGACTCTGTCTTTGACAAAAGTAACTAATCTATTGATAATGCAGGGCCCAAAGGTAAAGAGGAGAAGGGGGATAATGAGGGTTACTTATCCCTCCGTGCACTGGTGTAAAAAGAGGGCATAGTATAAGTAACATTAGTGGGGTATGTGAGAGCAGCTCAGTCTCAGCTTTAGGGGATTGTCCTTGTTCAGCTGGCTCTTCCATTCTGGAACAAAATCCTTGAGAACGGCACGTGGGTCAGCTGGCTGGACGTGGATGTAGTGGACCCAGGAAGTAATTCTGTCGACCTTGAGAGCGGTTGGAGTAGTCAGGATCACGATGTAAGGTCCCTTCCAGCGTGGTTGAAGTGTCCGGTGTTGGTGTCTCTGGACGTATACCCAGTCCCCCGGGCTGATATTGATGGGGGTCCAGGGGTGGCCCGGTCTCATAGAAGGCCCTCAGCTTAGGCCACACCTGTTCATGGGTCCATTATAACATTTGGAGAGAGAGGAGTTGGTGATCATCAAACTCAGCAAGTACCTCAGGTTTTAAGTTGGGAATAATAGGTGGAGGAATACCGAACATGATCTCATAGAGGGTAAGCCCCATCTTATATGGGGAGTTTCGTACCCTATAGAGGGCGAAGGGGAGGAGAGTCACCTAATCCCTGTCAGTGTCTAGGGCTAATTTAGTTAAGGTCTCCTTTAATGTTCTGTTCATCCTTTCTAGCTGTCCTGAGCTTTGGGGCCTATATGCACAATGTAATTTCCAGTCTGCCCCAAGCACCAGTGCCACTCCCTGTGTTACCTTAGAGACGAATCCTGGTCCGTTCTCTGATCCAATTTTAACAGGAAAACCATGCCTCAGTAAGATTTCTTCTAGCAGTTTCTTGGTCACAGTCTCTGCTGTTTCATGTTTGGTGGGAAATGTCTCTGTCCGTCCTGAAAAAGTATCTACAAACACTAGCAAATACTTATATTTGTATTTTCCAGGTTTTACCTCTGTGAAGTCTACTTCCCAGTAGGCTCCTGGGCAGTCCCCCAGGAGCTGGGTGCAGTGGCATTAGTTAACTGACATGCGTGGCAGCTTGCCACAATCTGTTTGATCTTTGATCAGGAATCTTTGATGGTGGTCTTTGCATGTCACACCAAGTCTTCCAATTTTTTTGTTCCCATGTGGGTACTTTTATGCATTTTTGGATAGGACTCGCCATCCCAGTTCCTCTGGTAGGATTATGCTGCAATCTGCAGCTCTCCACCATCCATGTAAACGTTGTGTCATGGGCAGACGCCTAATCTATTGTAAGTCTGCATCAGTGTAGTTGAGGCTGTCTGGCAAGCTCGGTGCTCCTGGATCAGGCAGTGTGGTCACTAAGACATGGTCCACTGAGAAGGCTGCCTCTTTTGCCTTTAAGTCAGCCAGATGATTTCCCCTAGCCACTGGCATATCTGCTTTTTGGTGTCCTGGACAATGGATGATGGCCAGTGCCTTAGGCAGCCAGAGGGCTCTTGGGAGCTCAAGGATTTCTACCTTGTTTTTTTTTTTTTTTTTTTTTAATATTTATTTATTTATTTATTTGAGAGAGAGAAAGCGAGACAGAGCATGAGTGAGGAGAAGGTCAGAGAGAGAAGCAGACTCCCCGTGGAGCCGAGAGCCCGATGTGGGACTCGATCCTGGGAGTCCAGGATCATGACCTGAGCCGAAGGTAGTCGTCCAACCAACTGAGCCACCCAGGCGTCCCCCTACCTTGTTTTTAATAGTCTTTCCTTCTGCTGTTAAGAGCCCTCTTTCTTCATAAATGGCTCCGTGGATGTGGGCTGTGACAAAGGCATATCTGCTATCAGTATAGATGTTTATTCTCTTGCCTGCTCCCGTTGTTAGTGCCTTGGTCAGCGCAATCAGTTCTGCACATTGGGCAGATGTCCTGGCCGCTAATGGTTCTGCCCATACAGTTTCTGTCTCTGTGGTTACTGTGGCCCCCGCATGCCGGATTCCTTCTCGGACGAAGCTGCTGCCGTCTGTATACCAGGTGTCATTCGTGCCCGGCAGTGGTTGGTCCTGAAGATCGGCTCTGACTCCGTGTACATAAGCTAGGATTTCTTGACAGTCATGTAGGGGGGTTTCCCAGTCAGGGTTAGGGAGCAGTGTCGCTGGGTTTAGGGCTGTTGGTGTCTGGAACAAAATTCTGGTAAGGTTTAAAAGCAAGCCCTGGTAATGGGTCAAGTGGGCATTGCTGATCCATCGGTCCGGGGGTTGTTTGAGCACCCCTTCGATGGCATGTGGGGTAGTGACGTATAGTTCCTGCCCCATAGCCAGCTTATCTGCGTCCTTGACCCTGGTGGCCACCGCAGCAATAATTTTTAAGCATGGGTGCCATCCGGCGGCTACAGCATCTAATTTCTTTGAGAGGTAGGCTACCGGTCTTTTCCAGGGGCCCACATACTGATTTAGAACTCCCTTCGCCACGCCTTCCTTTTCATCCACGTAAAGGTGGAAGGGCTTAGTCACATCCGGCAGCCTGAGTGCGGGGGCGGAGACCAAGGCTTGTTTAAGATCATTGAAGGCTTTGTTCATGGCCTCAGTCCATGCAAAGTCCTGTTTTTGTTTCGTGGCCTTGTAAAGGGGCTTAGCCATTTCAGCGAAACCAGGGATCCACAATTGGCAGAAACCTGCCGACCCTAGGAATTCTCGTAACTGGCAGACATTTCGAGGCTGTGGGATTCTCATAACGGTCTCCTTCCATGCATCCGTTAATCATCTTTGTCCATCTCTTAATTTGTACTCCAGGTAGCTCACCTCCGTTCTGAAGATCTGGGCCTTTTTAGCTGAAACCCGGTATCCCAGAGTTGCTATCGCTTGGAGCAGATCCTTGGTGCCTTGTAGGCATGTTTCCTGGTCTTCTGCTGCCAACAGGATATCATCTTCGTATTGTAATAGAGTCAGATTAGGGTGTTTGGCACGGAACTCATCTAAGTCTTCATGCAGTGCCTCGTCAAAGATGGTGGGCGAATTCTTGAATCCTTTCGGCAGTCGAGTCCAGGTGAGTTGGCCATTGATGCCCTTCTCCGGGTCCCTCTGTTCAAAAGCAGAGATCTTGGCTCTTTGGGGCCAAGGGCAAGCAGAAAAAGGCATCTTTTAGGTCTAGCACTGTATACCAAGGTTTGTCTAGGGGCAAGGTGGAGAGGAGAGTGTAGGGGTTTGGGACTGTAGGGTGCATGTCCATCACTCGTCAGTTAACTTCTCTCAAGTCCTGGACTGATCTATAATCATTAGAGTGTGGCTTTCACACCGACAGCAGGGGAGTGTTCCATGCTGACTGACAAGGACGCAGTATGCCTGAGTCTAGCAGCTGTTGGATGTGTGGGGTGATACCCTTCTGAGCTGTGAGAGGCATGGGGTATTGACGGACCCTGACTATATCTGCTCCTGGCTTTAGTTCAATGTATATCGCTGGCTGATGTTAGGTCAGTCCCATTCCCCCAGTTTCTGCCCATGCTTGGGGAAACTCTTGCAACCAGTGGTCAGTGTTGGTCATTGGTGCTAGGGGCATTTGGTGAAGACGATATTCATCCTCAAGGTTCAAGACAAGCACCTGGATTGGGTGCCTCTCTTTATCCAGCACCTTTGCCCCTTTAGGGTGGAAACTAATTTTGGCTCCCATCTTGGTGAGTAGGTCTCGGCCTAACAAGGGGTATGGGCATTCAGGGATGACCATGAAGGAGTGGAATACCCGGCCCACTCCGAGATCCACTGTTCTTCAGGTAGTCCATGAATATTGTTTAGTGCCCATGGCCCCCTGTACCCATGAGGTCTTATTTGTCAACTTCACTTGAGGTTGTAGCAAAACAGAGTGTTGTACCCCGGTGTCTACTAGGAATTTAATTGGTTGCCCCTCCACTTTAAGGGTTACCCTGGGCTCGGGGAGGGGTGCCAAACCCCGACTCCCCAATCATCAAATCTTCAACCTCCAAGATAGTAGTGGAGGCCTTTGGTTTTCTGTTGGGGCACTCCTTTACCCAGTGGCCTTTTTCCTTGCAATAAGCACACTGGTTTTTATTAGGGCAATCCTTCACCCAGTGGCCTTTTTCCTTGCAAAAAACACGCTGGTTCATATTCAGTTTGGGGCGTCTTCGATGGGGGCCATCCTCCTTACCTGCTCCTGAAGTCAACTTCTTGAGATGTCTTTGTTTTTCATGTGGGTCATGGTTGCAGCCAGTAGGATCTTAGCCAGGTTCTGGGGCTGATGGTCACTAATCTTAGCCTGTTGTTCCTCCTGAGTCTCTCTGTTATTGTAGACTCTTTCTGTTACCACTATCAGATCCTGTAGGCTTTTTTCTCCCAGTCTTTCTACCCTCTGCAGTTTTCTTTTAGTGTCTGGAGTGGCTTAACAAAGGCCATAACAATGGCAGCTTGGGTTTCTGGGCCCCTGGATTCATAGGGGTGTATTGTCTGAACGCCTCTATGATCCTTTCTAGAAATGCCACCGGACTCTCATCTTAACCCTGTCTTATATCATATACCTTGGCCAGACTGGTAGGCTTGTATGCTGCAGCCTTGAGATCTGCCATTAGAGTCTGGCGGTAGACCTGGAGCTTCTCCTTACCTTCTGCCGAGTTGTAGTCCCAAGCGGGGTGAGACAAGGGGAAAGCTGCATTTATGAGGTCGGGGTTCTGGGTTGGCTGTCTGTTGTTACCCAGGACGGACTTTCGGGCTTCAACCTGGATTCGCTCTCTTTCCTCAGTGGTAAATAGAACCTGCAAGAGCTGCTGACAGTCATCCCAGGTGGGCTGATGGGTGAAAAGAACAGTATCCAAAAGATTGATAAGATCTTTTGGGTAATTGGAGAACTTTGCGTTTTGGGTTTTCCAGTTGTATAAATCACTGGTAGAAAATGGCCAATATAACATTGGCTGTCCCCCTGTTTCTTCAAGGGGGTCCCATGGCATGGAGGGGAAGGACAGTAGAATCAGCCAGTCCCAGGTTTGGGGCTGGGGTTGCACGATGGGTCCGTCCATGTGTCCCTGCTGCTGGCCCATGCATGGGGACCCCTCCATCTGGGAGGGGGGGTGCACTCCCTCGGCAGCTCCTGATGCTTCCGCTGGGAGGGCAGATGGTGGGGAAAGGGGGACCTACTGGTAGGTTGGTGGAAAAATCAGGTCCTCCGTGGAGGTGTCCTGAAGGACAGGGTAAAGTGGAGTCTTTGGTTAGAACTCCATCTTTTTGTCAGACTGTGGGTCCTGCTTTGGGAGGAAGAAAAGGTTTAAGCCAGGAGGGAGGATTTTCGATCATGTCTTGCCAGACCAGGATGTAAGGTATTTGGTCAGGGTAGCTGTGTGGTTTTTCTCTGAAGATGATGGCCTTAACCTGTAAGATAATAGGTAATTGAAAAGTTCCCTCCTGGGGCCATCCAACATTAAGGGATGGCCATTCAGACATGCAGAAAGTCTGAAACTTTCCCTTTCATACGTCAGTACTCAGGTTATGAGCTCTTTCCCTGACCTCCGAGAAGTGGGCAATCATCAGAGACAGAGGGGTCATCTGCGTCTGTCCCATCACGTCCTCAGTCCACAAGACAAATACACTTACGACAATTAACAAGAACACACGCACAAAGACAAACGATCCGGTACAGCCGTGAAGACAAAACTGAAAGGAAGTTAAGGGAGAATCCGACCGCAATGGCAGCCGGCTCTTCACAGATGAGGACCTCATCCTCCGGGCTCGACCGCAACAGCAGCCGAGCCTCCAGACAGGGGCAAAGGGACGTCTCCCAAGACCCCGCCCCGCCCCCCTCATCGACGGCCATGTCCGCTTGAGCCAATGTTGAATCCAGATACTCAGACTGGAATTCCTACAGGTAAAAAAAATGCAGAGTGGAGCTCCCAAAGTATGTGCGCAAATAGATAATACAAAAAAAAAAAAAAAAAAAAAATCAACAACAACAAAAAGCGAGCGTGCTCACCAGCTGGTGCAAGACCCTCTGGGTTGGGGTCCTGGGAGTCTCCCAGATCTCAGTGGAACCTCCAAATGTTGTTCCTGAGTTTTCACGTCCTAGAGTCTACCAAGGAGCCAACACTAATGCACACAAGGGTTTATTTGGCAAGCTTAAGCTTGGGCCCAAGTGTACCCGACACAGCGGAGTAGGGACTTGGACCCCAAACTGGATTACAGTCAGAGTTTTTAAAGGCAGAGTGGGGGTGGACTCTGCAGTAGATAATTGGGCCACAACTGCTGGCTCAGCAGTAGGTGAGGACAAAGGGGATGTTCAGAAGGGCTATCAGGGTAAAAAAGACTGTCAGGATATTGGAAGCCTTGTTATTTTCAAGTCAAGGCCATTTCTCCCTCTGATGAGGCACTAACATGACAACAATTGGGAGTTTCCTGGTGGAATGTCACATTTCTCCTATCAAGCTTTCTTGTTAGTGAGTTTTAGGTTTAACTTTGTTTCCATTTTCTTCCACCTCAGCCTCCTTCAGGTTTATGGAGGGGAAGGTGATGTTAGGGCTAGACTCGAGGTGGGTACGGCCTTGTTTTTCTTGGCCTCCACACCAAAACATGCTCTTCTGAAAAGTCAACTTTAAATAAGATTGCAAAATACCATGATAACCCTATCTAGATTATGATACAAATAACTGAAATTAAAATTGAAGATGTTGACAAAAACATAAATCATATGAAAGCATTAAGTTTACCCTAAGAATAAATCAGGGGATGTATCTATTTGCTGAGTTTCTAAGAATCCTCACCTAGATTACCCACATTTCTTTAAAAAGAGCTGTAAAAGTGAACAGATACTAATTCATTCACGGTCAGTGAATATATAATATATAATATATAATATATAATATAATTAATTATATAATTATATATAATTAATTATAATTGATATATAATATATATTAATATAATATGAATATATAATGTAAGTTATTTTAAATTATAAATAATCCTGTATTAATAAAATTACGGAAAATCTATATGGGAGGATTTTTATCTTTTTTTTTTTTTAAGGCAAAAAGGGTTTGATGAAAACTTAATGGCAGTATTGCTATCCAACACTGTCATTTAGAAATTACTTTTCAGGGCGCCTGGGTGGCTCAGTGGGTTGAGCCGCTGCCTTCGGCTCAGGTCATGATTCTGGGGTCCTGGGATCGAGTCCCGCATCGGGCTCTCTGCTCAGCAGGGAGCCTGCTTCCCTCTCTCTCTCTGCCTGCCTCTCTGTCTACTTGTGATCTCTGTCTGTCAAATAAACAAATAAAATCTTTAAAAAAAGAGAAATTACTTTTCAAAGAAAGAAAATTCAATTGTATTGCTACATAAATATCTCCCTTCTAATAATAAAATTCTAATCCTGGGTGACTGTGAAAACCGCAAATTTTCTCTTATACACTTTGCTGATGAAAAAGAATAAGATAAAAACAAAATAATATTTTTTTCAGATTTTATTTATTTATTTGAGAGCCAGAGCAAGAGAAAGAGAGAGAAAATGCACATGGTGCAGAGAGGGGCAGAGACAGAGAATCTCAAGCAGACTCTGCACCAAGGGTGGTTGTTGGGGGCTTGATGTCACAACCCTGAGATCATGACCTGAGCTGAAACCGAGAGTTGTCACTTAACTGACCGAGCCACTCAGTCGCCCCAAGATTCTTTTTTTATTTTTTATTTATTTTTTTAAAAGATTTATTTATTTATTTGTTTGAGAGAGAGAGTGAGAGAGAAAGAGCATGAGAGGGGAGAAGGTCAGAGGGAGAAGCAGACTCCCCATGCAGCTGGGAGCCCAATGTGGGACTCGATCCCGGGATTCCGGGATCGTGACCTGAGCCGAAGGCAATCGCTCAACCAACTGAGCCACCCAGGCGCCCAAGATTCTTTTTTTAAATTAGTGGTTTTAATTTATTATTTTTGGCATGGATTTTTCCTCTTCCTCCTCAGTTCCCAATTGCTGCCCCTCAAATCCCAAATCTTACTCAGGCCTATCTCAAATATTAGTCCCCATAAGAAGCCTATTTTCGTTTGTTTTTGTTTTTCTGTTTTGATACTACTTCTTATTTTCTGTTCCCACCTCACGCACTCCGTCTTCTTAACTCATACTGCATTGTGCTGCTTATAGGCTGCAAGGTCCTCTGGGGCAGGGATTGTACCTTCTTCCTTTTTGTGTCACCTGTGGGACCAAGCACAGAACTATGAGCAGTGGGCCCTAAATAAACGAATTAAATATACTAAGTACATATGGTTTTCCCAGTCCCTTAAACAATAATTTGGGTTTGCTGTTGATCCAAACTTCTCTTCACTTACGTAGGTCTGCAAATCCCTTCAGAACAAAGCCCAGCCTGCAGCATGACTCAGCAGTGCTGGGTCTGTGCGTTCCTTGCTCTGGTAGCTTCCACAGAATGAAAGGAAGATTCTTTCAGCCACACCAGAGGGCAGTGTGACACACATCGGCATGGCCATCCAGGCAGGTAAGAGAGGAAAAACAATGCAGTGATTCTGCAAAGAAAACATTTAGAACATAATTTACTACAAAAGGGATAAATGAACTTAATTGTATGTACTTTAATCAGTCATCCCAAGACTGCCATGATTTGTATCACAGCTGCTGACAGTGATTTATTATTTGTGCTGTCAACAGGTAGAGAGAAATAGGTGTCTATCTGGGCAGACAAGGGTCAATCTTTACATTTATATAAATAAATAAGTGATCATATTGAAAGTTAATGTTATTTTGTAAATATGAGAACAGCTATAAAAGGCACAATTATTATTTATAATTCAAATGGTCAGAGCATCTTTTTTTTCCCCCCCCACAGGGGAAAGCGCGAACGCAGTCCCCCACTACCACAAATTATGCAGTCGAGTTTCCCACATTTGGGGAAATCGCAGGGGTCAGCACATCCGGAGTGCAATGGATAAGCCTCGCCCTGGGAAAACCACCTTCGTGATCATGGTACCTCCCCTGCCAGGTAAGTATTGGTCAGAGCATCTTAACCTATCAACTAAGAGCTTAATCTCCTTCTCAATATGTAGTATTTTTTGAGTTACAAAATGGAGCAAGTGAATGATTTGCGCAAATTTTTCTCCATGCCTACAAATATCATTATTGCCTCCAAGTTGGGATTCTAGCTCTCCAGCTGAAGTCCCACTGAATTTGAGATATGATGAAATAAGGCACAGTTGCATAATTCTGGTTCTGTATTCTTCTATGAAGTGGCATACTGTGTAGTACTTGCCAGGTGTCATCACTTCTATCTTCCAGTTGATGAGTATTTATTAAACTGTAAAATAGAGGAAGCAGTCACTAACAGAGGGAAATTTCTCCTTGAGGGCTTATTGTAGACATTTGTCATCGTGGGCATTCCTGATCACCCAGCACCCTTTGAACACTCTCCTAATGTTTGCAAACATCCTGTTTTATGAGGCTGCCTTGCTCAGGTTGAAGCTGAAAGCTGGCTTTCCCAGATTCCCTTGCAGTGAGGGTACAGGTGAGTGGTCTGGATTCCATCAATCAGATGCAATTGCCTGTGACTTTGATTGGAAGGTGAGCAATGGGAGGAAAGAGGCATATAGAATGTGTTATTTGGCAAGGGTGGCAACAAAAGCGGTGGGCTCTTTAGGAGCATTGCTGCCAGAGTTTCTGGCATCCACTCCTGTGCATCACGCAGCATGAGCTGGGCCCCATCTGTGCAAGTGATGGTGGTGGGGCTGACCAGTGACAGCAGCTGCGTTTGAGCTGTAGTGGCTCCTGCGGGGTACTGGACATTTTTCCTGGCTGCTCAGCATCCAAGCCTGGTCACAAGCCCTCTCGGCTTCTGTGAATTACTCACTAGCCTTTAATTAATTCTTTTTCCTCTTAACCTAGCCAATGTAGATTTTGTTGTTCGCCACTTAATTGATAGAAACAAGGAATGAGAAGACATACATATATATTTTTTAGACATAAACTTTGGGATAACTTATAAAAATTGTATTGTGTTGTGAATCTAGGGAAATTTTCTTATGAAAATAAGAAAGGAGAAATGAAAGAGTACAATATAATACTTGTAACCTGGACCTGATCAAAGATCCCATAAATGAGATAAAGCAACTACAACTCAGTAAAAATAAAGTCATTTTAATATTTATATCTATAAGAAGCATGCTTTCTATAAATAAGGGAGATATCATTTTAATGTTCAGAACTAAGGATTTGAATGTCATATCAGGAAACACTTAAATTTTCATAACAAAGTGTAATTTAGCAAAGTACCAATCTTTTAAAAAAGCCAAATAGGAAACCGTTGTTTTTGTCTGATTAGTACCCCATTTACCGTCAATTTATAGACTCCCACTTTATTTTTGGGAGCCCTTGGGAGGTTAAATACATCGTTGAGAAAGGTAGACCAGCAGGATATAACATGATAAAAAGTTTTACATCTTATCCCCGAAGTGAGCAGACTCTCACCAGTTACTGAACTGACCAACACTTTAATCTTGGATGTCCAGCCTCCAGAATGGTGAGAAATAAATGTTTACTGTTTAAGTACCCCAGTCTATGGTGTTTTTGTTATAGTATTCCCAACAAATTAAACATTGCTGAGCCCTCACCTCAACAAAACATTAGTCTGATTTTTTTTAATCGTTGTAGATGACTTTCAACTTAATCTGGAAATTAAAATAAGTGGAATCATAGAGTATGCACCTTGACCCTGGCCACTTTCACCCAGGGAAATGTTTGTGAAATTGATCCATGATATATATATATTTTTTTAAAGATTTTATTTATTTATTTGACAGAGAGATTACAAGTAGGCAGAGAGGTAGGCAGAGAGAGAGAGGAGGAAGCAGGCTCCCTGCTGAGCAGAGAGCCCGATGTGGGGCTCGATCCCAGGACCCTGAGATCATGACCTGAGCCGAAGGCAGCGGCTTAACCCACTGAGCCACCCAGGCGCCCCCATGATATATTTTTTTAAAGATTTTTTATTTATCTGACAGAGAGAGAGAGAGAGATCACAAGTAGGCAGAGAGGCAGACAGAGAGAGGGGGGAAGCTGGCTCCCCGCTGAGCAGACAGCTCGATGTGGGGCTTAATCCCAGGACCCTGAGATCATGGCCTGAGTCAAAGGCAGAGGCTTAACCCACTGAGCCACCCAGGTGCCCCCATCCATGATATTTTTGTTTTTCAGCATAATTTGTTCCTTTTTCTACTGAGTGCCATTGCATTGTGTAAAGGTACAATGTTTGTTCACCTGTGGGTGGACATTTGGGATCTTTCCAGTTTGGGCTGTTATTATTGTTCATATATATCTTTTTATGGACATGTATTTTCATTCTCTTGGGTAAATACCTAAGACTATATTTGCGGCTGTGCATTAACTGTTTTTACATACTGTTGGCTTTGATTTGCTAATATTTTATTTAGGGCTTTCCTGTCTATATTCATAGGCCAAGAAGTCACCATGACTATCATTCAAGGAGGGGAACATTTAATCCTTTACTGGGAGGTTGAGGCAATACTAAGCCTTTAGCTCTTGACCTGTGTGAGAGCCATCATAGTAACAGTCCGTTATCCTAAGCAACGGTCAGTGAAACTAGAATACATATAAACGGGAGGAATCATGCAGTAGAATAATTCATCTGTGGATGGAACCACAGAAAGAAAGGTACAATAAATGGCCATGGTAATGAGGAGTCATGCTGAAATTCAGAGACCACAAGACTCCATCCTCATAACTAAGTCAGCTCGCTCTACATTCCTTCCAATCTCTGCTTTTAGGGGGGTCAATATGCATATGTTCTTAGGCAACCAAGCTGTAAATCAATGATCTTCTGATGGAAAGACAGTCAGAAACTCCCTGGAGGGAAACTGTACATTTTTGGAAGGCTACTGATATAATTTAAAATGTCAAAAAATGCCATGTCATCATGAGGCACACTGTTTTCAGTTGTGGTATGACCACTGTACCACTGTATCCAAAGGTGGGTTGAGAGAAAGTGCAGCTGCTCTGAATCCATGGAGTTACCGCTATCAACACTGGATGAAATGTCCTCTTTTTTTTTTTTTTTTTTTTTTAAGATTTTATTTATTTATTTGAGAGAGAGAAAATGAGCAGGGGGCAGAGGGAGAAGGAGGTGCAGACTCTGCTGGTCAGGGAGCCTGATGCAGGACTTGATCCTAGGACCCTGGGATCATGACGTGAGCTGAAGGCAGATGCTTAACTGCCTGAGTCACCCACGTGCCCCAGATGTCCTCTTTCTTAAGTGTGAAGTGTTGTGGGAGTGTTACTGCTTTGAAAATTGTCCGATTCCCAAAAAGTAAAATTACTTATTCCATAGTAAATAATTCTCTTTACAAGTTAAGATTTATAACAAATTTAATGCAACTTCTCTTTCCTATATACTTCTTAAATACTTGACTGATTCTTTGGCATGCCCTGAAGCAATTGGTAGACTTTTAAGAAGGTAATCAATATTCGAAGATGTCTCATCACAAAATTAGGAATTACGTAAAGATAACGGAGGTAAAAGATGAAGAACACATTGTTTTCTTGACTCATTTCACTTCCACCCTGGCAATGAATATTCATGAGCTGCTTGGACTACTAAGGTAAATTGATATTTTAAAGTCTGTGATTATTTGTGTCAGGAATACAATACTTATAGGCTTTTGTTTTTGTACTTATATTTAATACTGAATATCTATGACCAATTGTAAGTAAAATACCTTCTGTTCTTAAATTGTTCAATTAGTGTCATACTTGCTAAACATCACTTGAATAAATACTTAGTATACATGAAACACAAGTGCTTTATAACTTGCCTTTAAAATAATTAAGAAATGGAGGAGCACAATATAAATAGCTTCTGTGACTTTGTGAGGAAGGATCTATTAGAGTAATTTTTCTGAGCGCCTTCAAGAGCTGCCTTTTTCCTTTTAACCTAGTGAAGGATATTCTTTCAAAATATATTGCTTGATTTCCTGCCATCTTAAGCAGAACAAATAGAATATAATCTACACCTTGTGCAGGTTGATAATTATGCATGTCAGTTCACCAAGGGGTGTTGCCCTTCAGGTTTATTAAAGTGCACAGACCAAAAGAAGAGATCAGAAAATGAAGCAGCACAGCAGTTTGGGACCATATAGTAAGTGATGGGGCCATCTATTAAATGCTTCCTCTCTCCTCCCATTCCCCTCTCTCATACCCATTGACTTCTAATCTATTTGTTTAAACTCAGGAAGATTGAGGGTTGAGACAAGGTGCCAGATAAACTTAGTTTATCTGACTTTATTTTATATTCTTTCACATTGTTTTGGGGGGGGGGCGAGGGTGACTCTAAATGCAGGTATCAAGTGCATAAATTTATAGACCCTTTCCTCTCATTTTTGTGCCATAGGTCTTCTAGTTTAATAGACTTAGCTGAAGAGTGACTGCTGGAGACATGGCACTTTACTGGACTAAGGTCTGTGTTCTTTACAAGCTTTCAGTTTGTAAGGTAAATATATATGTTCTGGGGATCTAATGTACAGTGTGGTGACTGTAGCTACTAATACTGTTTTATATATTTGAAATTTGCTGCAAGAATAGACATTAAGTGTTCCCAACACACACACACACACACACACACACACACACAAACGGTGACTATGAGGTGATGGACATATTAACCACCTTGATTGGTAATCATTTCACAACTATATATATATACATATATATATATGTATATATGTATATATATATGTATATATATATCATTACAATCTATATATATTATAATGCATATTAAATCATCACATTGTATATTTTAAATACAACTCTTATTTGTCAATTATATCTCAGTAAATCTGGCGGGGAGAGTCCTGTGTACTAAAGTGTAAGAAAAGTATGGATGACCCTCTTAAGACATGGCTTTTGAAGTTTTTTGTGTGTGTGTCTTTTCTTAGAAGCAGGTCATGGGACACAGATTCAGTAAGAGTAATTCATTTGGCTGGGGAAGGACACATGGGTAGTGAAGCATGCGGAGTGCTAACTATGCAGACAGCCACCGGTGCAGGCACCTGGAGTGTGGGCGGGCTGTGCGCGGGGCAGACAGTGGAGCGCACGCGCAGTCACCACAATCACCTTCCGGGTCCAAGTGCGGCGTTCGCGTCTGCACGCTCTGCGCGTGCCTGCGTGGAGGGCTTAGGCGGCCACAGAGAGCCCTCAGGTGAGGGAATGCAGTTCCAGGTGGAGTGGAAGTAAGACCTGGTAAGAGATAAACTGACACATGGTAGACAGTTTAAGACTGAGCAGAAATCAACAGGAAACCGGCAGTGCCGAATGGAAAGTAGTCAGGGGCACTTTGCCACAGACAAAAGCTGAGGAGAGACTTTCATAGAGAAAAGGCAGAAGCAAGGTAAGGAATGATTGATCAACTCTAGCTGAAAGTCTAGTTGGCTGTTTGTGATTGGTTGAACTTGGGTTTTAATTTTGTAACCTTCAGGCATTTACAAACTTAGATTTTGGTTTGCTTAGGAAGTCGGCCACAACTTTGAAGCTGCCTATTGCGTGGCTTCCTTGTGTAATTAATTTAACAAGTTTCTTGCCCTGAAGTGGCCATGGGGAGGGGGTAAAGGGGCGCCACCATCCGTGTCCACTCTAGCTGGAGGCCTTGACATGTGAGTGGCCTCTGTGATTTGTAGATTTGAATTTTGAGAACAAATTGGCAACCTAAAGAAAGAGGTAAACTGAGGAAAGCTCAAATTACCTGAAATTGAGTTTGTTCTGGAACAGCAGAGGAATTGCAATTTGGGAAGCAGGAATTGTAACCAGCTATAGGTGAATCCCTTGAGGGTTTGCAGGGATTTGTATCTATGGGCAAGAAGTGTAAAGAAGGGGGAGTCCAGCCAGTAAGCTCATTGGCTTGAAGATAGGGAGTGTTGGTGGTGGTTGTTGTTGTTGTTTTTAAGATTTTATTTATTTATTTGACACAAAGGGAGAGAGACCTCAAGCAGGGGGAGTGACACAGAGGGAGAGGGAGAAGCAGGCTCCCCACTGAGCACAGAGCACAATTCGGGGCTCCATTCCAGGCCCCAGAGCCAAAGGCAGGCACTTAACCACTTAACTGACTGAGGCACCCAGGTGCTCTGGGATCCAGAGAGATTCTTGATGGATGTTCAGTGAGATCTATAGATCTCATGGGAGGTACATTTGAGTCTTTTGTAAATCAGGCATTTATGGGGAAATAAGTCTCTCAGTTCTTCAGCTTTTGTTTTCCCAATGGTACATGCATGAGACTCTCCAATTCATATCCTCTAGCTCCATCTGAGTTTGAAATCCTTTCACAAAATCAAGAGATGGTTGTGAGTTTCCTTTAACTATATACCAATGTCTGAGAACATTAGTCTGTAATGTTTCTGGAGGAAAAACTCAATTCCTATTAAGTAGATCTACATTGCCTATCTTTACTGGTTGACTTCCCAACTAAGTTATCCAACAAATTGTCTAACTCAGCTTTCTAATTTTATAATAATTTAATTATTGCCAATTTGAATGTCTTCTGTTTTTTGAATAGTCAGCCTTGGTCAGAGGAGGGAGAGGTGATTGATTTTCTAGTGTCAGTTTACTCCACTGCCTGAGCTCAGACAGTTTTTAAAAATTACAAAGTAATGATTCTGAAAAATATTATGTCAAGCACTGCTAATTTATGAAAACTTTATACTGTCTTTGTAAGATGCTCAGCTGTGGGAGCAGTGAGTACAGATAAACAGCGATTCTGTAGGTTGTAGCAGAGAGCTCTTTTTATTGGCTAGCATCTTTTTTGTATGTGGTTCAGTTTCTCCTCAAATCCATTTCGCCCTCGAGGTATTTCTCTAATGGGGTCTCACACGTCCATATACCATTATGGGGTTGGCATATATATTAGTTTTATGTGTCGTCTTGACTGAGTCAAAGGATGCTGAGATTAAACATTACTTCTAAGTGTGTCTGTGAGGGTGTTTCTGGATGAGATTAGCATTTGAAGCAATACATCCAAGTGAAGTAGACTGCCCTCCCCAACATGGGTGGGCTTCATCCAATCCTTTAAGGGCCTGAATGGACCAAAAATCAGAAGAAAGGAGGGTTCATTCTTGTCTTGCCTTCTTGCTTGAGCCAGGACATTGGTTTTCTGGCTCCTGGACTGAGATTTACACTCTCAACTCCTGTGGTTCTTAGGTCTGTGAAGTTGGACTGAAACAACATATATGAACCTATATAGTATAATACATATAATATATAATATATATTATATATATAATATTCTAGTGGTTAATATATATTATATATATAATATCCTATATATATATATATTATAATGCATAATATATATATAATATCCTAGTGGTTCTCTTTCTCTGGAGAACCTTGACTGAGGCAGCATGTGACCAGTGCTGGGCCAATCTTAGTACACTATTTGGTTTAGCACACAGAAGTGGAAACATGATCCAGTCATGGTCAACCTGTGTGTGCATGTGTGTGAGTTTGTGTGTGAGAAAGAGAGAGAGAGAGAGAAAGAAAGAGAGAGAGGTGGGGGAGAGGAAATGGGAGAGAAAGAGGGAGGGAGGGAAGACGAAAGATTGATTATGGATATGGGGAGAATGAAATTCTCTTTCTGCCTCATTTGCTAATCTGATAATAAAAGATGAGGTGTGATGTGGTGACTGTC
This sequence comes from Mustela nivalis, assembly GCF_964662115.1. Classification (NCBI taxonomy): domain Eukaryota; kingdom Metazoa; phylum Chordata; class Mammalia; order Carnivora; family Mustelidae; genus Mustela; species Mustela nivalis. The sequence goes on along the minus strand of NC_139022.1, from coordinate 79,764,016 downwards.
TTGACTCCCTTAAGTAGAAAGAGATTCTATGCAGAATGCAGCCAAGTAGAGACAAGTTGTGAAGACAGAAAGTCCTGAAGACTCTAGTCCCTAGATATAGCTGTGATTGAGTTTAACATCAAGGGTCTCTTGGGGCACCTGGGTTGCTCAGTGGATTAAGCCGCTGCCTTTGGCTCCGGTCATGATCTCAGTGTCCTGGGATCAAGCCCCACATCGGGCTCTCTGCTCAGCGGGGAGCCTGCTTCCCCTTCTCTCTCTGCCTGACTCTCTGCCTACTTCTGATCTCTCTCTCTCTCTGTCAAATAAATAAATAAAATCTTAAAAAAAAAAATCAAGGGCCTCTTTTTCTGTTAGCTAATTCCTCTTCCTCTTCAGTTTAGTTTAACTTAAATTTCTAGATTTCTAGCACCTGCAGTAGAAAAAGTTCCAATTAAAACACTACTCAGAACTGGTAAGAAATTGAGGATAAAAATGAGAAAATGTATCAGGAAACATTTTTGGGAAATTTTCTTGATGGTTAAAAATCTCCTTAAATATAATCAAAACTGATTTAATATCAACTAACAAGATGTGTTTTTAAACCAGAATATGTGTGAAATTTTGACAGAAGTTTTCAATGGCTCTTGCATTACAGCATCTCTAAGAAAAAAAGATAGATAATATTTGTTTACTTACAGAAAATTACTCCTGAATATTTTTATCTCCTGGCATCCTGTTCCAATGAGTTTGTGAAAGCTGGTAAGTAAATATATAGATATTTATAAGTCATATTAAAAATGATGTATTTTAGATATATTATATATTATATGTAATATAGTTATATATTTAGTTAATATGTATTAATAGATATTAAAAGTTATTTAATTAATATAATTATATTAATATAATAATATTATAATATAATATATTAATTAAATAATACAATTGGTTAATATATATTTAAAGTTATATATGTTAAAATTATATATATGTATATGTACATATGCATATACATATGTATATATACTTTTATATTTTTTGTTCCTATATGCAGCTTTATTTTCAGGGTTAGGGGATTAGGGTGTGAAGTAACTCCCAAACACAAAAAGCATTTCTCAATGTGCAGTATTTACACTCTCCAGTAAATCAAATAGTACTTGTAATTCCTTTGAGAAAGGAATTCCTTTCCTTGTAATTCCTTTGTCAGAAAGCCTTGAGGTTTCAGTTGATGTCTGGCTGTGGAAACCTTAAAGATTCCTTATAGGATGGTCAATCTTGTGGCAAATCCCTATTCTTTCCTAAGCACCAAGACCTCACACTGCCGCCAAGCAATGTTCTCAGCTGTAGTTGCCTTACCTTAAAAGAAACCCAGTTGTACAGCAAAAATGAATAAGAGGCTGAAGTCTCTTAGTGCCTAAGTTCAGAGTTGTGTGAGTTCTGCCATTAACATATCCATGGAAACACCTAGGTTATAAAAAAGCAAGGGGGATCACACAATGATTGTGACAAATCATCTGTTCTCAAACTTTGTTTTCAGGATCACTTATACTCTTAAAAATTATGGAAAAACTCAAAAAGCTTTTTTCATTTGTATTCATAGTATTAGAAGTTAGATTTTAAAAAAATGTAAGTATTGGGAGGCTTACAAGCACATGGTACAGGATATGAGTTTCCAGTATCTTAAGTTATATTGAAAGATTGGAGTTTGTAATTGGCAGCACTTACTGTGTTCTTTTCCTTAAAGTAATTAGAATGTGAAGTGAAAATGTCCACCAAGACACAAATCCAAATAACCATAGTTTGCCTCTGTTTTTTCAGGACAACATGGTGTTCTATCAAGAAAATGTCTATGAGGGATGCCTGGGTGGCTCAGTTGGTTAAGCAGCTGCCTTCGGCTCAGGTCATGATCCCAGCGTCCTGGGATCAAGTCCTACATCGGGCTCCTTGCTCGGCAGGGAGCCTGCTTCTCCCTCTGTCTCTGCCTGCCACTCTGTCTGCCTGTGCTCGCTCTCGCTCCCTCTCTCTCTCTGACAAATAAATAAAATCTTAAAAAAAAACAAAAAGAAAATGTCTATGAGACATTCAACAATAGAGAACAAACAGGGTAGATGGAGGGAGCTAGTTGGGGGATGGTCTAAATGGGTGATGGGTGGGTAATTGTTAGGATAAGCACAAGGAGTTAGAGGTAAGTGAAGAGACTAAATTCTACTGAAACAAATATTACACTCAATGTTAACTAATTAGAATTTAAATAAAAATCTAAATAAACAACAAAAAAGAAAAAAGTATCTAGGTTAGTTCACAACTTAAATACACATGTTGTTTTTCTTTTTTTTTTTTTTTTTTAAAGATTTTATTTATTTATTTGACAGAGAGAGATCACAAGCAGGCAGAGAGGCAGACAGGGAGAGAGGAGGAAGCAGGCTTCCTGCTGAGCAGAGAGCCCGATGTGGGACTCGATCCCAGGACCCTGAGACCATGACCTGAGCCGAAGGCAGCGGCTTAACCCACTGAGCCACTCAGGCGCCCATGTTGTTTTTCTTGAACCAGCCATTGTGCTTTGTTATAGAGCAGATGTGCTTTATGAGAACTTCTCATTTCCTAACAGAATAGTAAAATGGAGCGTACTCAAGGGTTGAGAACTAACAACTTGTGGTGTTTTATCAAGGGCATTCTTAAATGAAACTGGCTTTTTTTTCTTAATTGCAAGCACATGGCAATGAAGAATAATACAGTGACTACTAGAATAGTTTGTTGCCACTGCTTTAATGGGTGCTAAGATGCCAGCAGTTTTCCCCATTGAGTATGAATGTTTGCTGCAGGTTTTTCATATATGGCCTTTATTATGTTGAAGTGTGTTCCATCTAATCCTAATTTGTTGAGGGCTTTTATCATGAATGGGTGTTGTACTTGGTCAAATGCTTTTTCTGCATGTATGAAATGATCATATGGTTTCTATCTTTATTGATGTGATGTATCACATTGATTGATTTGCAAACATTGAATTACTGTTGCAAGCCAGGAATAAATTCTTCTTGATCACAGTGAATGATTTTTAAAAAATGTATTGTTGGATTTGGCTTACTAGTATTTTGCTGAGGATTTTTACATCTATCCTTAGAGATATTGGCCCGTAGTTCTCTTTTTTTGTGTGTGTGTGTTGTCTTTATCCTGTTTTGATATCAGGATGATACTGGCCTCATGCAATGAATTTGGAAGTTTTCCTTTGAAGCAAAGTCTTAAAGGAGTCAGGGAGTTAGCCATGTCGTTATCTGGTAGAGGAGCATTTCAAACAAGGGAACAGCTGTGTAAAGGTGGGAGTATGCTTAACATGGTCAAAATAGAACAAGGAAGCCAGTAAAGAGGGAGTGGAGGTGTTGAATGGTAAAGTTTGAGGTATATTGTCAGAGAAGGGAGGGAGGGAGCAGATCATGTCATGTAAAGAAATGACAACTACTGGAGAAGTTGTAGCAGAAGAGGGACTTGATTTCTCTTGTGCTTTAAAAAGATCATTTTTCTGGGGCACCTGGTGGCTCAGTGGGTTGAGCTGCTGCCTTTGGCTCGGGTCATGATCTCAGGGTCCTGGGATCGAGTCCTGCATTGGGCTCTCTGCTCAGCAGGGAGCCTGCTTCCCTCTCTCTCTCTCTCTCTGCCTACTTGTGATCTCTCTCTGTCAAATAAATAAAATCTTTAAAAAAAAAAAGATCATTTTTCTTATTGTACTAAGGATAGACTATACAGGACAAGGAAAGAAAATGGAGATTAATTCAGAGACTTGTACCATAAACTGATGAAAGATAACAGTGTTGGGCCAGGTGTGGAATAGGCAAGAAGGGGGAGTCAGTAGAACTTGGTTTTGATATGTAGTATAAGAGAGACATCAAAGGTAACTGCAAAATTTTTGGTTTGAGTAACTGAAAACATAGTATATCTCATATACAAAAATTAACCAAAATTTACCATAGATCCATGTATAAAATTACAAAGCTTTTAGGAAAAAACACAAAAGAAAATCCCTTCATGACCCCTGGATAGGTAAAAATTTCTTAAACGTGACATCAAAAACATGATTCATAAAATAAAAGTTCTATACATTGGACTTCATCAGAATTAAAAATTTTGTTCTATAAAAGGCAACATTCAGAAAATGAAAATAGGGATCCCTGGGTGGCTCAGTTGGTTAAGTGTCTACCTTCAGCTCAAGTCATGATCCCAGGGTTCCGGGATGGAGCCCTGCATCTGGCTCCCTGCTCAGAGGGAAGCCTGCTTCTCCCTCTGCCTGCCACTCCCTGCTCGTGTTCTCTCTCTCTCTCTCTCTTTGTGTGTCAAATAAATAAATAAAATCATTTTTATAAAATGAAAACAAAGTGACAGTATGTGGTAAATTATTTGCTAATTACATATCCCAAAAGGATACACACACACATACACACTCTTTAAACTCAACAGGAAGAAAACAAACAAGTTTGAAAATGCGAAAAAGATTTGAAGAGATACTCCCACAAAAAATGCCCAATAAGCACATGGAAGGATGCTAAACATCATTAGCCATTAGGGAAATGCAAATTAAAGCTGCTATGAGATGCTACAGTATATTATTAGATGGCCTAAAATTAAAAATATAGGCAATAGCAAGTGCTCATAAGGATATGAAGAACTGAGTCTCATACATCGTTGGCAGGAATGGAAAATGGCATGGCTACTCTGGAAAAAATTTGGCAGTTTCTTTCATTCTTTCTTTTTTTTGTTTTTTATTTAAATTCAATTAATAAATATATAGTGTTTTATTAATTTCAGAGGTAGAGGTCAGTGATTCATCAGTCATATGTAACACCTAGGGATCACTACATCACATGCCCTCTGTAATTCTGTAATGTCCATCACCCAGTTACCCCATTCCCCCAACCCACCTCCCCTCCAGCAATCCTCAGGTTATTTCCTATAATCAAAAGTCTCTTTTGGTTTGTTTCCTTCTCTGATTTTGTGTTACTTTATTTTTCCCCCCTTTCCCTATGATCCTGTTTTGATGTTTAAATCCACATATGAGTGAAATCATATGATAATTGTCTTTCTCTGATTGACTTATTTTGCTTAGCATAATACCCTCTAACTCCATCCATGTCATTGCAAATGGTAAGATTTCATTTGTCAATAGCTGAGTAGTATTCCATTATATGGGTATGTGTGTATATATATACATATATACATACATTCATACCACATCTTCTTAATCCATTCATTTGTTGGTGAACATCTGGGGTCTTTCCATAGTTTGGCTATTGTGGACATTGCCATGCACACACACACACACACACACACACACTGTGCAGGTAACAGTTTGGTAGTTTCTTATAAAGTTAATTATCCACTTACCATATAACCTAGTAATCCCACACCTAGATATTTATCCTAGAGAAGTGAAAATTTATATTTAATGAAAACCTGTATATGAATATCCATAATTTTATTTGTAATAGGCAAAAATTGGAAATAATCCAAGTGTTCTTCAACAAGTGAGTGGATAAACAAACTATAGTATTTCTAAAAAAATGAGTATTGCTCAGCAAAAGGGAAAAAAGAAGAGAACTAAATACAATAACTTGGATGAATGATGTCAAGGATATTATAGTAAGTTAAGTGAAAATAGCCCATCTCAAAAGGTTACATACCATACAATTCTAGTTATGTAACATTCTTGATATGGTAAAATTATAGCAATGGGGAACAAATCTATGGTTTCTAGGGGTTAGGCCTGGAGTAAGGAGGATATGACTATTAATGGGTAGCAAAAGGGAGTTTTTCTGCTGTAATGGAAAAACTCTGTATACATTGTATCTATTGCTGGTTACAAAAATCTAAACATGTGATAACATTTCACAAAACTATATACCAAAGTCAAAAAAGAGCACATGTACAGGCACCTGGGTGGCTCAGTTAGTTAAGTGATCGACTCTTGGTTTTGGTTCAGGTCATGATCTTGGGGTCATGGGATTGAACCGCATGCCAGGCTCTGTGCTCAGAGAAGTCGGCTTGAAATACTCTTTCTCCCTCTGCCTCCCCCCCACCCCAAATAAATACATGAATAGATCTTTTTTAAAAAGTGCATGTTAAACCTAATGAAATCCAAGTAAGGTCTGTATTTAGTTAATAGTATTGCACGATCCTAATTCCCTGATTGTTATAATTGTACTATGTTTATGCAAGAGTTTCTTTTGTGGGAAAAGCTGGGAAAGGGTTCTCAGAAACTCTACACTATTTTTGCAAATTCTCTGTGAGCCTAAAATTACTTCAAAATGAAAAGAAAAAAGATAGCATTTCCATTAACTGGAATGAAAGAGGCTGTATTTAGAGCAGAATTTAGAGGAGATGAGTTCAGTTTTGGATATCCTAAATTGAAGATGTCTATTTTATATGCTTATGTACAAGTCTAGAATTTGGGAGAGGAATCTGAATGAAATATACCTTTGGGAAATGATATTTAAGGCTGGGAGATTGGATAAGCTCATCTAGGGCAGGAATATAAATCAAGAAGAAAAGCAGAGTCAGGATGGAGCCTTGGGATACTCCACTATCAGACGACTTGAGAAAATAGAACTCCAAGAAGGTCATAGTTTCAAGTGTAGTATTTCCTCTTTATTGAAAGCTCTTCAGTGTGCATGCTTGTGTGCATGTGTGCGTGTGCTTGTGTGCTTGTGTGTGTGAGTGTGTGTGTTTCTGGCCTGACAGAGTTCTGTTCCAACCAGTAGATAGTTTTACCAATAGATTTGAACCTCTTTCAGTTGTTATGGTCTTGTTTCTCTGTTCCTCTGTAGTTTGTCAATTGCAATAACATTTTAGAGTATATCAGTAGGAATGCCCTTCTCTTTCTGTCACATGTTGAACTCTGGTCAATGATGTTACAACCTGTTCTCTTAATGCCTGCTACCTCAGGAATAATATATGGTATAATCTCAATGTTTTGGGAGAAACTAGCATTAGTTCCATTAAAAAAGATGGAGCATCTGTTGTGAGACTACTTTGCTTAATGAGGAAATAAACACAAAATCTGATTCACATTTAGGAGAAATTTTCTCATTATCTTCTTATTTTGTTTTCCTGAAATCATGGCTCATTTATGATCAGTCTCTGCTCTTGTCATTTTTGTCTTCAACCAAATGTTTTCTCTCTTTTGCCACTATCTTCTCATTATCATTGCTATTAAAAAATTAATTCACTTAGTTAACTGACTTCAGTTTCATGTTTAGGCAGATCATTGTAATTATAAGTTTAGGAATGCAGTCTTGCTTAGATGGAAATTATAATCTCTAATGCTTTGTTAGGAAACAAGGAGGGGTGAAAATCAATGATCTAAATATCCATCTCAGGAAGTTAGAAGAATGGCAAACTATACTTAAAAAAAAGAAAAAGGTAAGATAGAATAAAGTTAAAGGCAGAAATTAATGGAATAGAACAAACATAGTAGAAGGGATCAACATAAGCAAAAGTTGGTTCTGTGCCAGAAAGATTGGCCAAAAAAAGAGAGAAGCTGCAAATTACCAATATCAGGAATTAAAAATGGGACATCACTTTAGATTCTATAGACATTAAAATATGTAAGAAGTGTTATAAAAATTATTCAAGTGAATTAAAAAATAAGTGAAATAATTTAATTCCTAGTAAACACAACTTACCAAACTGACATCTGTTTTTAACATAAGTAGATGAGAAAATCTGAACAATTATTTTGCAAATTGTCTATTTATACTCTGTCCATGTTTCTGTTGAGATTTTTGTCTTTTTAAAAGATTGGTTATTGGGGCATCTTTAAATACAAATTCATTAACCACTTGTCATATACAGTGCAGATATTTCCCCCAGTGTTTTTAGTCTCACATTTTATTATAAAATATGGAAATTTGTGTTGTAAGTTAAATTTATTGAATTTTTTCATTGTAATTTCTTTTGCTTTTATGCTCAGTCTATCCCTATATGGTTTCTTCTAGTTTATGATGTTGATGTGTGTGTATTTTCCAATTACTTCTTTAAAACTTGTGGAAATTAGTTTGATGTGTGACATGAAGCAAAGGATCATTTTTTTCTCCTAAACTAGTCAAGTTTCTCAGCATCATTTAAAATTTAATCATTGATTTTTTTCCACTGGTTTGTGATGCTTCCTTGACCAAATATTAAAAATTTGTTTGTACTAGGGTCTGTTTCTTCTGAAAATTTTCTATTAATTCTTCTGTGGCATTACTCTTTGAAATTTTTGTCTTTCCCTTCACACCTTCTTTCAGAAGAAATGTATAATAATTTTATATTAAATATTCCATGCGATTTATGTAGGTACTGTGTTAAAGCTAAATGCTTTAGAGGTGAAACCTAAACATTTAAATAGATATAATGTATCAAAGTGGTTAAAGTACATATTTTATAATCTGACTTACATTATCTGTAAAATGGGGATAGCAATACTTGATAGATTGGTTAGAAAGATGCAATAAAATGAAAATAGGATATAAAACACCTTCAGCAATTCTTGGCAAATAGTAGGTGCTCATTAATTAAAATAACTAAAAATCAATTCCCATTCTATGCCTCTTACTAAATGATGCCTTTTATTATCATTAGTGGTATTTGGTGTTTCCATTGTTATATGTTGAATGTATCTTATGTAAATCTTTTATACTTTTCACCAAAATTCCTATTTTTTCCTATCATTCACACTTTTGTTGGTTAGTTTTATTCTTAGCTATTTTATGGTTTTTATTGTTGTCTTGTACAACTTGTTTTTCTCCAGTTACATCTTTTTAGTATTGATGCTGTATAGACAAGACTTTCAAAGTGTATATTCACTTTATTTAAATTTGATTTTTTAACAAAATTTTTTAAAAAGTTAGGAGCTTTTCAGTTGATTCTCATATAAGCTACAAATAATGGCATTTCTGTGTCCTTATTTCTAGTAGGTAAAGTGCTACTTCTATTTTCAATTTCCTTTGTTTTTGATTGAGTTCAACAGAAGAATGACAGTAGTAGATTTGCTTGTTTTGATCTTTATTTCAAACGAGAATGCCTTACTTTTTCACTGTAAGTTATTTGTTGACTGTTAGTTTAGAATAGGTACTTCCTATGTTGAGAAAGCACCCTCTTCCTAGTGCACCCAAGTATGACTTTCAGGCCACAAACTCACATGTGCAAGAAAAGTAACTGAGCTAAATTTGTATTTTGGGGCTTCATTCTGCCAGATGGCAAGACCTTAGTCTCAGTTAACTTATGTCACTCCTTTCCTTTCCTAAAGGGTTTACATTGTGCCAGGGTGGTGAGGGGTGGAACATGGCAGGGATGAGGGCAGTGGGGGCGGCAAGTTACCTCATCCCTATGCCTCTTTCTTTGGTCTCTTCCTCTGTTTCTCTGTCCTCCCACAGTCAGCTTTGAGGCCAGGGTACTAGGGGCTAGGCCATGAGGAGCAGCAAATGTTGCGGATTCTTTCCATTTTCTATCTCAGACTGTGCTGGAATGTGGTAAAAAGCAAGAGATGTTCAGGGAGGTTTTGCTTGCCTGGAGCTTCCTGGTCTTTCCTTGACAGCTTGTCCTTCTAGTATAACTCCCACAAATTAGTAGCTGTGAAGTCAAAAGTGAGACATGGAGGGATGCCTGGGGGGCTCATTCAGTTAAGTGTCTGCCTTCGGCTGGCTCAGGTCTTGATCCCAGACTCCTGGGATGAAGTTATACATGAGGCTCCTTGCTCTGTGGGAAGCCTGCTTCTCCCTCTGCTGCTGCTCCCCCTCCTTGTGTTCTCTCTTTTTCTCTCTCTGACAAATAAATAAATAAAATCTTAAAAAAAAAAAAAGTGAGGCATGGAATGTGGAGTGGTAGGAATGAGAAGGCAATGGGGAGCATAGGAACAAAGGGAGAGGGGAGGTTGGAACGAAGAAAAGTTCTAGTAGTAATAGGTCTCGGTCAGCAAAAGTTGGCTGCTCTTACATATAAGCAAATTTGCCAGCTCTTTCTAGTGAAGGACTTCCATATTTCAATTAGAAATAATTAAAAAGAAAGTAGGCATAACCCAAAGAACTTCCATTTTGCAATATTTTGAAGTACAAATAACATGTGTTTTAGATTTTGTATTTATATGTAAAGCTTTCACAAAGGACAGAAAATTGCAGCAATAAAAAATGAAAATGCAAGAACAAGATTTTGACCTATAGCTCTGATTTTGATACAACATAGCTTGGGAAATCAGAGATTGTGTGTATGTGTGTCTGTGTATTTAAACAAGAGAATGCTTTGATTTCCTTGGGAAGAGAAGTTTACATTCTTTCCCATCTTTGAAGAAGGCAGCAGATAGGACAGCTAGCTCTCAGGTAACTGATCAGTCGTGCAGCCTTTCTCCAGATCACGGGTTGCCAATATTCTGTAAACTGCCATTTTGTGCTGTTATTTTTTACTCTGTATCTGGTTCATTCTGAGTCACGGGTAGCACACTCTTACTGCAATGAGGTGCACTGCAGAGAGGGCTGGCCTGCTTGTTCTGCACCATTAAATGCCTGCTTGATTCTTTGTATCAGAAATGGCTGGGAGAGTTCCAGCACAGGGAAAAGAAAATGGGAGTGCTAGGGTTCTGCCTGGGAGGACTTGAATTAAGAGAAATGGGCAGAACAGAGAACGTGCTGGGTTTTTTCCTAGGAAAAAAATAATGGACTAATGTGCTTGATGGGCATCTCTATCTATGTGTGTCATGATTCTCAAGCAAGCAAGGTACCATACTGTTAATAGCATTTTCTCCTGATGGAATATTCCATCTGAACATGTCTGGTTCCGTTGGAGGCCAAGGTGGGGAGATTACCTCAGTGGCAGAACAGCATTAGCCAGTATCAAGTCTCCTTGGTCATTAGTCTTCCCCAGATATATTTACTTGTAATCTCTCAGTAGAGAATTGAAAGATATCATCCCAGCCACACTGAAGAGATGTGATTTTCTGGGACGTGAGAGGCTTCTGTTTATTAAGAATATGCTGAAGCTGAGCATAGCTTGAAAAATTTAATCTGCACAGAAGTGGCCCTGTACTCAATGAGAACTTCTGCCAAGGAGAAAGGACAAAGGCATTATTCCTTGAGGATATTAAAAGCTATAGTAGAATGCCACCCTGGTACATTTCTCTCCTTTCCTCCTTTCTGCCCTTGATGCAATTATTGTTATGTTACATTTAAAAGATAAAGACAATGAATCAAAACCTCACTCTTTGACCTCTCTTCTGACTCAAAACATGAAAATGCTTTTGATCTCCTGGAGCAGTAATACTTCCATTCACCAGAGACAAGACTATAACACCAGGAAAATGATAGAAAAATGCAATTTGTTGCATTAGTGGCAAGCAATTGGAGCAAAATGTATTAGTAGTTTAAAAAACATTCTGTGCGTGATTATCTGTGTGCTTGGTATTAAGAAGAAATACTCATAATGGAAGGACATGGGAGATAATCTTTTCATTGGCATGAGAACTTTTCCTTGAGAGTCCTATAGTTATGTTCTAAAAAAGCAAATTTGCCTCTGAACCAGCATAGCTTGCAGTGAAATTCATTTTCAGCACTTCTGAATTCAGCTCACATAGCCGTCTTGTAGGCTGTAAGGAGGTTCAAGCTGTTCTAAAACAGTCATCACGATCCATTACACTTTGTTCCCTGTAGCTTTTGTTCCCAGTTGCATGTGATGTAGCTTCGAAAGAAAATTTAAAATACATGCTGACTTTACATACGGAAGGATTATAGTTTTGCTTGTTCAAAGCATTCTCACCTATATCATCTAGAATCTAGTATGAACAACTCAGCGTAAAGATAACATTTTGAAAGAGGGTATTGAGTGAATATTCCTTTTATGTTAAAAGAAATATCTTAAGAGAAAAAAATACTTCTCGAGTGTTTGGCTTGGTTTACATATGGGAAACAGAAATTTCAAGCAGTAATCTAAGCCCCAAAGGTTTACTGCAAATACCTACATCACTGAAGCAAAAGCATTTGCCTTTTGAGAAGTTTTTAAAAATAAAAGTTATCCCTCACTAGAGATTATATTGATTTATTGATTCCATTTCTAATTAATGCTGAAAGTGTCCTATAATATTTTAAATTATGTTTGAATGCAGTTATTCTCTTTTCGAATATTGTAGATGATAGAGAAAGGCCTTTTTTTTTTTTTTTAAAGGATTAGAAAGCAATGAAGAGAAAACGCTAACTTTCATGCTACTTTATCCCTTCAAACTTTAGGAAAAACTCAACATTTTCTCCCAAGAACCAACATCCTGTTCAACTCCTGCTCATTATTTCTTTATGTTTTCTAGTCATTCAGTCTTCTTTGAGACCCTTTTCTTTTCTTCTCTGTGTAGTTGCTAAGTCCCACCAACTGTTCTCTTATAAAGCTGCTCTCCATTGCATATCAGAATTTTATGTCTTTGGAGGAGGATCCTGGTGGGGAGGGACAAAGGGAGGGAGCAAACAGGCTCCCCAACACGGAGCTCAATCCTAGGACCGCAGGGTCATGATCTGAGCCACCCAAGTGCCCCTGATACTTGCATTGTTACAGTATGTTCTTAGTAGTTTTGAATTCTCCTGTTTTAGTTTCCCATTTCCATAAGCTATTTTGTGTTCTTTGTATCTTTCCTTTGTGCCACAACCTCCTGTAGCTCTCCATTACCTATAAAATCAAGCCTCAGGGGTGCCTGGGTGGCTCAGTTGGTTAAGGGACTGCCTTTGGCTCAGGTCATGATCCTGGAGTTCCAGGATCGAGTCCCGCATTGGGCTCCCAGCTCCATGGGGAGTCCGCTTCTCCCTCTGACCTTCTCCCTTCTCAGGCTCTTCCACTCTCCCTCTCTCTCTCAAATAAATAAAATCTTTAATTAAAAAAAAAAATCAAGTCTCAGTCTTTGTGGGTTCACTTCAGGCTCTTTATAATCTGAGCTTTTGCTTAGACTGTTCCCCAGTTCAGAGCCTCTCTGGCACCCTGGTTGGCTTCTTTTCTGATCCCTGAATTACCTCCTCCTCTTTCCTTATCCTCTTTCCTCTACCTGGAATGCTGGTTTTTATCTATGCTGTCCTTCAAGGCAAGATCCTTGAAATCTCTTCTGACTATACCAGTTCAGTTTCCCCTTTTGTCTTTTCAAGGACTGTATTCTGTAACACTTTATTTGCCTTTTAAATATAACGTGGGTAAGAATATATATTGTTTCGTCCGTAAAAAAGTTAGTTCTCCCAGGACAGAGAGTATAGCTTATTTTGTACATAATACTGGCACCATACTGTGTGACAACCAGCTATATTTTGTGAGTGAATTAAATTGGGCTAGGGTAATCAAAAACTGTGCTCTTGATCCTCAGGAGTCCTCTGCAACATTTTACATGAAGCTGATGGTGGTTACTCCAGTTGACTCTTAACCATTTTCTTTTCCACCGGAAAAAAATGGATTTAAGATTTTCTGTTTGGTCACCTTCTGTAACTGTACCATCAGCTTAATCATCAAACAGTTCTAATTGAATATAAACAAGATGTCAATGATAATTATGTAAATGTTCTATTGCAAATATTTATCTCTGTAAGTTTTCAATATATGCCTTTAAACTTATGTAGTATAATGAATATAATTCCTTTTCAAATTAGTAAGTGTCACACGAAAGCCATATTTGCTCTTCTCTATAATATGTCTCTCATATCCAGATTACAGACTGAGGCAGAACTTCATGCCTTATCTAACTATATACCTACAACTGGAATGCAGATGGCAGGGTTATTTGAAATGAAAAATGGAGTTAGAATTCTCTTTGATTATTGGTTTGACAGTGAGGGATCATTTTGCTAACTAGGTTATATGGTGTGTTTTCTTCAATATACTTTTGTTAATACCTTTTTTAAAAAGCATGCAAGTTACAGATTTGACTCAATTTATTGAAAGCGTATTAATAATACTGAATATCTTAGTTTTCCCAACCTGTTGTGAGTATATTAGGCTAACAAAGATGCCTCTAGATGAAAGAATAAGACATATAATTAATAGTTATTTGATCCATCCTGGCAAAGTCTTTTTGATATATTCCCAGAAATTGAGAAATTGATATCTCTAATGATGGGTAACAAGTCTCTTCACAATTCAGGATGATTTCCATTCCTTTGCTTTCAACAAAATTGAGGAAGATCTAATTGAGTTGTCAGCTGGTGGATCACAAAAATAGTATTTGAAGATATGCCATTGTGTGGTTTTGGCATGTAAAGTGGGAGAAGTTCAAAGAGTTGAATGACATTTTATAGCAAATTTTGCTCTAATACCATCTATTTATATGTATGAAAAAAGATTCTCAGAGCTCCCAATAAGCATATTGGAATGGGTACTGAACCCAGTCTCATTATAACAATTAATAATCATCCACCAAAATATGAAATGAAGACTCCTCATTCATTCCATTATAACAGAAGAATTTCCAATTTTAAACATATGTTTAAAATTTATAATATATTTATATTGCTTTTCATGAAGCACATATTAATTATAGTAATAACTTAATCCAGAAAGAAAATTTTACCCTGAGGATGAAATGACATCAGTAAGAATTTTCAAGTATAAAAATATTTTACATGAAAATATTCTTTGGGGAAGGTGGAATGGAAAAATTACTTCATGGAGAAAAAAGAATGATATAAGGTTTCTAAGGGTTGAAGATCAGCTTGTTCACGTGTGTGTGTGTGTGTGTGTGTGTGTGTGTATTTTTTTTCAATGAATGGTATTGGGTAGCAATAGCTTTGGTATTTTCTTGGAACAGTATTCCATTATTTTAAGATGTCAATATTTGTAATATACCAGAAATCAAGTCCTTTGTATCTGTTTAAATTTAAATTAAAAGAATTTAGATGTGAATTAACAGTGTGTGAATGGGTACATAGTTTCCCAAATTATTTTACAGGCATACATAAGCAGAATCTTGGGAACTCTTTTGGCCAAGAGGTATGTGCTTATAGCAGTATCTGGTGCCTGCACTCTTTTGCTCTCTGCTTCTAACATATGCTGATCCCCATTCAGTTATCTGAATGATCCCAATTGCTTCCTGACTAGGGCCTTTCCCCCCATCCCTGTCTACTCAGTGGCAACAATCTGTCCCTATTACTAGCTCAAGCACCCTTTCCAGATGATGTTCACTTGTTCCTTCTGAACCAAGCTTCAGTGATAGGTCCTAGGGAAGTGTTCTCTAAGATTACCAAAGTTAGGTTCCCTAGAATCTTTCCTAACCCCGTAACACCTGGATCTTTTTCTCTGTATCTCTTACTACAGTTGTGATTTTAAGATCAATGTGAATCCCGTAAGAGCAGGGAATGACTCTGTCTTACTCACTGCTGTATCCCCAAGAGAATCCAGCATAGAAATGGTGTTAAAGAAAAAATTATTCATAACCCTTGTTAAAGATGACCAGGCAGACTAGATAGGTATAGAGACCGCTTTGACAGAATTTTGCAGTGGGGGAGAGAGATTGGATTCAACTTTGAATACCCCATAAGCAAGTGGGAATTTATAGCTGAGGAGTAGTGTGGGAGTCAGTGGATGGAAAATTTAGAGGAAACATCAGGGATTGGGGTATTTTGACTAAACCAATCTACCAGTATTCTTACTGAAGACCGGCCAGGGTGATGGGACATGCTCAGGTGTTGAGGGTGGGATGTTCTGGTTAAACTGACTAAGCAGGGTGTTTGCTAAGACTGGATTTTACAAGGAAGCGCTCAGATGGATCTAGGAGAAAGTTCAGGAGCCTGACTCAACATTTGGTTAAGCAAAGAATCTTTGTCATTGGGTTCACAGAAGTGACTCAGTATTTGTTGAATAGATGAATAAACAATACAGTTTTTATGCTTAATAGCTGTGTGTGGCCACAGATAATTTTGTAGAATATTATTTATTAATTTAAAAAGGAAGGATTTCTTTGCTCATGAAAGATCTCAAGGATACCTTACAAAGAGTTCCATGGATCAAATAAGATTATATACAAGAAAGGGCTTTGGAGGAGTTAGAGTTAATACCCAGTGTGGACTATTTCATGTAAACTCTCTGCATCAGGTGGGTTCTCTGGGAAAGTCACCAAGATGCACTGAGACATGCAGGAGATTTGTTGAGGAAAATGCCTGTGAAAGATAAAGGAGAACGTGACCGGAGGGAGATGAGGAGAGCCGCAGCCTTTGAAATAAGTCTGTTGCCTGTGAAGGAGAGGGGGAAGGAAGGAGGATTTGGCAGGAAGTCTCAGACTGCAGTGCAGTTCTAAGAATGTGTCTCCTGTTCAACAGAGAGTTCTCTGACCCAAGTCAGCTATTTCTGGGTCTCACAGCCATACAATGGACTGCACTAGTACCCTTGCCATGCACGGTCAAGTCTTGGGCCAGTCTAAGGGAAGCATGGCCATGGTGCAGACACAGTGATGGATCCAGAAGGCTGCAGCAGGGGCTGTTGGTCCATTCCACTCCTGCCAGCAGCAGATCTGAGTGGTGCATTCTCATGACCACTACACGCAGAAATTTGGAGAAACATCATCTGCAGTATCATATTCTAATTTACCTTTCAGGTCATTCTACACAGAGCTGGGGGCAGGGCTGACATGCCCTGATTTCCAATTTTAATTCATGGACGTATTTTCTCTGACTAGTGCTGAACTTACTCAGTGAATGCCACCATGTTTTCTACCTAACAGCTATTTGGCCTCACTTCATTGCATACTGCAGACAGCATGGATCTCACTTCTTTGGGGCCACCAGTCCATTTGCCACCTGGACCTGACAGGCTGGTCCTTGGTTTTTCCAGTATAGGGTTAGGCAACAGTAAAACACTAATGAGGAGTCAAGGCGGGCCTTTAGCAAACAGTCTTTCATTGTTGTAAAAGTTCTCAGTGTTAAACACTTCCTGATTTTATAACCACGGGGATTCAAACAAACAGAAATATAGAAACATTTAACTGGAAAAGTGCCTCCAGGAGCTGATAACTGTTACCTGTCATGAATTCCTCTTTGGAGAAGTGTGGAGACAGAGGGCATCATATCTTAGCATGCAGAAAAGGCCGGAGAAGACCAGCACCTGTCTTCTTAGGGATTCATCTGTCCTCAGTTGTTAGAACTGAACCATCAGTTCCATTTGTCTTTAGAGGAATTTTGTTAATGGCTCTGCTACAATCTTATCAAATCATCCTTGGAGTAAGTTTCAAGTATGATCACCATGGTGATGGCACATGGGTCAGTTAGCACTCTTGCATGACCCAGACTTCATAGACCTTGATATTAGGCTGAGCCTCTGTAGTCACTTTTGGAGATAGTAATTATAAAGCTTATAAAGCGGTCATATAGAGCACTAATACTAATCCTGTGAAGGCCTAATATTAAAGTACTATTGAGGGCTAAAAAGCTTTCCAATTTGTGCTGTCTCTTTTATCTGACATGCCCTCCTTTAGAGCAGCCTGGTTTTGAGTGGCTACATAATTGCATGTGTTTTTCTGGGTGTTCTTTCTTTCCTCTGTCCCAATTTTTTACATCAAACTATTTGAAGGCCCTTCTGAAGTAGAATATTGGTTAGGAAAAGCAAAACATACATATTTTTCCATATATGGTGACCACCTATTTTCATTATCAAAGGAATAAAAGGTCTCTGATCAGGACAGGATCAGAGAAATGGGTGAAGGGGTTCAAAAGGAAAAAAATAACAATTCATGCACACATGCATATATAAATCCCTATAATGCCTTGTATATGCTATGTGCTTAAAAAAACAACACAAATCAGAAACCTCTCCTGATTCCTCTTCTGTTTTATGGATTGCTGTGGTGATAGGATGGGGAGAGAATTAGGAGAGAACTAGAACTAACAATAATATTTGAAGCTTATAAAAATCCATGTGAATGTTTATTTCACTTGGACATTGACCGATCCCTTTTATGTAAAGGATACCATCTTTCTAAAAATGTCTCCTTCTAGCACCCACCCTGTCCTCCTAGGGCATCAGAGATGGTGGTTGATGGAGAATAAGTTTTTGGTTTCACCCATACCATATTTGGCGTGAAGAATAAAAACTATAATATCTGGGGCTATCTGAGGGTGTTTAATGGTGTCAGGTAGGAATTGGAGAAGCTCAAATAGAAGGACCCTTTTCAGCTGCTTATTCAGCATGCGGAAAGAACCTGTGCTCCAAAGAAAGAGAGAGAGAGAGAGAGAGAGAGAGATGGAGAGGTGGGGGGAGGCAACAAACTCAAATCATCATAGCCACATTAATACTGCAGAGCTGACCAAAAGAAGCAAAACCTTTCATGCTCATCAGTGGTGATGATTTAATCCTCAATGGTTATGCATCAACAAGTGCATGGACCAAGAGTGAGGGATGACTGTGACCAGAGACAAGGGGCTTTGAGGAAAGGAGACATCACAGCACAGTGGAGATAGAAGGAAGAGGGACAGAGACAATGGGACTCAGTATCCTAGATAATGCTTCCTAGTCACTGGTGAAGACAGCTTCCTGAACTCTGCTCTACAGAACACTAGTTCTGGCAGGTGTTGAGACAGGACACACCAAAAAGAGGAGTCCATGGTCAAATAAATTAGGGAATTGCTACCTACTATATTCTCTGAGGTAGAGATGTATAATATACATTAGTTATATGAAGTAAAGAAAACATTCTGATTTTATTTAAATGCAGTGTTTCTTAAACCTATTTGAATATAGAACCTTATTTTTGTTTGTTCATTTGGATATTTATTATTAGCATTTGAGGGAAGTGTGTCCTGTTGAATACAGTATGGAAATGTCATGTTAATAATTATTAATTCAAGTGTGGAACAGTGAGAATTGGATATCAGGCCCCAGTAAATGACTTTTCTTTTCTTTTTTTTTTTAAAGATTTTATTTATTTATTTGTCAGAGAGAGAGCGAGAGCGAGCACAGGCAGACAGAGTGGAAGGCAGAGTCAGAGGGAGAAGCAGGCTCCCTGCGGAGCAAGGAGCCCGATGTGGGACTCAATCCCAGGATGCTGGGATCATGACCTGAGCCGAAGGCAGCTGCTTAACCCACTGAGCCACCCAGGCGTCCCAGTAAATGACTTTTCAAGTTCTTGCATATGTACCTAGGTTATGCATCAGGATTGTCTGGTGGAATTTGGAAAAAAATGCCCATTCTGGATTTCACCCCATATCTAAGAAATCTGAATCCAGGTGACAGGGCTTTAGAGTTTGTATTTTAAAAATGTTTTCTGGGCAATTCTTATGACTTGGCCTAACAGTGTTCTGTGGATCAGCATTTAGAAACCATTACATTATAGAATTTGGGTTCAGTTGTTCCAATAAAGCTTTTGTTGCCCCTGTCAAATTCAGGCTAAATAATCTATGTATGTAATGTCTTTTAAACCAAATAGAGCCTACCTGTGGTATTAGAGTCAAAATTCGGGGGTGCAAAGTGAGCAAAACAAGGTAATTTTTTACCTTTTAGAATTCCACCTCAACAAAACTAATGTTTGTCTAAATGTGTTGTCATTTATTTTTAACTTGAAAAGAAGTGTTATTGGAAGGAATTGGATGAAGGGCTGATGAAGACAGGATAGCATACAAAATAACCTTCTATGTCTTCAATATGGAAGGATTTCATTTAGGAAAATATAGGCCAGCCTGCCCTTTTAGTATTTCAATAGGAACAACTATTGAACTTGGTATGGCATGTAAGTGCAGAGAAGTCCTTTATAGGGGAATCTACTCATGCAGTCTGTTCCTCAGCATCCTCTATGAAGCCTGCATTGTTCTTGCAGTTTGGTATGACCATTTACTTGAAGGTAGTGCAGCATGAGTGCTGATGGTTCTAATAGACTCCTTATGGTTAGCTAAGGTACAGTTCCATGGTCAGAAGCAACTGTGTCTAGTTACTGTGATGTTGCCAGTCATCGTTCAGAGCAGTGATAGATATAGTAGAGTAGACAGGATTGGTACTTCAAGAAAAATTCTACCAAATAAAAACTCTAGAATGTTTCTATAGCATGAACTTGTTTTATCATCAAAATAAAGTATTTAAAATATGATAATATATAATTTGTGTCTAATACATTGGAGCATAATGCACATTTACTAGGCTATTCAGAGTAACCTCAAATGTGATGTTTTTCCTTATGGTCTTTTACATATGAGAATTAATTCCAAGATAACAAACCTAGATGAGAAGACCCTGGATCCTATTAGATGATAATTTTGCTTCTGAAGGAGAAAATGCCAGGCAGAAAAGGAATGTGATACTTGAAAGTAGTGCTTCTGAAAACTTTAATGTATGCATCAGTTACCTGGAGTTTTATTAAAATTCAGATTCTGGCTGAGGACAGGAGATGTGGGCCCCAAGATTCTGCATTTCTAGCAAGCTCCTGGGTGATCTGTTGCTTTATGGAACACAGTGGTTTTCGGAAAGCTTTTCTCTTCAGGGGCATATTTTATGATTTGGCTATCAGATTGGTAATCCTTGGTCTGAATTGGTGATAATGTACTGTTAATCAGTTTATTATGTGTAGAGACAGTGTCAACACAGGAATTATTAAATTTATGTTGAGTTATTATACATTGAGTTAATTTTATTGATGGTATAAAGAAAATTAGTCCTATCTCAAACACGTTCCGGTTTTTTTTTTCACAGTTTGCCTTTTTGCTTTGATTTTATGTAATGCCTTTATCTAGATAAATTTTTATTTTATTTTTTTATTTTGTTATATTAGTCACCATACAGTACATCATTAGTTTTTGATGTAGTGTTCCAAGATTGATTGTTTACATATAACACTCAGTGCTCCATGCAATTCGTGCCCTCCTTAATATCTACCACCTGGTTCACCTATCCCCCGACCCCCTTCTCCTCCAAAACCTTAAGTTTATTTCTCAGAGTCTACAATCTCTCATGATTCGCCTACCCCTCCGATTTTCCTCCCTTCACTTTTCCTTTTCTTCTCCTAATATCCTCCATGTTATTCCTTATGTTCCATAAGTAAGTGAAACCATATACTTGACTTTCTCTGCTTGACTTATTTCACTCACCATAATCTCCTCCAGTCCCATCCATGTTGTTGCAAAAGCTGGGTATTCATCCTTTCTGATGGCTGAGTAATATTCCATTGTGTGTATGGATCACATCTTCTTTATCCATTCGTAGATATACGTTTTAAATTTGTATCTAGGTTCTACGTCATGTTTGGAAGGGCTTTCAATCCAAAATTCTAAAAATACTCACCCATATTTTCTTTCAGGATTTCTGTGGTTTTTGGTACTTCTATTTTATTACAATTAAAAATTTAGCAGCTTTATTAATGTATAATGTGTGTACCACCAAGTTCACTCATTGTAGGTGTACAATTCAACAACTTTTAGCGAATTCAGAGTTATGCAGCCATCCTCATGGTCTGATTTGAGAACATTTCCATCACCCCAAAACATTCCTTGTGCCATTTTAGTTACTGCATGATTATTTTTTTATTTATCTGATGTTTATTTGCATAGAGAGAGGGATAGAAATCTAATCATTTTTTTTTTTCAAATGGCTTGCCTGTCGCTCCAATATCTCACAGAGTTGCCACCTTTTATCATAAATTATTGCATATACTTGTGTTTAGGTCTATTTTATATCATATAGACCATTAACTGTTGTTTATTAATTTGGAATGATCATATTTTATAAATGAATGAAATATTATGATGTTTTAGTTATGGACATGCTAATTTCAATTGTTACTCTTTTTTTCACAGATTTTCCTCAAATATCTTGTATGTCTGTTTTTAGTCAAGTTTGTCAAGTTTCCCCATTTTCCCACAAATATAATTTTTTTGGTATTTTTTTAACTGCCATTACATTGAATTTATAAATTCAGTGAGGGGAATTGACCTCTTTACAAGTATGAATTCCTATCTGTCTTTTTATTTAAACAGTCTTCATTTTTTTGTCTCTGAGTTGAGTTGAAAAATTCATTCAGGACTTTAGCATAGTTTTTGCTATTACTCCAAGGCATTTATTTTTTATATTCAAACTGGAATTAGTATTTATAAAGCTCTTATGATTATAAAAAATAAATAAAATATTATTTATACCTATCCACCCTATTGATCCTCTGTTTCTAATGCTTTCTTTTTTCAGTTAGTTCTCCTGGGTTTTCAAAATATATAATGATACATTTTTTTGATTAACATATAATGTATTATTTGCCCTACGGTTATAGGTCTGTGAATTGCAATGATACAATCTTTAAGTAATAATAATGATGGCCCGGGGTGCCTGGGTGGCTCAGTTGGTTGGGCCTTTGGCTCAGGTCATGATCTGGAGTTCCGAGATCGTCCCACATCAGGCTCCCAGCTCCATGGGGAGTCTGCTTCTCCCTCTGACCTTTTCCTCTCTCGTGTTTTGTCTCACTCTCTCTCTTTCTCAAATAAATAAATAAAATCTTTAAATAATAATAATAATAATGATGATGGCTCTCTTGGGCATCTTTATGTTATTCTTGAATTTACTGGGAAGTTTTCTAGTCTTTTACCATTAAGCATGAAGCTGAATGTTGGTGGTTTATATTAATATCTGTTTCACTAAGGATTTGTTTCTTTTTTTTTTTAATCAGCAAGAAACACTGAGCTTTATGAAAGACTTGCCTTCCTCTTTAACATGAATATCATTCTCTTCCTTTTAGGAAAGTCTTCTTTGATCTGTTTGTTAGTATGTTTTGCAGAGTGCTAGTTCCTTAATTTTTTCCTCTGTTTCAATGACATCAAGCTAATTGTTGGTTCATCTTTTTTGTTCCTTATACCTATTGTCCTTACATCACTTTTGTCTGTATTTTGTCTCTTCATTATGTGATTTTCCCCAAGCTTTCTTTCAGATCACTAACTTGGTTCTTTCCTATTTTGATGATGTTTCTTTCTGCATTAGCTTATTGCAAGATCCTTAATATTTTTCCCGAGATGTACAATTTTACTTAAAAAGTTAAATTTTACTATCTTTATTTACTTTAATTTAATTTAATTTAATTTTAATCAGGTGTGGAATCTATCTTTAAGGGCAGGAAAAATGTGTTGTCTTGGAGCACCTTGGTGGCTCAGTTGGTTAAGCATCTGCCTTCGGCTCAGGGTCCTGGGATTGAGCCCCACATCAGGCTCTCTCTTCAGTGGGAGCCTGCTTCTCCCTCTGACAGCTCTTCTCCCTGCTTGTACTCTCTCTCTCTCTGTCAAATAGATAAATAAAATCTTAAAAAAAAAAAAAAAAGATTTGTTGTCCTGAAATTTGTTGTGTCTTGTGGTATGTCTTCTCTCTAAACAGATTATATGTCTACTATTATGCTATATTTAGTGTCATTCTTCCTTCTTTTTTCTTCTTGTTTTATTTACTATTATGAATACTTAATAGTAGGTATTTGTAAGTCATGTAAGGAAAATAAAAATAGAGATCTCAGCCATCCCTTGTATCAGGTAGGAATTTGTGTATTATTTCATCTAAATGAACTGGACTACATTTGGCCTAAACAGATAAGAACTTGACTAAACCTAGCAAGAAGTCTAGGAGTAGGCAGTCTGGGAAGGTAAGTAATGCTTCCTCCAATGCCTTCGTAGCTGCAGGTGGTACAATTTTTTTTTTTTTTTAAACTTCGAGGTTGCCTCCGGATTGTAAGATGACTGCCTCTATTTAAGTACCACTTTGGAATTCCTGGTATAAGTAAGGAGAAGGGCAAAAGATGTTGCTGGCTGAGTGACTCCCTTTATAGTGTGTTCCTGAGAGCTATGCACAGTGCCTTATACTTTCTTCTCATTGGCCAGAACTCTGTCACCTAGACACTTCTGGCTTTGAGGAAGACTGGGGAATGTAGTTTAACAGTTTGGGGCACTGCCATCCCATTCAAAATAAGGATTTTGTTGCTAAGAAAGAAGAATGGATATCAACTTCTGCTCACTTTCCTGTTTTTAGATGTCTGCTTACAACGAGGAGACCAGAAGCATCTCCTTCTCATCTTGCTCAGTGTAATATCAGTGTACATTCGCAATCTTCAATTCACATCACCATCCATTTTGGTAAGGACCAATTCATACACAAATGTGTGAGCTGAAGCTTAGGACCCTCCCAATAAAAATCAAAGTATCTATTGTCTTTTTGTGTGAACAATATTTGGGGAACATTAAGCTTCTTTTATTCTTTTCATTTTACCCAGTGGCATTCAAAGCATATGTCTGTCGTTCTATTTAATGTGCATGAGTTGGAGATTGTAAATCTGATAGAAATGAGAAAGGGGCAGAGGAAATAGGAATAATAAAAGTTTATCTAGGATGCATACCTTAAGTACCTTAAGTAACACCAGTCAGAACTTTACTATATAATGCTTTGACCATAAGATATGGTTGAAGAATAAAATAAATGTATACATGACGTTAAAGCAGAAATGTTAATAGCTGTGTTGCCAATACTGCACTCGTATTTGGAAAAATGCTATGTTATTTTCCTGCATAGCCACCCTCTGGGAACATAGGCTTTTCTCACTGCAAGGATTTCTGTCTTGAAGGACACTCTAGTAGAGAATCACTTTAGACTTTTAGTGTTGTAATAATGCTATTTTTCCCATTTTAAAAAGATATTTTCAAAGGATGACTCTCATAGGTTGGTTTAGGTTTTTATAGGGCCTGAAGATTAATAAAATTCTTAGGCCTTCTTTAAGAAAATAATATAAAACAGGTACAGATATGAAAATTTATGTGAAATGAGAGAAGATAATCCAAATAAATTATAAATTTAAAAAGCTGACAAGTAGGGGCTCCTGGGTGGCCCAGTTGGTTGAGCTTCTGGCTCTTGATTTGCGCTTAGATCATGATCTCATCAAGACCTGTGTCAGGCTCCTGAGCAGAGTCTGCTTGTCTCTCTCTCCCTCTGCTCCTCCTCTAACCCCCACTTTCTGTAGCTCTAAAAAGAAAAAAAGAAAAAGCTGACAAATACATAAGTATCATAAAAATCCAGAAAAGTAACATAATATTAATTGGAATAATAATTTTCTCTAGTGTACTTTTTAATTCCAACTTTTTTTTTTTCTTCTTTTGGCTGTGTAGTCTTTGATCATACTCTTCATGTGGAATGATTTTGTAATACATGCTATAGAGAGAATAGAAAGATAATTTAATCTTTCCTCTCTCATAATTAATCAACATTTATTTCATCATAGTTTAGAAAAGTTTTAGTTTTACTACTTATTCGTAATGTCATGTAATAATTAGGATTCTTATTGAAATATGGAAAATCTCTGTTAAGATTCTTTGATATATGAGCAATTAAATTTCAGGACATTTTAAGTTTTCTTATGCAGTAGCTATTGTTAAGTCCTTTTTGAAACGATAACACTCATTTACCAGCACATCATGGGTTGTCCTCATTGTCCTGGCACATTATGAGTTTGTTATGTGGCAGGAGAGAAATTCTATTTTGACTAGGCATTTATGAGAGTCAGATTTTTTTACCTTTTATATGTCTGATGTTGAAAGTATTTTCTGTAAACTAGCTTCTGGCTCCTTACATATCACACTGTTCTACCACTACCCACAAAATTCCAGTGCTGAGCACCATAGGATTCACATCTCAATATGACATTGGCCCTTGCACTATTATGTTCTGACACTGAGTTGATGCAGTGGAGTATTCCTAAACTCTTCCCACAGTAGGATAGCTGTCCATAACTTGCCTATGCAGGAAGTGTCTCTGTGAATCACATAAAAGTAGTCTACCAACTTAGATGAAATATATCCCCCAAGTGAACTTATACTTAACTGGATCTCCAGCTGCCCATAGCCACTCCAGTACCACATGATAAGATCGGAAGTTGTGATAAAAAGAGTTAGTAGCCTTAACCAACTGCAGTGAAAATATCTTACTTTGGCAAATTTTACAGAATTGCTGAAAGAAAGAGTAGCTATAAGATTCCTTCCCTGGAAAGTATACTCTGAGAAGCTGTTTAGCACATACGGTGTTTATTAGCAAGTGCCCTTAGGTTCGGTACCCACGACGAAAATGGAAGAAAGCAGGATTGAGCAGAAAGAGCAGTTGAGTTGCCTCTGCTGACTGTGGACTCTGGAGCTAGAATGGTCTTTCCAAGATGTCCAGTTTTTCATTTTATTATTTTTGAATAGGCAAGGTATTCACATGGAAAAAAATCAAAATATTCAGAAAGAGCAGCCAGAGAAAGTCCAATCTTCTACCCTTGACCCTCAGCCTCCAGGTACTTTCTCCATAATTAACCTATGCTACTAGTTCTGTGTATGTACCTCCAGAGATATTCTAACCATATCAAATCACATTCACATTTCTTTTCTCTTCCTTTTATACAAATGGCAGCATACCATACATGATGTTCTTGGTTTTTTTTTTATACTTTTTAATTTTAGATTTAACAGAAGTGTTGCAAAAAATAGTACAGAGAGTTCCCATACACCTTTCACCTAGCTTCCCTTATGTTAACGTTTTATATAACAGAATAATTATTAGAACTTGCTACATTTCTAAGTACACTTGTCACACTTATTAGTATTGAAGAGAAGGAACAGTTGGATCAGTGGGCTCCTGGAGTGCAGAAGGAACAATAGAAATGACCGGAGGCTCTGGAGGCTCCAGGAGTGCAGGAAGAGCAATGGAAATGACCACCATGGGATCTAGCTGCTGTCTTCCAGCCTACACCCCCCCCCCTTAACCCTTGACTCTCCCACCAAAAGGATGTATGCCCAGGTCAAGTCTCCATAGGTAACCCAATACCTATGCAGGAAATAGATAAAAGACGCCCGCCAGAAAAACTTTACACAACAAGGCTTAGGGTAAGAAAGATGTAATTAAGCATCTAAGAAAAAGATACCTGATATTCCCAGACATTCCCATTCCATCAAGTCTATTTTAAAAAATGGAGGCAGAGTTAACCTTACTGATGAAGGTTAGTTTTTATGTGAGCAACTGTACATTTGAATATGACACATATTTTGTCATGATTTTTGCACTGCTACTGTTAAAAAAAACAAAACTACATAAATTTGAAGATCAAAGTGGCTTTATTCAATGATTCATTAATTGGGCAGCATCCCATCTAGCAAATAGAAAAGAGCTCCAAGGATCTGCTCAAAATAGAAGACATTTATAGGCAAGAAGAGGGGTTAAGACAAGAAAAGAGTTCCTTGTTTCAGGTAAGGTTGCTTGCCTTAGGGAAAGGTGTGGGTCTAGATCAAATTATCTCTCTAGTGCTAACCAGTGTGATTCCCAGATGCCTACACTTTAACTCTGTGTTTGATATTTATATTCCAAATATTCTCAGTCCTTGTGTCTGGAACGTTCTTAAAAGATATCTCACCTCTGTACCCTATCATCGTCAGAACTTTACCAGCCCATCTCATCTCTTTCACCTTCCTCTCTTTGCAAAGATGGTTATTTGCTCTTTAATGGTCTTGAGTCATTAACTTTCAGTGCTTTTGGTTCCCAGCTGACATATTACTCCCTCACCAAAGACTATTTCATTCAACCAGCATCTAGCATAGTACTTGAAATGTAGTAGACATTTAATTTATTTTATTCCAATTTTTGCTGCTAACTAAATATTTCAGCCAATATCACATATCTCCATCCACATTTTAGCTCATTTCCTCAGGATACATACCTAAACATAACTAACTGGATTTAAAAGGTATGTGTATTAAGACTCTAAATAAATAAATAAATAAATAAATATATATATATATATATATTTAATATATATATACTGCAAAAACAATGTATATATTGCATAATTGCTTCTAGAAATTGGAACAATTTCTATTCATATTTTTGATGTGGTTTTTTTGTATCCTGACAAGGAAGCAATTAAATTTGGGAAGCACTGCTTTCATGTATCCTAAATTCTACACCTTTCTTTTGAATTGACTGAAAATGTATTTTCATCCCTTTTTTATTTTCCTCTGTTGCTGGCTTATTTAAAAAAAATCTCATTTCAGTGAGCAGGCATTTTATTGTCAGACAATTATTTATTATCTTACAGTTTTCTTATTCGGTATCACATGATCTCTGTTCTGAAAGGCAATATATTATTTTTTGCCAAAACCACAAAAGATTCCCTAAAGGTTTTTTTAACTCCTCAAATTGAGCTGTCATCTAGTTCACTGATCCAACAAAAGAGTGATAATACATTTTATATAAATAATTTAGAAGGATTCCTTCTGCCAAAACAGAAAGTGCCTTTAAAAATAAACCAATATTAACAGTAATAACTCAGAAAAAATATTACAGCAAATCCACAAATGACATTTCACATTTATTTTAGGCTTTATGTGTGAAAGCCGTACCATATATTGCAAGAAATAAACTTTATTTTAATATCAGGTTCTTAATTCACAATATTATGTAGGAGTTGAGGGGACTGAGTAAGAGAATAAATGTTCTTTCACAGAAAATAAGGCAAAAAACAATCACCAAACAGGTAAATGACGTTTTCCTCAACTGGCTAACATATGAACGATATTGTAGTTTGAATATGCTAATGTCTTACATTAACCCCCACATACTTGAAAGCCTATGTCCGGGGTTGACAAACTTACTCTGTAAAGGGCCATAGCAAATATTGTAAGCTCTGTGGAGCCATTGGGCCTCTGTTGAAACTACTCAACCCTCACATTATAGTGCAAAAGCAACTCTAAGCAATGAGTAAGCAATGGTGTAGCAGTGAACCATGAAAACTTCATCATAACAGGAGGGCGGGAGTGCTGGAATTTGCTGACCTCTGGCCTATGTGCCAGAAGTGACAGGCATAGGAAGTATTACTCCAGGATGTCCCTGAGAGTTCAAAAATGATTGCCAGGAAATATAGGAACATTTATAAGAACGCATTACAAAAAGCATGAAGAAACCACACATGAAACATGGCAAATAAAAAAACAGACCCCATACATAGATAAAGTCTGAAATAATGTTGTAAAATTTTTCAAAGCTGATAGAAAGAGATGAGAAAAGACTGAGTAAGATCTAATAGAGCAGCCTCTCTCCCGTTAAGGCAAGAGGGAGAATAATCCAGAGGGTTCAGGTGGTGGGTGGGTCTGAGGGCCTTTATGGAAGCTTGGACTGCAGACTGGTCTTAATGTCACAACTCACAGGAGAAAGAACCTTGTTCCCTTAGTTACCTCAGTTGGAATGAACTGCTGAGCACTTAGCTTGGAGTGTAGTGAGTAGTTTCCACTTGGTCTCACCCTGCTCTTAGCATCAGTGCTGATCTTGAGGGTCAGCAAAGAAACTAGATTACCCAAATTATGATGACTCAAGACCCTCTAGCTCTATTTATGCCCCTGAAATATACTCAGATATGTAGGAGAGGTCCTGAGATGCCTTCTGGGTGGTGAGCCCTATTTCCTCACTCCTTTGCCCTCCATTTTCACTGTCACTCCTTCATAGTGGTGCCTCTCTGGCTGATGGCTCTCTAGCATTGCATGGCACAGCTGCCTCAGGAGAAAAGATATGTTTTTTTCTCCTTGTAGAGGTGGCATTCAGCTCTGACCAAACTGTAGTGGCTTAAATGGATACAGATCTGTTTTTGTCACAAGGCAAATTCAGAGGTATGTAAGCCTTGACTCCTTTTGCACCACTATTTTTACCCTGTGATTTTATCCTCGTGGTTCAAATGGCTTCTTGCACCCCCCGATCATGTCCACATTCTGGGTAGGAACAAGGCAGGTGGGGAAGAGTTGGCATTAGCTAACTATTACTTGTATAATTTTGGCCAGGCTTTGTCAAATGGCCATATTTGGTGGATATTGAATCTGAGGAATTTATATATATTTATGTTATATATGTAAATGATTGTTCAGTTATCCAAACTGTACTCAGTTATCAGCTCTTTACCTGTTTTATTCCATGAGCAGGACTGACCTTTCCTCTAAGTTCCCCCAAAATATGGTAGGCTATGACTTGAAAAATAGCTCTTTAAATGTGCCTTGGTGTCTCAGTTGATTATGCGTCTGACTTCAGCTCAGGTCAGCATCCCAGAGTCCTGGGATGGAGCCCCCCTCCCCCCCTGCATTGGAATCCTTACTCAGCGGGGAGTCTGCTTCTCTTTCTCCTTCTGCTTGCCACTCCCCCTACTTATGCTCTTTCTCTCGGTCTCTCTGTCAAATATGTAAGTAAAATATTAAAGAAAAAGAAAGAAAAACAGCTCTTTATTTCACATAGTTTAAGATTCCAAAGAAGCTGCAAAAAATTGTAATATAGTTACTATATTTTATCCAGCTTCCTGAAATGATAGTATCTTATATAAGCATAACACATCGTGATAACCGGGAATTTGATGTTGGTATGATACCATTATCTCAGGTACAGACCATATTTGAATTTTACCACTTTTATATGCACTTTTTTCTTTTTGCTCTATAGTTCTGTGATAGTTTATTGCTTGTCTAGATTTGAATCACCATCACCACAATAGGGATACAGGACTGTTCCATCACCACAAAGAAATTCCATTGTGTCATCTCTGAGGAGTCACTCTTCCCAACCCCTTAACAGCTATTCCCATGTTCTCTATCACTATAAATTTTTCCCTTAGAGAATGTTTTGTAAATGAAATAATAGAATATGTTGGCCTTTGAGATTGCATTCTTTTTATGTAACATATAGTCCTTGAGAGCCATCCAAATTTTGATTGTAACAAAAGTTGACAAGATGATAAGGAAGAGGCCAAATTCTCACTGTTGAGTGTTGATTCTAATGAGTGATTCTGGATGAAGCCTTTTACCTTTTTGATACCATGGTCTTTTCATCAATAAAACACAAATTTAAAGATTGTCCGTCACAGTATCTTTTTTCATTAAGCCAGCACTGGGTCTCTGAATGCCTCTCAATATGCAGCTCCTGGTGGCTACTGCTAAATGAGAAACATGGCTCAAGGAGTTTTCTGTCCTAGTCCTAAGGGTGTGCTAGGCCTGAGAACATTCTAAGCATACTGTATTTCTCCCACCAGACTGAGGACCCAAGTGACCTGATACGATTTATAAATGTTTCTTTCCTTTTAAAAAATATTCCTTAAGAACCTCTTCTATGAATCATGAATAGCATCCATGGAAAATCATCTCAATTAAGACAGCTCCAACTGTGAGGACTCATTAGTTGTTCTGAACTCATCAGAGCAAGAGGTGTTATAGGGATAAAAAAAAGATTTTTTTTAGCTGTTTTCCTTTTAAAGTTAGAAATTCTTTAATATCTGTTCTCTTTGTTGGTTAGTTTTTGCATGTTGGATTTCAAATATTGCATGCTGCTCTGTCTTCAGCACTTCACTCACCTCAAGTGACATCATTTTCCAGTCTGGTTTTTACTTAAGGTTTCCAGGGTCCTGCTTGGAACTCTGGATGGTCTTGAGCTCGGTTTTGCCTTTTCCATCTAGTTGTGTCACTATTGTCGTTGACTTTTGCGGCAATAGAATATTCATTACCTCTTCTCAGTTCCCAGGAGCCCAGTGAACAAACTCTTTGGATCTCTGATTGTCCTGAGCCACACCCTCTTCTTGGGATTTGAGTTTGGCAAAAGTAGCATTTGTTCATTAGTGGGAAAGAAAGTTTATGTGCTTGGCCTCCACCATATAGTCCAGCTGAGAGGCCATAGTTTTCATGTCTTGGTAAATTCAAGGGTAACTGAATATCTCATCAGTCTATCCACTTCATAAATTTTTGGGGGGTGGTTCATAAGCCAGTTAAACATAAGTGTCTTTTGTAATGAGCTATGAAAATGAGATGGAAATCTGAAAATATGAGCATGCTTTATAAATTTGGAATTGATTCAGTACAAGTGGTATACTACTAGAGGTCACCAGTGGTGCTCCCTTTCTTGGGCAGTTTTTTCCTGTGTCTACTATTTGTACCCTCATAGTTACTATTCCAGAAAGCTATTTAGAGTAATCCTAAGAACTGTAGTGATCAGATAATGCTCTCTACAGAAAAGAGAAGCTGAAATCCCAGTTATAAAAGGAGAAATTTCTCAACACAGTGACCACTAGTGCTGAGGCCCCTTTATTATTTTCCTTAAAGACCCACATTTTAGGTTGGCAGGAAGAGTGCACACACATAGTTCTGGCGGAAATGCACAACACAGAATGGCCATGAGTAAGTTTGCTGGAAATATCTCTGAATGTTTTGCTCTTGTTTTTGTTTTCGTTTTTTGAGAGAGAGGGAAAGAGAGAGTGTGTGTATGTGTGTGTGTGTGAGAGGGAGAGAGAGAGAGCATGGGGTGTGGTGTGGAAGAGAGAGAGAAAGAAAGAATCTTAAGCAGGCTCTACAACCAGTGTGAACCCCAAAATGGGGCTTGATCTCATGACATCAAGATCATGACCTGAGCCAAAATCTCTGAATTTTTCTGAAGGAATTATCAACTGTTCTGCATATTCATGTATACAAACTATCTATATATCCTGTAAATTGCTAAATGAAAGCAGCTCACTTTTCTCAGTAAGAAAAGAGAATCACAGGATGCCTGGGTGGCTCAGTGGGTTAAGCCTCTGCCTTCGGCTCAGGTCATGATCTCAGGGTCCTGGGATCAAATCCTGCATTGGGCTCTCTGCTCAGCAGGGAGCCTGCTACCCCTCCCCCCATCTCTCTGCCTACTTGTGATCTCTCTCTCTCTGTCAAATAAATAAATCAAATCTTAAAAAGAAAAAAAAGAGAATCACTTAATTCTGATACTTAGTAACACAATTTCCTTTCTATATTGTCTAGTTGTACTCATTTGCCATTAGGTATCATTTTATTTCTGCTCCAGGTTGCTGCCATTCCAAGGCATGGATCCTATTTCCTGGCATTGTCTTGTGGGCTTTTGGCTATTTGGAAATCAGCACAGTTCTGAAAATCCCACCCTTCTGAAGTTCATTCTTAAATCTCTCTTTGTGTAACTAACTTCCAGTCATGTCTGCTTTGCTGGTAAGGGAACTATTTGTGATAAATTGCCATCTGCATTTAAACTTCCTTCAGATCTCACTTTTTATTCTATTCTATTGATTTCGTCTAGGCTGCACTGGGGAACTTTAATTAGCTGGAAGTTCTTTCCTCTTCTTTGCTCATCCTTGACCATCCTCCTCCACCATTACTAGCTCTGCTAAGGAGATGACTGATACTGAGGACTACCTTGAACAATTCAGGTGCGTCATCACTTTGGGGAGTGTGAGGACCACTCTTCCCAGAGGGAGGAAGTCATCCTTCAAATGAGGGACTGAAGGATGTTTTGCTGCATCACACAGACAGCCATGGACTGGGGGCCTTGGAATAAACACTAATGACAGTAGTGGTTTTGATGGTAATGCTCACTCTCTTAGGTCATATTTCTCCAGATGTAAATTTATGTGTAAGAAATTTCTTAGGAAGCACTCTTGGGAATAATTCGTGTAAGGGGATGAGGGAGGCAGGACTGGGCAGAGGAAGAAGTTGCAATAAGATGTATCCCAAAAGTTAATTCTGCCAATTCTATCTGGAGCTCAGGAGCTGGGATGACCCTTCAGAGATGTCCTGAATTGAGGCAAGGGTGCCAGGTGTTAATAGTCATCATATGCTGGTTGATTCCAATGACACTTTATGAGAAGAGTATTATTATTGTTATTCTCATTTACCCTCTGGGAAATCAGGACCTAGTGAAATTAAAAAATTTGCCTAGTGGCACGTGGCTAGTATGTAGCAAAGACAGATTTTTAACTCGGGGCTCAAGGAAAGGGTCCATAATTATAACACTTCTCTGCTTGTTTTGCTTTTAGTTTTCTGGAGATAGTTGCTTAGTCTTTTTAGTTACTGAACTTGCATATATTTAAAAAGGTGATGTTAATGGTGTACCCCTCCCTCACTGCTAAAATGTCACTATGTATCAAGTAAGTCTGAATTTCTTTGGTTAGTTTTCCCAGTAGCCTTTTACAGTTGGCATTTGGCATGCTGCTATGGCCAGAATTTGTTTGCTGTGTGGAGAAGGAAAAGAGCTATACTTCTCTCTTCCCTCAAATGTAAGTGCTGTCTCCATACAATTATAGAAGTTCATGGTTCACCTCTAATAAGGCACAAACCATGGAAACGGAGAGCTCTTCTATAGCGGTGAGATCCTGTATAATCGAAGTCTTACTTGTTCTTGCTATTAAATAAATTTGTTATTAGAACTCTCATTTATTGCTGGTAAGAATGCAAAATGGGCAGACACTTTGGAAGACAGGTTTAAAGTTTCTTATAGAGCTAAACATAGTTTTACCATATGATCCAGAAATCTCACTCTTAGGTATTTACACAAATGAGTTGAAAACTTAGGGCTACACTAACTAAACTAATGTTTATAACAGCATTATTCATACTCTCTAAAAGCTGTGTGCAACTAAGATGTCTTTCAATAATAGGTGAATGGGTAAGGAAACTGTGGTACATTTATACAATGCAATACAATCCAATAATGAAAAGAAATGAGCTAGTAAGCCATGAAAAGACATGGAGGAAACTTAAAGGCATATTGTCAAGTGAAAGAAGCCAATCTGAAAAGGTTATATATTGTATGATTCCAACCATAGAACATTTTGGGAAGACAAAACTGTACAGATAGTAGCAGAATCAGTGGTTGCCAGAGGTTCGGGGGGAGAGTGAGGGTTGAACAGGGAGATTTTAAGGTGCCAAAACTATTTTGTATGATACTGGAATAGTAGATACCTGATATAAGCATTTGTCTAAATCTGTAGAACTTTATAGAACAATGAATGAACCTTAATATATGAGAACTTTAAAAAATTATTTAGGAGGTCAGGGGATTCATCCATGGGACACAGGCTATGACAAGAGAATTCAGATATATTGCAGTTGTTTTAAACAATTTCACTCAAGTGGGTAGGTCAAGTGACTTTGGAGAGGAGGATTCAATAAGACTAATGGCAAAATAAACTGTATGTAAGCACTGTATCCCAGTTGAGAAAGTTGTGTTTCTTGGGGGTAAAAGATAATCTATCTATCTTTCTCTCTTTCTTTCTTTCTTTCTTTCAGACAGAGAGATAGACAGGTTGGAGAGGGGCAAAGGGAGAAGGAAAGAGAGAATCTTAAGCAGGCTCCATGCCCGGGACAGAGCCCAGTGTGGGTCTCCCTCTCATAACCCTGAGATCCTTACCTGAGCTGAAATCAAGTGTCAGACGCCTAACTGGCTGAGCCACGTAGATACCCTGGTACAAGTTAACAATTCTGATAATACTGTATGTATATACTGGAATTGAACAATTAAGTATCTTCCATTCAAAAGAATTTCAAATAACTTATATAGGTACTTTGCTTCAAAGGAGGGGGGAACATAACTCCTTACTCCTAAAGTGTGGGCTTTGTGTAGTGACTTCCTTCCTAAAAGTCCAGTATGGAAAGGGGAAGAGAAGAAGAGTAGAGAACGGTAACTTTACAATGGAGAAACCTGACAAACACTGCTTCAGCCATATCATCAGGGTAAACATCAGTGGTCCCAAATCATATTGATGGTATTTAACTGCTTCTTTTAACACTAAGACTTGACTTCCATGGTGTGCTTCTCATTAGCGTCATCAGATTTACATTTCACAATCAGAATCAGAGGTAGTATATGAATACTTATATTCCTGTCTCAAAGCTCTCATTACAGAGTCTTTTTCTACTTTAATATAATAGAACACAATTACACTGTTATTTTTTTATGTGTAAAACACCATGCACTCATAAGATAAATTATAGGAGAACTTTCTGAACAGTGTGACCAATCCTTACAGTAACAGCTGTCATCAGAATGATGCCTCGAATCTACTCCAAAAATCTCAGCCTGCCTATTCTTTCCTATGTCTTGATTCTAGCATCTCTTGACCAAGACAATACTGTTGTTCAAAAACTGATTCCTTGTGAAAAATGTGATGACAGTTTTGTCATTAGCTGTGTTCCATGGTTCCCTGATCTGGAATTCAGGGTAGACAATCATTCAGTGGGCAATTATTGAATTCAAGATATAGAGTTCTTCTTGGTGATAGAAAAATAAGACACTTAAGATGTCATATAAAATGGCAGAGAACACCAACTCTTCATTGGCAAATGTGAAAACATTGGAGGTGAGATGGCACCTACTCGTGTTCTGAAATGGTAACCTGTGATAAAAATGTGGAAGTTCTGTTCCCATAAGAAGTATCTTTACCATTTTACCAAATCTGACATTTATCATGGCCCAAGAAAATTCATGGCCAGTCAGACTGCCATTAACATGTGCAGTGGGATTAATTAAACATATCCTCTACCTCTACCAGTTCCAAGGGAAATCACATAAATGAGAGATGATTTGGGTATGGCAAAATTTATCATCGGTTAATGTAGGATGCTTTCTCATGTAACAAGCAAAATCAAATATTCCCTTTCTAATAAGGCTTTGATATTATGAGGTGTAAAATAATGTCAAAAATATGCTATGAATTTACCATGTGGCTTTGAGGGTGAAAATTAGTGCTTATGGTGACAAAATGTGTTTAATGCTCAGACCCCCCAAGAAAGAATGTACTAGGTAGAGCCCAGAGTAGAAGATTCCTTTCATCCATCAGTGTATTCTCTCTCAGCCTAGAGCTAACAGAGCCCAGTGTTCCCCTTAGACGAGCCATGGAAATGGATTCATGCCTTCAGAATTTTTAAATGCCTCCTCCTAATATAACAAAATCTGTCTTATGTACAACCAAGAACACATTAGTTACTGTATCCAGTTTTAAGTTCAGCCTTTCTGGGTGAAATCCATTGCTCCTTCAGTTCCATTGTGATTCTGCCTTGACATTCTGAAGTCTGAAACTTGATTCTTTTAGCTTACTCTATGTGTAGGAGAGTCATATGTATTGACACCTGTGACTCTAAATCATTCCTTTTCATTACTATATGAGTATGCTATGATTTATTCATTTTTTCCATTTTTTTGTTGAAGAACATTTGCATTTTTCCATTTTGAGCAATTTCAAATAATACAGTGGTAAACATTCTTTTTTTTTAAAAAGATTTTATTTATTTATTTATTTGTCGGGGCGGGGGGGACACAAGCAGGCAGAGCGGCAGGCAGAGGCAGAGAGAGAAGCAGACTCCCCACTGATCAAGGTGCCCAATGTGGAACTCGATCCCAGGACCCGGGTTAACCAATGGCTTAACCAACTGAGCCACCCAGGCGTCCCAGTGGTGAACATTCTTGTGTATGTTTCTCTTTGGTCACATGTATAAGAGTTTTTCTAGGGGATATACCTAGGAGAGAAATAGCCAAGTCAAAGTATATGCATTCCTAACTTTTCCTGTTGTTAAATTGCTTTTCATTTATATTCCTATCAACTGTGCAGGAGAATTTTATTTTCTGACCTCCTCAATACTTATTGGAGATAAGGATTTTTGCTTATCTGAAGGGTATGATATGGTACCTCATTGCATTTCTTATTTTCCT
Organism: Mustela nivalis; assembly: GCF_964662115.1. Classification (NCBI taxonomy): domain Eukaryota; kingdom Metazoa; phylum Chordata; class Mammalia; order Carnivora; family Mustelidae; genus Mustela; species Mustela nivalis. The sequence continues at coordinate 79,726,621 of NC_139022.1, read as the reverse complement.
CTGATGTCAACTTTTTTGTAGCAGATACTGTTATTCACCCGATTTTATTTTTTAAAAAAGATTTTATTTATTTATTTGAGAGAGAGGCAGAGATAGGAATAGAGATAGCAAGAGAGATCATGAACAGGGAGGAGAAGGAGAAGCAGGTGAGGGGCTCCATCCCAGGAACCTGGGATCATGACTTGAGCCTCAACCCAGTTTTACTGATGGGGAATGAAAGACTTAGAAACATTAGTCCACAGCATCACAGCTAGTAGGGGATAGGAAGTTAGGAATGATCCTGGAGCAATTGTTTTAGCTTGTGCTTCACTGTTAGGCTACGATGTGTTGTTATAACGCAGAAACCATATAGGGAGTACTACCTTTCTCTTCATTCAGTACTCATTCAGCAGCCTGCCCACTCTCCATTCATCTTGTTAATCCTTTCCCTGTTTCCTTTCTCCCATCTTTTCTTTTCCTTCTCTCTCTCCCTCAATCCCTCTGTCCTTCTTTTCCCTCCCTTCCTCCCTCCTTTCTTCCATCCCTATGTTTTAAAAATGATTTCAGCTGGGTTATGCCACAAAGCTACTCATAAAATTGAGAAAATTAAGTGAATGTGCATAATAAAATCTTGAGAGACTAGCTGGTTTTTCTTTACATTTTATGTGAAGAAATTACAAATCCATACATATCAAGGTTGAAAGGCAAAGAAACAGAGCTGAATGCATTTGTGTGTATGTAATTGGGAAATGACTGTTAGCAAAAACTCTGGAGCAGCTGCTTCTAATACACACCACTTGCCTCTTATAATTAGAACAAAATATAAGTTTCCTTAGAAACTGAAATTATGTAGCAAATTTATAATTAACAGTAAAATGTTGAATGGAGAATTGCCCCACCTTTCATTCCTGCATTAATTTCTCTGTTAAATTTCTCTGGCAAGTTCTATTTTTAGCTAAAAAAGAATTACCACCTAAGCAGATTTCAAAATAAAATACAACCTAAGGGTTTTCTAAACTTTGCCGTTGGAAGAGCAATGAAGCAAACTGGACTCAGGTACCAAAGCATAAAGTTCAGCAAATTTCTAGGCCTCAGGGTTTGTTAGAAAGAAGATACAAAAAGTTAAATCAGTGTTTTTATACAGAATGTTGAAGTTTTGACTTTACAGTGTTGCTTTTTTCCTTACTAAAAAGCAAGTTTGTCCTCTGTGCCTACATAGGCCCTCTGCATCCTTAGGACATGTTGCCTTCTGTGAAGCTGTTTGGTTTCTGTGGTTGCCACCATCATAGAGAGAAAGATCCATGACAACAGAGCCCATGACTTGCTTGTCTTTGATTCCTCACAGACATTAGCACCCTGTCTATCACATAGGAGGTGCACAATACATGATTACTGAATTAAGTTAAACTGAATCAGTGAAGGTAATAGACATCTTGCTTTCTAATTCTTATCATGTCTCTGAAGAACTGGCCCCCAATACATGGTGAACTGCTACAATTGCAATGAATCTCTTCATCTTCACAGCTACAAATTCTGGAAAACAACTATGTTAGTAGAAAAGTTGAAGTGTCCTCGGTGAGATGCTAGGAGTGAGGTTTTAGGATAGGTTAGCAGATCAGTAAGAGTGATTCCATTTCTGGAGGTGCACATGAATACATGAAAATGATGTCTTATCCTTGGATAGGTAGATTCAGTCTTGTACACAACTTATTTTTTTTATTTTTAATTTTTAAAATTTATTTATTTGAGAGAGTGAGAGCATGAGTAGAGGTTGGGAGAAGGGGCAGAAGGAGAGGCAGGCCCCTGCTGAGCAGGAAGCCCAATGTGGGACTTCATGGATACCAGAGCCCTGGGATCATGATGTGAGCCAAAGGCAGACACTTAACTGACTGAGCCACCCAGGTGCCCCAATTTATTTTCTTTAAATTAAGACTTAAAGGAGTTTTGTGGGTCAGGGATTGAAAAGAATGTTCTAAAATTAATTTGGAAGTAAAATATGAAATGAATTCATCCAAAAAATTCTTAGGGGTAGTAAGGATTGAAGATTTGCCACACAAAGTATTAAGACATATGAACTTGTCATTTTAAAACATAGTATCACTGGGGCAGGAGTAGTTCAACTTGCTTATCTGTTTACCTATTGACAGACATTTAGATTGTTTCCAATTTTCAGCAAGTATGAATGGAGCTTCTGTGAACATTTGCATACAATTATTTGTGTGGACAAAGAATTGGGTAAATACCTGTGAGTGGAATTGCTGGATTCTATGGTAGGGGTAGGTTTAACCTCATAAGAGTATGTCGCAATATATGATTTTGCATTCCCACCAGCAATTGACAGATTTTTAGTTGTTCCAGGTTGTGTCAGTATTTGTTAGATTTGTAATTTGTAATTTGTTGTCAATAGTTTAAATTTAAACTATTCTAGTGGAAGTACTGGGAATTTCAATGTAGTTTTAATTTGTATTTCCATTATGACTAGTGATGTTGAGCATATTTTTTTTCATGAGCGTATTGGCCAATTCTTACTTGGGTTTTTTGGTCTTCTTATAATTGAGTTTAAGAGTTCTTTTTGTATTCTGGATATAAATGCTTTTTCAGCTGTGCATTGTTTTAGTGTTCTCCAGATAAACAGATCCAATAGAATTTATATAAGAGATTTATTACAGAAATTGGCTTACATAGTTTAGAGGCTGAGAAGTCCCCAGATCTCTCATATGCCAAACAGATAAACAGGGAAGCTGGTAGGATAATCCAGATCTGAGGGAGTGAGGATCAGGATTAATGGTTTAAGTCCATATCTGAGTCCAAAAATTTGAGAACCAGGATCACTAATGGATGTCTCAACTCAAGTAGCGAGGAAGCAGATTAATTCTTCCTTTGTCTTTTTGTACTATTTGGTCTCTAAAAGGATTGGATGATGCCCACTTACTTTGAGGTCATCTACTTTACTGAGTTCATTAATTCAAATGGTAATATTTTCTGGAAACACCCTCACAGACACAACCAAAAATAATGTATCAACTATATGGGCATCACTTAGCCCAATTAAGTTGACACATAAAATTAATGATCATCTATATATTGCAAATACTTTCACATAGTCTATGGTTTGTCATTTTGTTTTCTTAATGGTGTCTTTTGATTTTGATGAAAAAAATTTTTTTTCTTTTATGGTTCATACTTTTTCTGTCCTGCTTAAAAATTTCTGCTTATATCAAGGGTGTAAAGATTTGGGGTGCCTGGGTGGCTCAGTCAGTTAAGTGTCTGCCTTTAGCTCAGGTCATGATCTCCAGGTCCTGGGATCAAGCCCCTACTCACAGGGACACTGCCTCTCCCCCTCCTCCCTGCTAATGCTCTCTCTTGCTATCTCTCTTTCTCTCAAATAAATAAATTCAATCTTAAAAAAGAAAAAGAGTGTAAAGATTTTTTTAGAAATTTTATAAGTTTTACTTTTATGTTTAGGTCTTGTTTAATACAAGCACTTTAAGCTATAAATTTTCCTCTAAGCTGTGCATTAGCATTATCCCACAAGTTTTGATATATTATATTACCATTTGGTTTGAAATATTTAATTTTCATTGTGATTGCTTCTTTGATCTATGTATTATTAAGTATGTTATTTAATTTCCAAATATTTGGAAATCTTCCTTATATTTTTTGTTACTGATTTAATATTACTTATTATTTATTCATTTGATTTAATTACCTGGGGTCAGAGATCAAACTCTGTATGATTTCAGTTATTTTATATTTGAGACTTATCTTAGGGCCCAGCAAATGGTCCATTTTGGTGAACTGAGTGTGCTTGAAAAGAATGTTTATTCTTTTTTTTTTAATTAATTTATTTTTTTATAAACATATAATATATTTTTATCTCCAGGGGTACAGGTATGTGAATCACCAGGTTTACACACTTCACAGCACTCAACATAGCACATACCCTCCCCAATGTCCATAACCCCCCCCCCCAAAAACCCTCCCCCCAGCAACCCTCAGTTTGTTTTGTGATATTAAGAGTCACTTATGGTTTGTCTCCCTCCCAATCCCATCTTGTTTCATTTATTCTTCTCCTACCCCCCATGCTGCATCTCCACTTCCTCATGTCAGGGAGATCATATGATAGTTGTCTTTCTCCGATTGACTTATTTGGCTGAGCATGATACCCTCTAGTTCCATCCACATTGTTGCAAATGGCAAGATTTCATTTCTTTTGATGGCTGCATAGTATTCCATTGTGTATATATACTACCTCTTCTTTATCCATTCATCTGTTGATGGACATCTAGGTTCTTTCCATAGTTGGCTATTGTAGACATTGCTACTATAAACATTCGGGTGCATGTACACCTTCGGATCACCACATTTGTATCTTTAGGGTAAATACCCAGTAGTGCAATTGCTGGGTCATAGGGTAGTTCTATTTTCAACATTTTGAGGAACCTCAAAGCTGTTTTCCAGAGTGGTTGCACCAGCTTGCATTCCCACCAACAGTGTAGGAGGGCTCCCTTTTCTTCGCATCCTCGCCAGCATCTGTCATTTCCTGTCTTGTTAATTTTAGTCAAGGAATGTTTATTCTTTTTTTGGGTGGTATATTCTATATTTGTCAGTTAGGTCAAGTTAGTTGATTGTGTTTTTCAAGTCTTCATAGGTACTGATTATTTTGTATCCCTGCTTTGTCAATTACTAAAAGAAAACCACTGAATTCTCCACTTATATCTGTTTGTCTATTTTTCCTTAAATCTCTGTTATAGGGTGCAAACACTAAAAAAGGTTTCTGGAACCTTATTTCCAGTGTGTGGAGAGGTTGGTTTTTCTTTTCCCTCTACATCTAACAATTCTCTACACTGCACTAACTGGGTGTACTATAATTTGACTGAATTCTGACACTACTAGAGATAGCATCAGAGTCCACAGATAAAGGGTTTCCTTTCATAAAACCCACAGATAAAGGGTTTAGTTTCACATGTCCAGGCTCTTATCTGTGCTTCTGACTGACCAGCTACAGATTGGAGATGCTAATGACCCCCCTCAACTCAGGATGCCTGTTGCAGGTCTGGGTTGTTACCTATACTTCTGACCAGCTGGCTATTGAAGGGAAGCAGAATTTTCCACCCTGAAACAAGCTTCTTTGGTGTAAGGATTATTTGGGGCTGGTTATTTTTAAGAAACAGCAGACACAGGAAAAGATCTGAAAACTAGTAGAAGTTACCTTTTTATAAGAGAAATTTGCATTTATAATGGAAATCTCCATATATAAGGATGTTTCCCTCTCTGTACCAGGAAGAGGATGACTCATCAATGGAGAAGGCCTTGAGTTAAATCTGCATAACAAATATTCCCTTGATTACTGGGATTTTCCTTCTAACCTCCCATTACTGGAATTTCCTCCCCATCCCACCCTCCCAACCTCCAACATCTTTCTTTTGTTTTTAGTTTAAGGTAGTGTATAGGGTGATGGTTTGGACTGTTCCTGAAGTTGCTTGGTTTTCTGATATCTCCCATGTATACAGAAGACATATACATTACTAAACTTCTGTTTGTTTTTTCCCTGTAAATCTGCCTTTTATTATTGGGAAGGAGAGGTCTCAGGCAAGAACCTAGATGGGTAGAGGGAAATTTCTATTACCTCCCCTACATTTTAAATTGGAGGTTACCCATGACCCCCTCGATGGGTTTGATTAGCTTGCTAGTGTGGCTTACAGAACTTAGAAAACCTATTTATGTACTATATTACCAGTTTATTACAAAGTACATTAAAAGGATACAAATCAACAGCCAGGTGAAGAGATATGTAGAGTGAGGTCCCAAACAAAGATGCTTCTGTTCCCATGGAGTTTAGGGTCTAGTACTATGGCACATAGAAGTGTTCTGGTTCCTGAACTTGGAAGCTCAGTAAACACCCCCCTTTTGGCTTTTTATGGAGCCTTCATTACACTGAGATGATTGATTATATCATTGGCCTTTGGTGACTGGTTCAACCCTCCAACCCTTCTCTCCTCCATGGAAATCAGGGAGTGGGACTGAAAAATTCCAACCTTCTATTCATGATTTGTTCCCCTGGCATCCAACCCCCATTCTTAGGTCCTTTCCAAGAGTTTTCTCATTCGCATAAATCCAGTTGTAGTGGAAAGGGGCTTGTTATGAATAACAAGACACTCATTTTACCTTCATGGCTCTGAAGTGATTTTAGGAACTGAGGACATGAGACCATATATAACAAAAGATCCTTTAATTGTTCTTAACACTCAGGAAATTCCAAGGTTTGGGGAGCTGTGAGCCAGAACCATGGACTAAGACTAAATATTTATGAAAATATATTTTGGTCATCTGCCTGTCCAAATGTTTATTTCTTATAAATGGTAATATTTCATACACATCTAAGATTTTTGTCTTCTTGGTGAATTGATCCCTTTATCAAATTTACTTCCTTATCTCTGATAATATTTCTTGTTCTGAATTCTGTTTTGTCACTCTAGGTTCCTTACAGTTATCATTTGTGTGGTGTATCTTATTCCATACTTTTGCTTTTGATTTATTGGTGGATTCCTTTTAATACACTTTGATAATCTTTGTGTTTTAGTTAGAATATTCAGATTATTTACATTTAGTATGATTATTGGTATGGTTGAATTAAAAACTGCCACTTGGGGGCACCTGGGTGGCTCATTCCGTTGAGAATCTGACCCTTGATTTTGGCTTGGTCATGATTTCAGGGTCTTGAGATTGAGCCCAGTGTTGGGCTCCATGTTCAGCACAAAGTCTGCTTGGGTTTCTCTCCCTTTGTCCCTACCCCCATTTGCTCTCTTGCTCTCTGTGCCTCACTCTCTCAAATGAATAAATAAAAATTAAAAAAAAACAAATAAGCTAAAAACTACTATTTTGTCACCTGTTTTTTATTTGTTCCTTCTTTGTTCTCCTTTTCTTCTTTTTGGGGGGGTCAATTAAATATTTTCTAATATTTCATCTATCTTTACTGTTGACTTAGTTGTATTTAGTTTTGTTTATTTCTAGAAGTTGTGTTCAAGTATAGAGTGTACATCCTTTGCTTATCACTTTCTGCTGTGGGTGACATGATTTGCTATTCTTCCTCCCCAGTAATTTAAGACTATTGTTCCACAGAAGAGAGGGGTATGGGTGAGCTTCATGCCTTTCCCAGTCTACCCAAATCTTTCTCATAAATACTTTTGGAGGTCTATAAAGAACTGCAAATGCATGTGAGCGCCCCTTGTGTCTGAAGCTCCCAGGGGTTTCTTCAAGCTCTGCAGTAGTCCACATAGGGCCTTTAACCATTTGTTAAAAATTATAGCTGAATTCTTCTTGCCCACTTGTATGATCCTCAGTGTCTCTTTCTTTCATACTCTGTCACAGGTAAGCTAGTGCTTTCAGCTTCTTGGTGACTCTGCTCTTTTCTTGGCTTTCTTTCTACTTGGTTGCCCTCTGATCTCAGTTCTCTGATGGGTTACGAAGAGTTATGAATTTGTTATTCATTCATTTTTCTCTTATACTTGGGATGGGACTGATAACTTTCTAGCTATGTGCTATGTATGTATGCTAAGCAGAAACAAGACTCTCTTTGGAGTAGGAGTTAGAAATTGAAAATTTGAGAAACCAAATAGGGAATGTTGAGCAACTCAAAGATTTGAACATGAAGTCTTTGCTGGGAGAGGAGGGGAGGAAATGCTTCTCAGCCTTATATTTATATTACCTAAGCAGAACCTAGAACTGTAGAGGGTTTGTCTGGTGGGAGCTGGAGCCACTGAAGAAACGTAGACATTACTTGAGGTGGCACCTGTAGTGTAGAAGAGAAAAAACTTTTTCTTCCTCTTGCCATTTGGTTTCTTGACAGTGTCATCCATTGGACAAACCAGCTGTCTCCAACAGACTTAACAGCTTGGAGAATGCAGCCTGTAGAGACCAGATACCACCCTTATTAAATAGAAAAGAGCAGGTGAGGGATTAAATATGGAGCTTAGAGCAAACACCCTAAGACCAGTATGGGGTTTATTTTTTATTTCTGAATAATGTGTTTAAGCTGCTCTACTGATTTTTCAGTTTTAAACATTGAATATTGTTGATAGTTATCAATAATTAAAATTAATAATCATTGAAAATTTGATTTTCTTGAACTACTTCCATCCTCCCCCCACTCTAAACTTTCTCTATCTTGCAAATATAGTTCTATCTCAAGTTTTATCTACATAAACAGTGAGTGATGCATTATTATTAATATCTATGTACACATTGTCTACAGATGAGCCACATAATACATTATGATTACATTTCCATTACATTTTTCAAATTGCAGTTAAATACACATAATATAAAACTTATCATCTTAATTACTTTTAAGTATATAGTTCAGTAGTGTTAAGTATATTTACATTGTTGTGCAACCAATCTGAAGACCTTTTTCACACCTGGAAACTCCCCAATTTCCTCTCTCCCCAGTCCCGAACAACCATCATTCTACTTTCTGTTTCTGTGAGCTTAACTATTATAGATACCTCATGTAAGTAAAATTGTATAGTATTTGTCTCAGCATACTGTCCTTAGGGTTCATCCATGTTGTAGCATGTATCAGAATTTCCTTCCTTTTTTAGGTCAAATAATAATACATTGTATTCATATACCTCTTTTGGATATTTGCCTTTCAATGTTTATTTGGGTGCCACCTTTCGGCTATTCTAAATAACGCCACTGTGAACAAGGGTACACAGATATCTCTTTGAGATCATCCTTTCAATCCTTTTGGATATATATATCTAAAAGTGGGATTGCTGGCTTATATGTTATTTCTAGTTTTAGTATTTTGAGGAACCACTGTACTGTTTTCCATAGTGGCTGCATCATTTTACATTCTCACCAATGGATTTAATTTCTCCACATCCTTATCTATACTTATTACTTTCTAAGTTATTATATTTTTTATAATAACCATTTCCCTAGTAATTAATGATATTGTTCATCTTCTTATTGGCCATTTGTGTATCTTCTTTGAAGAAAGACCTTTGCCTATTTTGATACTGAGTTGTTTTCTATTATTGAATTTTTGAGGAATTCTTTATATATTCTGGAAATTCATCCTTTATCAAATATATGATTTGCAATTATTCTTTCCCATTCCTTTTCATTTTGTTATTTGTGACCTTTGATATGAAGTTTTAATTTTTTTTTAAATAAAGATGTTTTTGCATTGTTGATTTTGCCTTTTTTTATAGACTTGTTACTTTATAGATGTAGTATTTTTTATATTCTGATTGATACTTTAATTACAAGATTTTGCTTTGTTTTGTTTATTTATTTGTTTCTTCTCTCTGTTTTTTCTTTTTTTCCTTACCAGAGTTCCTTTAGTTTGTGGCTCTTTTTATTGGTCTGTGTGTTAGGGTTTTTCTCACATATCTGTCATTAGTGATTGCTCATTCACATTTAAGAATGAGATCCTAAAATACTGAATAGAAATTCTATGTGATGAATGAAAATTCTAGGTGCTTGTTGAATTGGGTATTTCATGTTGTGAGATTTGGTTGGGAATCTAGACCGTCTTCTAAAGGGAACTTTAAATATCAGTATTTCTAAGTTTTTCTTCTTAGGCCAGTTTCTTCAAAGAGGAACTCTTTCCCTTCTTGTCTGGGGTGATATAGAACTAGCAACATTTTCCTGTGAGCTTAGTATGGATTAGGGTTCAGTCTGTATAGTTCTGTTTTTCAGTAAATCATTCATCTCTGCACTCAGTTATTACTGGTCTTACCCAGGTGATAGTCTCTTTATCGATTTTCTGATCTTTTGATTTCTGGTCTTCTATTCATGTTCCTGCCTTGTCTGAATGGACTGGTGAGTGCTTTGTGCAAAGGCAAATCTTATAAAGATTTTCAACCAATTCTTTTGTTTCAGTTCAACCTAAACTGGACTCAGAGATATCTGGTTTATCTAATTCTTGAGAATTCCCAAAGTTCTGTAACTTACCAAGTTTTTGAGATATAATTAGCTTACTTCTTATTGGATTTCCTGTTACAGATGCATCTTTTTATGTTTGTTGTCCATTTATGTATCTTCTTTGGAGAAAGACTTTTGCCTATTTTTATACTAAGTTGTTTTCTATTGTTGAATTTTAAGGTTTCATCTTTCTCTGGACAATAAGGCTACTTCTTCTTCTTCTTTTTTTAAGATTTCATTTGTTTATTTGACAGAGATCACAAGTAGGCAGAGAGGCGGCAGAGAGAGAGGGGGAAGCAGGCTCTCTGCTGAACAGAGGGCCCAATGTGGGGCTCGATCCCAGGGCCCTGGGATCATGGCCTGAGCCGAAGGCAGAGGCTCTAACCCACTGAGCCACCTAGGCACCCAAGGCTACTTCTTATTTATTGTTTTTCAGTTTCCAGGATTTGTTAACATCTGTCATATGCTATCATTAGCTCCAGGAGTGTGTGTGTGTGTGTGTGTATCAGGATAGTTTTTAATTCCTTTTCATCTCATCTAGTGGGATTTTAGGAGGTAACAGGAAAAAAAAACAATTATTTTCAATCCACTAATTTTACCCATGAATTTATGTGTATTGTATTTATTTATTTATTTTTATTTTATTAACATATACTTTATTATTTGCTTCACGGATGCAGGTCTGTGACTCATCACTCTTACACATTTCACAGCACTCACCATAGCACATACCTTCCCAAGGTCCATAACCCAACCACCCTGTCCCTTCCCCCACCCCCAGCAACCCTCAGTTTGATTCCTAAGATTAAGAGTTTCTTTTTTTTTTTTTTTTAAGATTTTATTTATTTATTTGACAGAGATCACAAGTAGGGAGAGAGGCGGGGGGGGGGGCGCGGATGCAGGCTCCCCGCTAAGCAGAGAGCTCGATGCGGGGCTCGATCCCAGGACCCCGAGATCATGACCAGAGCCAAAGACAGAGGTCCAACCCACTGAGCCATCCAGGCGCCCCAGATTAAGAGTTTCTTATGGTTTGTCTCCCTCCCTGGTCCCATCTTATTTCATTTGTGTATTGCATTTTATATTGAGAGAAAAAACCTTGAAATAAAAAGAAATGGTTAACAGTTATAATTAGGCAAATTCATTTATTAACTAATTCAATTTTAAAATAAAATATTTTGTTAGTAATAGTAAGGTAATGAGGAAAAACAGAAATAGTGCATTGCTTAAGTTATTAGATATTTACTTCGGGGTGCTTAATCATCTGCCTATTGCTCAGATCATGAGCCCAGTGTCCTGGGATCCAGCCCCTCATCAGGCTCCCTGCTCATCTGGAAGCCTTCTTCTCCCTCTCCCACTCTGCCTGCCTGTGTACCTCTCTCACTGTGCCTCTCTCTGTCAAATCAATAAAATTAAAAAAAAAAAAGAAAGAAAAAGATATTTACTTCAGTTTTTCTCTTTATGTGACTATTTTTTGTCATAGAACATAAAAAGGGAACACATGATTTAGGAGATTATCGTATTAACAAAAAATTATAATATAAAAAGGAAAATACAGAATAGAAATTTGTAAATATTTTGTGATCACAAATATGTAAATCTAGAATTTCAGGATTAACAAATGATTCTTTATTTTGTTTCTACTCTCAAACATAAGTTGTTATTATAAATGTTACTTATTTTTCCATCATTATATTTGGAGTATTTAAAGTTTACCATTGGTCATGTTTACCTGACCAATGTTTACCTGAAAGGGAAAAAGTAATATCTGAATGGGAGCAGAGAAAAAGGATAATGGACCAGAAAAAAGGCTACATATCATTAACAACTCTGGACTTTGAGATAGGCAAGCAGCTTTAAAAACAGTTCTTTGACAGTTTTTTCTAGATGCTATAACTGGTCATGACTTTGGATTGCTTTCCTATTAGGTGGTTATCATATTTGTACTTGTAAACATGTCCGTTAGACCATGTTGGAAGTGGCATGTCTAGAACTGAATATGTGGGAAGAAGGATATTTTCTCTCTCTTGTAAATTTTGTAAAAATAGTATTAAACACCAATGAAGAGAACTTCAAGAAATATCCAACAGATGGGATCAAGGGGATGCAGAGTGTAGGGCATAAAGAAGAAGGATCCTGGAAGCTGGGAAGGAGGAGGTGTAGTGCTCTGTGCCAGCCAGTATCGGGAGACTTCCCTACCCCAAGCACTTAACCAAAGAGTGGTGTGGATGCATCCATGATCCTACCAACCTGGGCATAGCTCATTAGAATAGGAATAAGCTTTGGTCCAGAACTAGACTATGGATGGGTTAAGAGGCAAATTCTTTGAAATTCCTCTTTTCGAAAGAGTTCGAAATATACCCTACTCTTTGCATCTAAGCTGGACTTAGTGACCAGTTAACCAATAGGAGTATGGTGGAAATGATGCTATCTGATTTAGAAAGCTAGGTCTTAGAAGGCAAAATATTTCTCACCTGGTTCCCTGAAAGAGTCACACTGGAGCCTTGGACTGCCATGAAAGAATTTTATCACCTGAAGACTACCATGCTGCAGTGAGGCCCAAACTAGCCCATGTGAAGAGACCACACAGAGAGCCCTTGGAACCTAAGAACCAATAGAGGAGCCTGGCTAGATGCCTCTTTTTTCAGTCCTGCTGGTCTAACTCCAGCCTTTCTCTGATGGCAATTGCACTGAAGACCTGAGCCACAACCCTCCAGCCAAGTGCTTCTCAAATTCTCAACCCCCAGAAACAGGGGAGAAGAGAAAATAATTGTTGTTTTAGGTCACTAACCTATGTTGTTAACTGACACAACTATAGATAAATGACTTACAGTGCACATCTGTTCCCATCTTCTATTGCTATCTAACAAACTATCCCAAAACTCAGTGGTACAAAGCAAGCATTCTGTTGTGTTCATAGGTAATGTTGATCAAGAATTAGGACTGGGCACAGTAAGGATGGCTTATCACTGTTCCATGATATCTGATGCATCAGCCAGAAATACTCAAAAGCTAGGAGTGTTTGAATGGCTGAGGATTGGTATTATCTGGAGGCAACTTTACTTACATATGCCTGGTGGTTGATGTTGGCTGTTGACTAAGCCTTGGCTGGAGATAGCACCACAATACCTCCATGGCCCCCTGTGTGGCTTGTGACTTCTTCACAGCACCACGGCTGGATTCCAACAGCAAGCTGCTAGTTTCTTAAGGCCAGGTCCTAGACTTGGACGGTGTCATTTCTTCTGTGTTCACATAACCCACATCAAAGGGAAGAAAACATAGACCTTCATCTCTGGGTGGGTGAAGTGTCCAAGAATTTTGGATACTCCAAGCCATAGGCTAGATAGTGGTCTGTAACATGATCTGGCTCAAAATTATAAACTGGGTTAATTATTTTACCTTTTTTTCCAAAATTTAGACTAAGTAATACAAAGGAATTATCTATTTAGAAGTGAGAGATGAAAGAATACCATGCTGTGTGTACAAGGCCATGGGTAAACCAAGGTTATGAAGAAATAGAAACTATGAGAAAAGAGAACATCTATTGAGTAGAGACAATGAAGAGGGCAGGGGAAATGGAATAAGAGAAGATTCATGTAGCCCTGGAGAGGGACCATGATAAGGCAGGGGAGCCTCTGGAATGGCCCTGTGCTTGACAGTTCCTGTTCAATTATAGTTCATTCATTGGTTTTGACATTAGTCTTATCTTTCTTATGCAGTTTTCTAGGTCACGTCAATAACAGAGTCCTCTGTGACAGTAAGATGTAGTGAAATGAATGGGGCTGAGAAACAAGTTCTTCTTTTCTCAGAATGTTTACTGATGTGATATTGAGAGCCACCATTAGAGAGAAATAACTGTGTAAAATAGTTGTTGCTGAGTAGTAAGAAAGAGCCACTCTGCTCATTATTGCCCTCTGAAATTGATCATTATAGGCTAGGAAGAGATGTAGAAGCAGGCATGAGAAGATTTTATTTCTAAAGATGTATTATTTTGTAATGCATTTTGAAATGGAAGTGGAAAACTTAGAGATCTGCTTTTAACCAGCTGCAGGAATTATTTTTGCCAATAGGGAAGTAACAAAACTTCAAAATACATTCACTCAATAGATTTTCCCTAAAATTCTGGAATACTTCTTATTATCTGGTATATTGGTCACATGTTTACTAAATTCAGTGGCATACTCTTTTTTTTTTTCTTAATTTTATTTATTTATTTAATAGCACAAATAGGCAGAAAGGCAGGCAGAGAGAGAGGGGAAGCAGGCTCCCGCCAAGCAGAGAGCCCGATGCGGGGCTTAATCCCAGGATCCTGGGATCATGACGTGAGCCAAAGGCGGAGGCTTTAACTCAGTGGCATACTCTTTTAAAAGAAATATTTTGTCACCTAGGAAATGAGGTGTTTTCCTCATACTCTTAAGATAGGGGCATTTGGATTTCATCTACTACTGCATACGGATCTTTTCCTGCAAAGGAATAGTTAGGCAGTCCTTAAGGCAGCACCATCGAAACAGCTCTGACTCCCAGAATATCATTAACTTCAGAGGGAATAAAGAATTCTAAGTTGTAAAAAATACTAATATATGTCTCCTTCTTGTAGAGCTGTTCTACCAAAGACTCACTTAAGATTCTGCCAATAAAGTAGAGTGTTTTGAGCTCTTTTTGTTGTGACAGGAAAGTTATGATGTGAAGGCAGGTCAAAGAAGGGTTGTAACTGCTGACAAGGGTCACTCTTTGAAAAACTCCTGGGCTTTTTATACATTTTAAGCATGACACAATAACATTTAATCCTTATTGTAGTTATTTAACCTAATCATTGTGCCAAAGATATAATTGATCTTTCTTCTGTAGGAGGAACATAGAATAACAATGCCCTAATTTTGTATGTCTCTGTTCCATAATGACAGGCTGTCATTTTCTATAATTTACCAGAGATGATGAACAATGCGTGTAGGCTGAATGTAGTTGCTTAGTAACCACCTTTTAAAATTTTCTTAAATGTAATTGCTTCTCTGCTAGGGAACACTTATCCAGCTAATTTGCATTGAACCACTTTCTAAGCAACTCCACATATTAAACACCTCTGTGCCTTTTATTTCAAATTATTTGCCTTTTAAAATTTGTTAAGGTACCCACCTTTGTAATGATCATTATTTGTTTTTTAACAGAGTGAGGCTTTCAAATAGTTATCTGTCCATTGCCATTTCTACCACTGTTTTATTTTCTTTTGTTATTTTTTGTATCTCTTATTGCTTTTTTAGAATTGAGGATAGATATTTTAAAAGAATCATGAAAATCCCCAGTCTCACTCTGAAAGGTTCTAGATGCTTTCTAACACGACAAATCTGGTTTTCTTGTATTGAGTATCAAAATTTGCACCATATGAGTGTTCTTTTGGCTTCTAGTCCTGATCTACCTCTTGCTGTTAATTGAACATCTGTGTTGCTATTTCAGAAAATATGGAGTCTATGCAGATACCTAGCATGTAGCTTCACTTTTTATAGTTGTGTCTACCTATGTACATTGACTTGAAGGATGAAATAGTTAAAAGCTATACTTCTGTTAAATGGCTGTTGTTAGTAGTACAGAATAATATTTCAAATCCTGAATTACTGCACTATTTCCAGTCCACCCTCTATAGCTGCCCATCTTTCAAGTAGGCAGAATGCTGCTATTGATATAGAAATAATTCACCGCATTAACAAAGTTGACTTACTCCTTGATTCTAAGTTTGAGTTGGATATGAGTAAGAATAGACTAGAAAGGATTTGAGGAACTGAGAGAACATGTTTATATTTCTTCTTCCAGTCTTCAAACTTAGTAAATGACATCTATGCTAAAGGAGAGGAGTTTGGAGAGAAGACAAAAGAAATAAGAAGCGGTGTGGCAACTTTACTCTTTGGACCCCATCCATGTATGTGTCTCCACCCTCTCAGATCTACCTTAGATCTCAGCAGCCCAGAGAGGAAAGTCTCAGGCAAAATCTAGAACAATTGCCAGCCTCCAAGATAGCTAAGAGTGAGGGTTGATAAGCCACTTGGGGAGGAGGTCAACTAGTATTGTTGAGAAAACCTTCACCAAAAAGAGTGCTGCTTATACATTCTGTGAGGGATGAGAAGGAGTACAAAACTGAACCCAGATGACTGGCAATACCAGAGAACAGAGGAGGAGCTGGTGCTCAAGAGCTTTGAACTCTACTTGCAAGAAGCATTAGACACCTTGAACCAAGAGGCCAGACAATTATATCGCCAGTAAGACACCAGCAGAAACATGACCTCAGACAAGAGATATATAGCTTATCAATGCTGTAATGCTCCTATATACTGCCCTAGCACTTATTTACTACCCCAGAGGCAATGACGGAAGACAGAACATTCTGTTTACTAAGATTTAACCTGGTGGTGATTCGACTACAAGTTGGAATTGATGGAGAGAAAAATCAGTGCTGGACTTAGAAAATCTGGGAGCTGTTTGTTTTAAGATGCATCAGTAGGCAGACTGGAGAAACAGATTTCTAACTGATTTATGCAAATAAAGAAAGTGAACATGTTTGCACCCTCATTTCATTTGTACCTGTGTGGCTCAGTCTGGTTTTGTGTTAAGACAGCAGGGGTTGAGGGGATGAGGGTGGAGGAAGCAGAGGAGTGTATTGAAGTTTCTATTTCATATGGGACAATGTGGATGATTGTGGTCAAGAGTAGATGAAATCTGGTTTGAAACCTGGCCTCAACAATGACCAATTTTGTGTTTGGGGGCCAATTATTTGATTCTACTGTATCTGATTTTTCTCACTGGTGGAAGTATAATATTCAACCTCATAGGGTTATTGTGAGGTTTTGAGATACAATATATTACACTCTTGGCACATAGTATCTGGAATGTAATCACAGTGTATCATATTCTTGATCCCCAGTGCTTTCCTTCATCCTCACCCCCTACCACCTCTCTCCTCCACAGTCCCCAACCCCCTCCCCCCAGCAGGAAAGAAGTTTCCATGTGGGCAGAAAATCCACCTTATCTGCTTCTGTATCCATAGTGTCTGGCATACAATAGGTGTCAAATGAATAATTGTTGGCTGAATAAATTGGGGTTGAACTCTAGGGAGGTAGCTGGGATTCTTATAAGATAAGAGATAAAAGATTCTACCCATAGAGTAAGTCCCAAGTGAAAGGAAAATACTTAGACCTCAGTGGGGTGAATGGAAGCGCAGATGATTGTAAATATAAGTTTCAGGAGTGCCAATTTTCATTAGAGTGAGGGAAACAGAACACATTCATACTCACATGCACACTTATATTTACAATAGAAAGGGAACAGAAATCCATGGTTTATATAGACCAAAGAATCCTGAGCTATAAAAGTATAGTTTTATAGACTACTGGTTGTGTTTTCCAACTGTGTATATGTTTCTGAGAAAGTACGCATTATGTCTCTTTCTAGCATGTTTTTCTGAATGTCTGCAAAATACTTGGCTTAGATTTTTTGGTCATACCTGATTGTTTTGAATCTATCATCTATCATATGCAAGCTAAATACTTCTGTATGAAAAATGTAAATAGAATTTAACTACATTGCAAGGTCATTACTAGTGCCTTAAGGATCTTTAAGAGCTATAAAGATGAAGACATTTTAGAAAGATTTTCATTTGACATTTTAAGACTACTGTAGGTTTTTAGAATACAATTAACCTTTAGACCTGGCTTATTTATAAAATGAGTAACAGAGTTGACCTTGGAATAAGAGCAAAATCTTTATGGATAATTAGATTAGGACATAGTATACTTCATTCTTTTCTTTCTTTCTTTTTTAAAGATTTTATTTATTTATTTGACAGAGATCACAAGTAGGCAGAGAGGCAGAGAGAGAGAGAGGAGGAAGCAGGCTCCCTGCTGAGCAGAGAGTCCGATGCAGGACTCGATCCCGGGACCCCGAGATCATGACCTGAGCCGGAGGCAGCGGCTTAACCCACTGAGCCACCCAGGCGCCCCTCTTTTCTTTCTTTTTAAAATTAAAAAAAAAAAAAACAACCTTTAAAATATCACAGTTGGAGGCACCTGGGTGGCTCGGTGGGTTAAAGACTCTGCCTTTGGCTTAGGTCATGATCCTGGGGTCCTGGGATCGAGCCCCACATCGGGCTGTCTGCTCCGCAGAAAGTCTGCTTCCTCCTCTCTCTCTCTGCCTGCCTCTCTGCCTATTTGTGATCTCTGTCTGTCAAATAAATAAATAAAATCTTTAAAATAAAATAAAATAAAATCTCACATTTGTAGTTTTTACTGTTTTTATCATATCTGCTAGGAATGATGGGTAATGGTTTTCTAAAGAAAGAGAATTTTATGTTTCTAATGATTAAACATTTAATGTCCTTGACATAATAATTGATGCTGTTTACTTCTGGTTTTCTTGAAAATTCTTATCATTTGATTTCCATATTCATTGCAGATAAGGAATACCCTAAGTACAAAATGGTTTGCCCTTATATTATGGTATTATCATCAACCATAAGTAAATGTTCTTTTATTTATGAGACTAGGAAAAGGTTAATTCTTGGGTTCTTTTAAAAGTAATTATTTGAGTAGGTCACCATTTAATAATGTAGAATGAATGTTTCATGCTTCCTATAAAGATATTTCTCTGAGACCAACAGTAGCCGAAGGTTGACTAGGAGAAACTAATTTTAGACTCCAGCTGAGCAGGAAGGTATTGGTCCAGTGATTCTCAGACTTTCTTATGCAAAGAATCACCTGAAGAATTTGTTAAACCACAGATCTCTGGGCCCCATACCCAGAGATTTTGATTTAATGTATGATGTAGTTGATTGAAAGATGGCTTCCAAAAAGATATAGTCACACATTCTCTCCCTTGAAATCTGCGAATGAGACCTTAGGTGGAAAAAGGGTCTTTGCAGGTATAACTAAGGATCTCCAGACAAGATTTTTCTGGATGATCTGGGTAGCTCCTAAATCCCAAAAAACAAGTGTCCTTATAAGATACACACTGAAGGAAAAAAGACACACAGGGGAGATAGCCATGTAAAGGCAGAAATTGGAGTTTGCAGTGATAGGCTAAGGAATACCTAGAGCTATTAGAAGCGAAAAGGCAAAGAATGATTCTGCTGTAGAGACTTCCAAGAATGTGCAATCCTGCTGACACCTTGATTTTTAACTTCTGGCCCCTGGAACTGTGAGAGAATGGATTCTAGGTTGATTTAGGTCATTTAGTTTATGGTAAATTGTACAACAACCCTAGGAAATTAGCACAGGTGTGGGTGAAGAACTTGAATTTCCTACAAGCAGTTGGGGCTGGGAACCGGACCATGATTTCACTGGCACTGATTTAGTAGATGCCTCAGGTTTAGATAGAAAAGAAATCAAGTGCAGAATGTTCCATAAATCTATCGAGTACAATAAATTTAGATCATCACACAGCCCAGGATATCCGATAATGAGCAAGGCTGAAACTTAGTTTGTATTACTTTCTCTCCTCTTCAATATTTCCTGTTGTGTGGATGTTCTATGCTCACAAAACCTGTTAACTCCTGGTTATCCTCAAATCTCAGTTTAAACTTTGGTTCCTAGATAGGAACCTCTGGATTAGGTTAACCTTTGTTGTAACACTCCAGTAGCAGCCTGTACTTTTGTGTAGGTAGCACTGATCACCACTGTAATGATTGTTTCAATGTCTGTCTTTCTGGAACATTGTAAATTATTAAGGATAAAGGCCATAAAAGCCTTACAGCTCTATCCCCAGTTCCTAACACAGAATTTAACATGCATAGGTGTTCGATAAACATGTCTATGAATACAAGGTGAGCCCTTTCCTAAAGTAGAATTAGAGGTTCAGAGATTACTACTCTTAGTAGAATATTTACTGTTTCTGTATGGCTGCAGATTTAAAAAATATATATATATATTTTATTTATTTATTTGACAGACAGAGGGCACAAGTAGGCAGAGAGGCAGGCAGAGAGAGAGAGAGAGGAGGAAGCAGGCTCTCGGCTGAGCAGAGAGCCCGATTCAGGGCTTGATCCCAGGACCCTGAGATCATGACCTGAGCCAAAGACAGAGGCTTTAACCCACTGAGCCACCCAGATGCCCCTGGCTGCAGATTTTTAATAAGCAGATTTAGTAGACAAAATAAGATGTTAGAAGTGGAACAACAAATAATTATTATTTTTTTCTATGCAAAATGATTTATTGAACTAGATGCTCTAAATCAAAATATCTATTTTATAAATATATTCATGCTCTGTCAACTCCAATTGATTGGTGTGATCCTTCTTTTTACCTCCGAGGCAAGGTTTTTTCCAAAATGTGTTATATACATGCCAAAAAAAAAAAAGTACTTTTTAGAAAGTACTTATTTTAATAAGACCTCATTTTTACGAGGGTTTAAAGATATGTTTTGAAACTGCAGCTTCATATTTTTTTTTTCTAACCAATGACATGAAGTCAGCTTTTTTAGTAGACCATCACTTTTCATCCCCAAGAACGAAGTGACCAATTCGTAACTAGGACTACCTACGTAAATTCTGTTAAGAATTTAATGATTAACTCCCATGCTAGCATACAGATTGGTCTTTAGTTTTGATGGCATCACTAGCTAGAGTTCTAGCTATGCAAGGTGACCCAGGAAATTTCAGCAGAAATTATTTAACAGTAGTCCATTCTTCTTCTGTGGGAAATATATCTATATCTCTATCTATAGATATTTAACCTTCCAAATTTAATTTTTTCACCTTTACTGAGATATAATTTACAAATAAAATTGAAATATATTTAAAGTGTACAAGGTAAGTTGATATATATACACATTGTGAAAGAATTCTTGAGTGGGATATCTTAAATGGTTTTTATCAACTAGATAATATATTATATATTAACTATTAGCTGAGCTCCATTTTGCTAGTAAGTGCAATTTTGAATTAAAAAATTTATTTAGTTAGTTAGTTAAAGGTTTTATTTATTTATTTATTTGACAGAGAAGTCACAAGTAGGCAGAGAGGCAGATGGGGTGCGGGGGGGGGGGGAAGCAGGCTCCCCACTGATCAGAGAGCCTGATGCAGGGCTCTGAGGACCCCGAGATCATGACCTGAGCCGAAGGCAGCAGCTTAACCCACGGGGCCACCCAGGTGCCCCTGAATTTAAAAAAATTTAAATCTGAGGTTTAAATTCATGTCTAAATCCAAGAGACCATGTTTTTCTTCATAAGACCACGTTAAAAAATAAAATAACTTGTGTAAGTAGTTCCCTTCAAGCTCAGATGGAAAATGGAATGTTGTGATTTACAGAAAATATGTATTATAAATCATCTAAATGACCACATATCTTTTTTTCATATTATTTGGTTTTAGCCCCATGTTTCCTGGCTCACACTTCCCAAAACCCTTGGAATTTCCTGAGTGATAAGAGCAATGGGAGCATTTTTTTTTTTGTCATAATACTTGGTGTCCTGTCTTCAGTTTCTGAAATCACTTCAAAGCCATGAAGGGCAAATGGGTTTCTTGTTATTCATAAGAAGCCCCTCCCACATGACTGGGTTTATGTTAATGAGGTGACTTTTGGAAAGTACTTAGGAATGGGGGCTGGTTGCCAGAAGAGCCAACTATGTGATTAGAGGTTGCCCTATCTTCTAGGAGGGGAGAGGGGCTGAAAGTTGAGTTTAGTCACCAATGGCTAGTGACTTAATCAAACATACCTATTTGAATGAGGCCTCCATAAAAGCCCAAAAGGATGGCTTTGGGAGAACTTCCAGGTTAGTGAATATAATACGTGTAGATTTGGAAGAATAGTATGGTGGGGGAGGGCATGGACACTTCCTGTCATTTCCTTGTACTCTGCTTTATGAAACTCTTCCTTCTGGCTGTTCCTGAGTTATATCCTTTTATAATAAATGGTAATCAGTTCAGTAAAATGTTTCTCTGGGGTCTGTGAGCCACTCTAGCCAACTAATTGAACCCAAGGAGGGAGTCATTGGAATCTTCTACTTGGCCTCTTGGTCCAGGGAACAGTCTGGACTTGCCTTGGCATTTCAAATGAGGGCAGTCTTGTGGGACGGAGTCTGGGTGCTGTCTCTGAGAACCTAATGTCACAATGGAGTTGAACTGTAGGAAGCCCAGCTGGCTCCTCTTCCTTCCAATTTTAAGAGGAATGCATTTAATCTTTCACCATTACATAAGAAATTAGCATCCATTTGAAAATACAATCTATTTTAGTAATGCAGTCATCTTGCTGTCCATTAACCATACACTAGCAACTTGTGAGCTCCCAAGATCCCTTTAGTCTAGTATACAATTCTATTCTATAGTCAGTAATGTTTCTGCAAATATCAAATGCAATGATTCCTTTTTTCTTTTTTCTTTTCTTTTTTTTTAAGAAAAACTCTATTCTTGTGTGAACTGTCATCAATCTGAAATTGTGTTTGTTTAGTGGGAAATAGTAATTTCTTGACTGAGTACATGTAACTACGGATACATGATTCATTTTTGTTGTGTCACTAAAGTTCTTATTTATTACTTAAATGATATCCAGGTTAAATCATTAGAATCCCGATATCTGTTGATCTGTGTCTTTTGTCTTTTTACACACGAGGGCACTTATGTTCTAGAAGTCTTTCTAATGTCTTCAGGAGAAAAATGAACACCTCTTTGGCGTACACCTGGAGCATTCATAAATTCTCTTAAGAGTGCGGTCAGAATTATCTTTAATGACTTGCTATTATATATTGTATATACCTTACTTCTGCTACATCATAAATAAATAAATTCCAGCATCATCATTTCCCTGCTCACGGTACCGGAACAAATCTAATGAACATATCTAAAATTAGAGTAAGAATTAACTATTAATTTCAGACTCCTCCCATTGCTTGACAAGGAATTTAGTGCACTTTACATTCCTCTGCCCTCCCTCCTCAGCCCCAACTGTCCCAATACTTAAAAAAAAAAAAAAAAGATTTATTTATTTGTTTGTTTGTTTGTTTGAGAGAAAGTGAATGAGAGAGAGTATGCAAAAATTGGAGGGTAGAGGGAGAGTGAGAGAGAATCTCAAGGAGACTCCATGGTGAGAACAGAGCCCCACCCAGTGGGATCACATCCCTGAGATCATGACTGAAGCCGAAACCATGAGTCAGATGCCCAACCAAGTGAACCACCCAGGCACCACCCCTCCAATACTGATAACAGCCAATGTTAATTTAACATTAGGCTGTGAATTTATCTTGCTGGTGGGAAGAACAGAAGTATGCTTGTAAAATAAAATAGTTTTATTTTGGAAACAGCCTGGGTTTAGAGAGAAACTATGTGAACAAAATGTTATTTACCTAGGGCCTAGATGGATGGCAAGATAGCTTTGAGATAAACCTAGTTTTTAAGTGTGGGGGAATTTTATTATGACAGAACTAACATGTAAAACACAGATCAGGAGAGAGCTGAACATCCTTTAGTTTAATAAGTTCATGGTTATTGCTTGGCAGGTGTTAAAATAAGTACACAAAATTAGCAATCCTGAATAAAGAAACCAAGATGTTTTCCATGTATGCTAAACTGGCTGGACTTCACAAGAAAAAGGGTTTTACTGTGGCAGATTGTTGCCTTTGGGTGTTTTCGGGGAAAACTCACTCCCAGCAATTCCTGCTGGAGGAGACAGACCAGCAGTTGAAGCATCCTGTCCTCATCCTTTCTCTATGCTTTCGTCGACAACTAACATCCCAAGATGAAAGGTATCTGTAGTCATCCCTCTGCTTCCTATGCAGCACAATGATACCACAGTCTTGGAGTAGACACAGAAAGGGAAGACTTACTGATAACAGGTGCGGGATAGGGAACAGAGCCGATTCTTGTGATCAGAATAAAATTTCCGCTCTTTTTTTTTTTTTTTTTTTTAAGTTGAGATATAATTGACATAGGACATTGTACTAGTTTCAGGTACACAACATAATGATTTGATATACTTATATATTGCAGAACGATCACCACAATACTTTTTGTTAACATCCAACACCCACATCCATTACCACAGTTGTGATTTTTTGTGTGTGTGATGAGAACTTTTATGATCTGTTCTTACTAACTTTCACATATACAATATTAATTATAGTCATCATGCTGTACATTACATTCCCATAACTTATTTATTTTATAGCTGGCAGTTTGTACCTTTTGACCCCTTTCACCCACTTTGCCCACCCCCATCTCTGGCAATTACCAGTCTGTTCTAAGTTCAACTTTTTAAAAAATTTTAATTAAGATTCCACATGTAGGGCGCCTGGGTGGCTCAGTGGGTTAAGCCGCTGCCTTCAGCTCAGGTCATGATCTCAGAGTCCTGGGATCGAGTCCCGCATCGGGCTCTCTGCTCAGCAGAGAGCCTGGTTCCCTCTCTCTCTCTCTGCCTGCCTCTCCATCTACTTGTGATTTCTCTCTGTCAAATAAATAAATAAAATCTTTAAAAAAAAAAAAAAAGATTCCACATGTATGTGAGATCATACAGTATTTGTCTTTCTCTGTCTGATTTGTTTCACTTAGCATAATGCTCCAAGGTCTATCTATATTGTTGCAAATTGCAGGAGTTCTTTCCTTTTTATGGCTAGATGATATTACAATTGCATTCCAAATGTGAGATATGTGTATCTATCTCACACACACATTTGGCTCATCCATTCATCTGTTGATGGACATTTAGGTTGTTTCCATGTCTTGACCATTGTAAATAATTCTGCAGTGAACATGGGGGAATTCAGATGCCTTTTCAAGATAGTAATTTCATTTCCTTTGGATAAATACCCAGAAGTGGAATTGCTGGATCACAGTTTTTTACTCTTTACGATCATGGCACAGTGCAGTGCTTGGCTCTAGGAATCAGGGAAGAGGGAGCACATCGAACACTACTAGTGTGGACTCAGACCATCTGTCAGCTGGTGTGGATTCCAAAATATTTAGTATTTCAGTCATTGGTCAGGGCGGACTGGGACCTTTCTCAGATATTCAGGGCCAGAAAGAGTATTGCCAGAATGTTCTGATTAATGTTTAACAACCAGATCTCTGAACAAAGAAAAAACTCTGATTTATAGTCTTTAGCATTTTCTGTGATACAGATCCTCCCACTGTGGCTGATGTCAAGCTACCAGTATTACATTACTTAACCTTAGGGTTGGGCAGAGATGCGCGGGAGCACATATATAGCATTTCCACCATAGAAACACAACCAATATAATCTCAAGGGCATAGATAACAGAAGATTGGAGTAAAATTAGAAAGCTGTGGAGTTTTGAGTATTTATTGCCTTTGCTTTTGGTGTTGGAAATGAAGAGATGAATCTTATTATTTGTAAATAATCTGATTATGTAGAACATTTGAGAGGTTTGTGGGAGCCATTTTCCTTCACTTGTGGTTTTCTCATTTGTTCTTTTTACTTTTAGCTGCTCTGGTTCAGAAGGGTTTTTATACAGGTCTTGGTTTCACATTTTGAGGTTTGCTCAATTATTTGGTTCTGATTCACTTTATGACATTGATGCCTGACATATTTCTAAAGGCTGACATTCTGAGAGGGAAATGATAGCTCATTACCAAACAAGACTTTGTATCCAAACATCACTGTGAACATATTAAATATCATTCCTTCCCATTGTTTTCCATAAACCCAAACCGTGTTTTCCTGTTGATTTATTCTGCTATATCAATTTGCTTACTAAAGTATTTTAAAAATATATCAAATTTTTGATTTCCAATAAATGACAAATTTAAATTTGGACATATCCAACTTTCTGCTCATTATATCAAGAAAGCAGTTTATAATTGGTCCCAACCAATGTAACCTTGAATTTCCCTTTTTAATTTAATGTAAAATAATTTTAATGTGATATTCTATACATCCTATTTACAGCTTTTTTAAATAAAAGGCAAGAGAAACAATATAAGAGACATAGTCTGTTTCATAATCTATGGTCACGATTTATTTACCAGATAACAAGAGAAAATGAAAGCAAAAGAGTCTCTTCTAGGAAAATTGATCCTGAATTCTTATCTGCATTCTCTGCCCTGTTCAGAAATAATACAAAACTAAGGGTTTTTTAAAATTTAAGTACAGTTGACACACAATGTTATATTAGTTTCAGGGGCACAACACAGTGATCTGACAACTGCATGTGATGCTGAGCTCACCGCAACGGTAGCTGCCGTCTGTCATACAGTTCCATGGGCTCTCTTCCCAATGCTGTGCCTTTTATCTCCATACCTTACTCCTTCCATAACTGCAGGTTGTGTCTCCCACTCTCCTTCACCCATTTTGTCCAGCTCCTCATCCTCCAGTGGGTCTGCTTCTGGTTTTTAGTGTGTTTGTTTATTCATTTGTTTTGTTTCTTGGATTTTACGTATAAGTGAAATCACATGGTATTTGTCCTTCTCTGTCACTTAGTGTAATATCCTCTAGGTCCAACAACTAAGCCTTTTAATGACTTCCATGGTTTTCCAAACTACTGCTTTTCAGTGCCATTCATTTAATTTTTATTTACAAATAGCACCTATTATATAGCAGGCTCTACGCTCCTTCAATGAAAGCAGCTCAGCTGAGGGGCAGCTACAAGGCTTGATAGTTAGAATCCAGATCCTGAAGGACACGAACATTGCCAGCCAAGGCAGACCTGTTACATCACCTTCCCCTGGCTAGGAAAACCTGGGACCCTGAAACAAGGAATAAGGACTGAGGGTGCATGTCCTGGGGAATCTGGCTCTGTGGTCTCCCCTGAAATCTCAGAGCTTCAGGGGCAGCACATCCCTTCCTTTTGGGAGCTGGTGCTTCCTCATGCAAGGGGATGCTACTGGAGTCCTTTCCAGCATGGCAGCAAGCGTATCCCTTGAGTCTGCTCACTTCTTCTGCTGGCTGCCAGGTTCACAAGTGGATTCAGTCCCAGCAGAACCCAGCTGGGGGCATGCTGGGTCTGTTAGAAAGGAAAGAAATGACACCGTGAAGGAGCAGAGTAGCTAGCATGTATCAGCAGGGCCAGGGAAGTCCCCCTAGGAGTAATGAAGTTGGAGCCAATTCATAAAGCATTTGAATATGGAACATTTTAGAGACTGGATTTCCTGCCTTTCCATTATAAGAGTATTAAAACAAAACCCAAACCAAAACAAACTGAAAAGTAATGTGAACAGATCTGTTCTCTGAAGTGAGTGCTTTGGCTGCTGTGTGTCTGGGGGGTTGGCGGTGGGAGGAGGACTGGAAGAAAGGAGTCCCAGTGTAAAACAATGCTGGGACCAGACCCAAAACACTTGGCTACTTGCTTTGAGAAATACTTGCTCCTGGAAGAGTAGATAGTGAACTAACTACAATAGTTTGCTCATCAAGACTCATTTAAAAACTTTCTCTTCAGGGTGCCTGGGTGGCTGAGTCAGTTAAGCATCTGCCTTCAGCTCAGGTCCTGATCCCAGGGTCCTGGGATCAAGCCCCACACTGGGCTCTCTGCTCAGCGGGGAGCCTGCTTCTCCCTCTCCCTCTGCTTCTCCCTGCCCCTCCAACTTGAGTTCTCACTCTGCTTTCTCTCTCTCAAATAATTAAACAAAATATCTTTTAAAATATTTTAAAAATAAAAACGAAAACCTTCTCTTCAATGTGCCTTTCCATCCTGAGCTTCTAGAGCGATTATATCATGAGCTGAGAATTGAAAAGGGAATTGGAGGTGATGAAGCAAAGTACAGGCTTTGCTTGAGAGATTCATATCGTAATTGTGAGTTTTTTTTTTAATTTAACTGGTACAATTTTTTTATTAAAACAGTCAAACCTGAAAAAGAGCAACCAAGAAGGCAAGTAGTTGTTTTCTTGCAAGTTTTAATTAGAAAGAAATGCCAAATCCATTTAGGTATGTGCCTTCTTAATTCTTCTCATTTCTTTGGTAATCTTATACTTGGACTACTTTCATAATTTTTAAGAAATTCAGCCTGAATTCTATCATTGAGTAAAAAAAAAACAGAGAACTTGTGTATTTTTAGTACCTGGTGGTAACCTTTTTGTCTCAGCCCGACAGAATAATATTCTACCTGCTAACACTGAAAAAAATGGACTAAATTTCTGTCTCTGACAAGTGAATTAGAAAGGTGTGTGAAGTTCCCACTATACCCCTTTTTTGAGTTTCTCTGCACTATTGCTCTCACTTAAGAAAAGAAAAAGAACAAAAAACAGCGTGTGAAGTTCTCCATGCTTAGAGAAGAAAAATCCCATGGTTAGTTTCCTTAAGTAAAGAAGCTAATCTTCCTTGTGTTCTTAGAGAAAATTGACAGTGGCTCTCTCTCCATCTGCACTGGCATTTCCTAAGTGCAGCCTGGAAGGGAACTGAGGAGTTCCTGGGTAAGAAGCTAATGGAGCCCAGACAAGAAGTCTACCACTTCCCTAGATTTCCACTTGATTGAGTATAAAATAGTCAAAAAGAAATATTAGAAACTGAATGGAGAGTATGAAGGAGTGGCTGCACTTCGCCAGTTTGTCAGTGATAGCACAAGGGGACTCAGATGAATGGACTGATAGGAATCAGGGCTATTCACGTGCAGACTGGGAAGTGAGGGGACATGGTTCTTGGTCGATCTCCCTTCCCAACCCTCATTTAGGAGGATTGGTGGTATGATGGTCTGGCACAGGCTAGCGAGGTAATGGCATGTCACACTCAGTGGGCCAGGGCTGGTTTTCCCTGGCTTATACTAAAGACAGACAGAGAGTTTCATCTGGCTCCTCAGCAAGACAAGTGTGCCAAACAAAAAATTGAGGCGTTGATGCAGCTAATTCTGGGCTGACCAGCAAACATGAAAGCTCAGGTCCAGCCTGGAGACTGTTCTTCCTGCTGTGTCCACCTCTGGCTTTAGTGACACAGGCCATTCAGTATTTATACTCCAAATAAAACAAAATTGCATTAGTACCCAAACTTCCATTTCACTTATTATCTGGATCTGAAAGATTTAGACTAGGATCCAAGCAATCTTGGACAGAAACCATCTCAATTCCCAGAAGTGAACAAGCACAAATGCCTCTTTAAGGATAAGCAAACAGGCAGAATCCATTAGATACAGGAAAAGATATTGCTGTTTGAAGGAAGGGGTCTGTGCTGAAAAACCAGAGCTGATGTCTTCTTATGAGCTTTAGTTACTGGAATGCACTAAAAACTTTCAAGTTTTTAATTTGTGATCTTAACACAATAGAGAAGAAGTTGTCAAGTCTAAAAATAATCAAGGAGCACCTGGCTGGCTCAGTTGAAAGAGGATGCACCTCTTGGTCTTGGGATCATAAGTTTGAGCTCCATGTCGGGTTCAGAGATTACTGAAAAATTAATAATAATAAATAAACTTTAAAAAAAGAAATAAGGTGGTTGTGAAGAACAATCTGAGTTCAGAAAACTTAACATAGAAGAAGAATTGATTGCCATTTTTTAAAACCTAAATGAAGATCAGATTTGCTATTGCAGGACATTCAGTCAGTGGAGTAAATGATAACTGTTGGAATTAATCCAAGTTTCAGAGGCAAGGACTAAAGAGATGAGAACAATGTGAAAAAATTTTGAAAGATATGTAATGAAGGACTGAGTAAGGAGATTTAATATACCTATAATAAAAATTCTAGGGGTACCTGGGAGGCTCAGTGATTAAGCATCCAACTTGGTTTTGGCTCAGGTCATGATCTCAGGGTTGTGAGAACGAGCTCCTTGTTGGGCTCCATGCTGGGCAAGGAGGCTGCTTAAGATTCTCTCTCTCTCTCTCTCAGGGTAGCTCAGTCAAGTAAGTGGCTGCCTTTGGCTTGGGTTATGATCCCAGTGGGTTCGAGCTCCCTGCTCAGCGGAGAGCCTGAGTTTCCCTCTCCCTCTGTCTGCTGCTCTACCTACTTGTGCTCATTCTCTCTCTGTCAGATAAATAAATAAATTCTTAAAATATATATATATATATATTTTCTCTCTCCTCTCTAAAATATATATTTTCTCTCTCCTCTCTCTGCCCTTACCGCCCCATAGCTTCAACAACAACAACAAAATGCTAGAGAAAGAGAACAGGTAGATGTAGGAAAAGAAATAATCAGGAAATAAAGAGGTCAAGAAATTTTCTTACAGAGAAAATGAACAACTGGCTAATTAGAAAGAAAAATGAGATTACATTAGATTCCCACTTCATAACTGACCAGGAAATAAATTCCAGATAATTTAAATATTTAAATACAGAAACAAAGTCATTAAAAAATTAAGAAGACATATATGAATATATTATACAGCTCTGAGTAAGGCCTTTTAAAGCCTAGCACCAAAGTTAGAAACCAGAGGAGAGCATTGATAGATTCAGTTACCAAAGAACTAAAAATTTCTATATATCAAAATTATTATGTACAAAATATGAAAGCAAATGAAAACAAAATACATCATAGTCCCGTCTAACAAATTATACAACTGGCTTAGAGGGGGTGCCAATAATCAATACTTGTTGATTATTGATGAATTAATAAGTGAAAACCAAAAGCATGCTTTTGAAACAGTAAGACATAAATGACCTGGTGCAAACACAGACAAAGGACATGAATAGGAAATTCACAAAAGAAACACAAATCCTTAACATACATATAAAAATTTCAGATTCATTAGTATAAAATCAGTCTAATTAAAATGTCACCATTCTTAAACTAATTCCATTGGAAAATAAAATATAATACTTTAATAAACATAATACTTTAATCCTACAGATTCACATATTCTCATACCCCAGATAACAATGTAAATGGCATGCCCTTTCTCAATATCAGTCTACAAAGATGGAAATATTATTTGCATAATCTTGCATAATCTGGAAATACACAATGAAAGTCTCAACATATTCATATTTGTGTCCTTGGAAACAGCCATTTTACCTGTGGAATTTTATCCCAAGGAAAAAAATTAGAAGACTACAAAATGAAACTAAGTCCATAACACACCTTTACAAACTGCTTTTGAAGAATAGTTAATGAAAGTGAGCAAACAGTCTAAACTTGAGTAGGAAGGCAAGTTAAAATGCTACATACAGCTGAAAATGTAACAGTACCTAACCTGGGGGTATGCTTGCTATATGCCAGGCATCAGACTTAGTATTTTACATGAAACATCTGTGCTTCAGTGGGTGTAAATTCTAATGTGATAACCCATTTTGCAGATAAGGAAACTATAGCCGAGAGATGTGAGGTTTAGAGGCTTCTGTTGGAGAATCCATGTAACTGCCTTTAATTTTTTTAGTGCATTAATATGATATAGAAAGAGACTGGCAAAACATTGGTTAAAATGTTACCAAAGGAATAACTGGTAATTTTAAATTCCTCCTTGTATGTACTTTTCTATTTCTCCCAATTAGTATGTACTGGTAGTACTATCAGAGGGACAACTGCAACGGTTTTAAAGCCCCCATATTAACTGAGCTCAGGCCCTAAACCACCTCCTCCACTTTCCCAGGACCCACCCTGGACCCAGTTTCTTACATTTACTTATTCATGTGTTCTTCAATGGAAATTCATGTCTCTCATGGTAGTCTTGACACAACCTATCAGATCATTAAGAAGCTATTGCACATAAACATAAACTCTACTGTGGCCATACATACACCACAAAGGTTAAATGAGTGGGACCAGAGTGCTGGGTTCAGAGCACCACTGGAACTTAGTGTTTATTTCCCTTGGATGAATCATTTATTTATAATTATAATTCAATAATCAATTATAAGTTAATTTCTCAGTAAAGTGAAGAGGAAAACAGTAGCTTTTTCCTTGTTCGCAATGACAACGAAATGTATTAATTCATATAAAGCACAGTGACTGTCCTGTGGTAAGTACTACATAGTGTTGGCTGTGATTTATATTGGTATACTTATTAAGCCTTGGAAGTAAGTAATATATTTTAAAAAGGCTTTCAAGAAACTGAATTTTTTTAGGTCTCTTGCTGCTTTACCCAGTTAACTGGGGAATGGAATGAACTGGAACTGAACATTTTACCTGGTAGCGTTTTCACAGTGGTGTCATTTCCTTGTCAGCCTGATAATTGAAGAATATGTAAGAAGTTGAAAATTCTCATTAATAAAGAAGTTAATAGAGACTGGGCTTCAACGAAAGTGAATTTGGGTCCCATTAAACTCTAGAAAGATAAACCCCAGTCTTGGTGGGTGGGGCGGGGAGGAGCAGTTCTTGAGGAGGGCAAACTGAAAAATAGCACCATGAATTAATGACACTCCCCTGGTGTGAACACAACTTTTGAGAAACACCAAAGGGGACCATGTGAATAGGCTATTTGATTGGCTTCGCGGTAGCACTAATAAATGCTTGACTTTTGCCAGTGGCGTAATTTAGAAATGATAAGTGGAACCTGCCAACAATGCCATTTTACTTGATTGCAGCATAATTGCATTTATGTCATTGATATCAAACTGTGCATAATGAGAGACTATTTTAACTCTAATAACAAATAATATACTTTGTTTTTACATGGCTAGATAATACCCTACAGAAGCAACAATCCTTATGTCATAGAATAATGACTTAATACGCCGTTTACAAGAAGAGTTGCTTTTTCTGACTGTTGACGTATTGTTCTCAGACAAGGTTGATGTCTTGGTTATTTTTATTTCACAGCGTAAAATTGGGTTAAGGTGTTCTTGTTGACTGTTTTACAAACTTAACAGAAGGATGAACTTAAAAACATAGTGGGTAGAATTCAACAACATATTTCATTCCAGCATGCAGACAACATTGGATCTTCACAGCATTATGAGTGTTGACAATAAAATGTATTGACAAAAAAAAAAAAAGACAAGACACTATGAGTGTTGACAAAACCTTTGTGACATTTTATATGCTAAGTAAGACTTGGAAGTAAAGGCAACAAAAGCAAGTTAATGATAAAGGCGATTTTGAGTATCTGTAATGCATTTGTTACTTAACATCTAAGACACGTGCAAGAAATTTATTGATCAAAAGTGTAACTTTTTGTAGCAAAACAAACTCTAGAGATTACCGAGGAAATCCTACCATCCCCTCCTGTCTCAGCTCCAGCACCATTGATATTTAGCAGACAGTTCTTTGTTGTGCATGAAGGTGGTCCTGAGCCTTGCAGTTGGTTTAGCAGCATCTCTGGCCCCTTCCCACTAGATGCCTGGAACTGCTGCCTCAACAAGGTGGAACCACCAAAACTGTCTTAGCATCACTAAACTCCTGAACAGCTGGGAGCCACTGTTCTAGAATGATCCAGCCAACCACACAAGCAGGGCTTGCATTCACAAATTCCCAACACAGCATCCCCACCAAGGGTTTCTCTAGATTGTGCTTGAAGTCATCCAGTGAACTCAGTAGGTCCTGACAGAGCCCCTTGTTTATCCTTCCTGTGAGCAGCAGCCTCTCCCATTGTGTCCTCATAGACCATACAAAATCCTTTGCTCCTTCCATACAAAAGCCATTTACATGTCTAAAGAAAACTCTGGTCATCTTAAAGATTGTGTTCACCTCTAAGGCTCCATGATGATTCTTTGGAATCATCCAATCTCTTTTTCAAGTCGGTGGTAGCTATGTGATATGATTTCCAGTGTCCTGAGCACTGCACTGTCCTCAAAAGACTTCACCCACCTGTTCTCTGATGCCTGAGTTCTACAACTAGAACTAAAGTCCATTGATGAAATGAAGTTGGAACCTCCCTGGGAAAGTGAACACACTCAGCCTCATTAGCAGTTTATACCTGTTTGTATAGAGAACAGGAAAATCAGTACCCAAATCAGCGTAACATGTGCACGATTGCACACAAACCCACAAACCCTGGATGAAATTATCGCCAATATTTGGAATTTTTTTTTTTTGGAAATGTATTTCTTTTTTTGGTTTTGTTTTGTTTTTATTAATTTTTTATTTTTTATAAACATATATTTTTATCCCCAGGGGTACAGGTCTGTGAATCACCAGGTTTACACACTTCACAGCACTCATCCAAGCACATACCCTCCCCAATGTCCATAATCCCACCCCCTTCTCCCAAACCCCCACCCCCAGCAACCCTCAGTTTGTTTTGTGAGATTAAGAGTCACTTATGGAATTTAATGGATTTTTTTATACCCTGTTTTATTTATCTGACCTCTTCACCTGCCACAACCTTACACTGTTCATATGATGGGGACCCTGAGTCCCTACACATACCACCATTATTACTACCTCCTTCATGACAAGAGGAATTCTTTTCTGGACTCTATGGGATTATTTTGAAGAAGTCCCAGCTCCAAATCCTGCCCCTACAAATCCTTAATTACTTTACTATTTGTGTAAATTTA
Source organism: Mustela nivalis (assembly GCF_964662115.1). Taxonomy (NCBI): domain Eukaryota; kingdom Metazoa; phylum Chordata; class Mammalia; order Carnivora; family Mustelidae; genus Mustela; species Mustela nivalis. The sequence goes on along the minus strand of NC_139022.1, from coordinate 79,692,432 downwards.
ATTAAACTTTATGCTGAGATGTAACAGTTATGGAAAAGTGTATAGGACCTAAATGTGCAGTGTGATAATATTTACGAAGTGAAAAGAACAGAACATTATGGTACCCTGGCATTCTATATCCTGCCTTCTTTTGGTTACCCTCTGAGGGTAACCACTGTTGTAACTTCTAACAGCATGGATGGCTTGTGTCTGTTTTTGAACTTTATATGAATGGTATCCATAGTATGTGCACTGTTCCGGCTGACTTCTTTCAACAACAATTTGCTTATGAGAGTCTTCTGCATTTGTGTGTTAAATGCGTTCATTCTCATTACTGTGTTGTATTCTGTTGCATAAGCAGACCACAGTTTATTTTTTATTCATTCTGCTGTTGATGGACATGTAGGTTGTTTTCAGCTTAGTTCTACTGGGAACATCCCCACGCAGGTCTTCTAGTGAACGCATGCGTGCAGTTGGGTTGCCTATATACCTGGAGAGCGAATGCTGGCTCATAGAGTATGCCTGTGTTCAACTCCAGGGAATGCTGCCAACCAGTTTTCCTAAGTGTTGATACACCAATTTATGCTTCCACCAGCAGTGAATATCAGTTTTTAATAAATTTAGCCATACTTGTGGATATGTGGTATAGTATCTCATTGTGGTGTCAATTATGACTAATGATGTTGACTACCTTTGTTTATTGACTGTTTTGAAATCCTCTTTTGTAAAGTGCTGTTTGACTTTTTTGTCCATTTTTAAGTGGATTGTCTATCTCCTTATTGATGTTTAGGATTTTTAAAAATATAATTTACATTTAAGGCCTTTTCAGGATTTATGTATTGCAAGTATTTTCTCCTATTTTGTGCTATACCTTCTCGCTGTCCTAATGGTATGTTTGGATAAGTAGAAGTCTTAATTTCAGTGTAGTCCAATTTATCATCTTTCCCTTGGGTTAAAGCTTTGTGTGACCTATTTAGGAAATCTTTGTTTATCTTGAAATTATCAAGATATACTTCTAATTTATTCTTTTCATGTTTAAGTCGACAATCCACCTGAAACTGATTTTTGGCGTGGTGTGAGGTAGGAATCAAGGTCATTTTTTTTTTTTTATGAGACTATTCAAATGATCCAGAACCATTTATAAAAAGGTTATCCTTCCCCTGGTGCACTACAGTAGAACCTTTGCCATAATCAAGCAGTTGTGAACATATGATGTGAATCTTGAATACTTAATTTCATCACCCAAATTTCAGTCTGATTTTGTCTTTCTGGTTTTAGTTTCTGTACTGTCTTCACAGCACTTAATTACTTTAACTTTTAGCTTTCTCTAACAGCATCTGACCTATCTTTTTCACCCCCCGCCCCCACCCATGCATCATTGCTTTAGGATGGGTTTATCATGCTGAATGCCAAGCACATAGTAGGTCCTCAGTAAATATGTTACACAAATTGATGTTTTCTCCTCATTCTTATTCTCTTCTTCCTCTCCCTTTTCCCTGTTTTACCTTGATTATAGGTCTGGAGAAACCAACTGAGGGAAGCACAGAAGCTAAATATTCTAGGTAGCAAATGAGCACTCCTTGTTATGTAAGCAAGGAGGAGAAAGTTGGCTATTTTAGTGCTAGGTGCTTTCTTTGAAGCTCTGGGTTTAAGGAAGTGGGTAGGGGAGCTGGGTTAATTTCCAACTGTTGCCAGCAGACTTTCATTCCCCCAACCCACCAGCTGCTCCCTGGTGAGAGCATATGCTGTTTCTGAACGTCAGAGGGATTTAATCACCAATTTAAAGTCGAAATGCATCTAATATTTGAATGAAGGCAAATACCTGTTAGCTATTTTAGGAAAATAAACGTGTACACACACACACACACACACACACACACACACACGCTTGTGTGTGTAGCTATAAAACTGAATGTATCTTAAATGCAGACAGCTAGGACTTGCGGTACTCGCCACCTCAACAGTAGTCATAGTAATTATGAGGACAAAAGAATAACAACAATGGTAAGTGGTGTTTTCGAGAGGATCTTGCCTTTCTGCTAAACTATTTCAAATAACCATGCATTATGTATGTCTCCTTGCTACATAAATGCAACTGAGGACTGTCTCACCACCTTTCCTCCCTTTCCAAATAAACTATACCCTCTAAGCCCTCTGATAATCTAGAAATTCTGATATCATAGATACTGGTGATGCTGCTGCTGCTGATATGCTAATGAAATTTGATGTATTTTGGAGAAATTACCACGTACTCTAAGTTTTTTACGTATATTACTTCATCTTACCTTTACAATAGTCCTATGAGGCAGTTACTATTATTTCTGACTTTTTACCCTTTTCTCCCTCTTCCTACTTCCTCTGGAGTCACTAGGTAGCAAGTCATGGATCAGGGCTCAAGCAAAGGCCTACCAGACTGCAGGAGGGACTGGCAGGCATAGTCCACTCTAGAACCATCAGTCATGTCCTTGGCACAGAGCCCTGTGGGCATCCGCACGTAGTGAGTGTCCTCTGTTTCGTGACCAAAGCGTGGGTGAATGTGCCTGCAGGAGAGCTCAGGGGACAAACAGTGCTGCAACTCCCAATCTTGCTTCTGGTTGCAGCTAGATAGCACACCGTAGGAATTCTGACTCACTGCCTTGGGCTACAGAATTTCTCTTGTTTATTGCAAAGCATTCTCAACAGAGGCTTTTAGACAAGCTGTATTTATAATAATGTCTGCTCAGTGGTAAGGAAAGCTGAATTTCCCATTTGGATAGCTCTGACAATCTGTGACAATTAAGTATTCCATTACTGGACCAAAAAAAGTTAAAACTTAAATGTCACTTGGTTGGTTTCTTTCCTTTCTTTCTCTCTCTTCCTTCCTTCCTTCCCTCCCTCCCAACCTCCCTCCTTTTTTTCCTTCCTTCCTTCTGGTCTGGCTGCCATATTTTCTGGAACAAAGCACCAGGTTAAATGACCTTGTAGAGTCCTTTGTGGCCTATGATTCTAGGAGTTAGTGACAACTTTTTCAGAACTTTGCCAAATCAGCCAAGAAAGTGCTACTTCTTTTCTTGTTTGCTACCATTCCTTGCTGTCCCTGTCACCATCCTTGCTGTCCCTGTCACCATCCTTCCGGCTCTCTACCTCTTTTTTAAGCAAAAAGTCATCCCAGAAACACCAGTGATCTATTTTCATTTAAATGGCAGCATGTATTGTATCCTTTACCCATCACACCTCAACCTTCTTTAGGCTATGCTTCTGTGGACCCTCTCTATCCCTGGCCTTCTGCAATGATACCTCTCAAGCCAGAGATTAGATTCTTGGGTTCTATAAGATTTTTTAAACTAGAGAACATGAGCTGGGGGCACGGGGGGAGGCAAGAGGAAGAAGCAGACTCTCCGCTGAGCAAGGAGCCTGACACAGGGCTGGATCCTAGGACCCTGGAATTATGACCTGAGCTGAAGGCAGACACTTAACCGAATGAGCCACCCATGCATCCATCCCTAAAAAGGAAATACTTAAAATGAGTAGATCATTGTTTGAAGATGTAGATTATTACTAAAGTCCTTCTGTATAAGGTGGTTACCATTACTGTAGTCATACCATCTGTTTGTGGTAGTGAATCCTTAAAAAAATAGGTTAGATGTGTGGGTCATCTTTTTGTTGTTGTTGTGGTTAGATTTTATTTATTTATTTGTCAGAGAGAGCACATAAGCAGGGGAAGCTGCAAGCAGTGGGAGAAGCAGATTCCCCAGTAAGCAGGGAGCCCGATGCAGGACTCAATCCCAGGACCCTGGGATCATGACCTGAACCAAAGGCTCAACCAACTGAGCAACCCAGACATCCTGTGAATTATCCTATCATACGCTTTGTAAGTTCCATCCATGTTGTTGTAAATAGCAAGATTTCGTCCCTTTTTTGACTGAGTATGCATGAATATATCCATTATATGTATCACATCTTCTTTATTCATCTAGGGATAGACACTTGGGTTGCATCCATATCTTTGCTATTGTAAATAATGCTGCAGTAAACATAGGAATGTGTGTATCTTTTTGAACTAGTGCTTTTGTTTTCTTTGGGTAAATACCCAGTAGTGGAATTACTGGATAATATGGTATTTATATTTTTAATTTTTTGAAGAATGTCCATTCTGTTTTCCACAGTGGCTACACCAATTTACATTCCCACCAACAGTGCAAGAGGGTTCCTTTTCCTCCACTTCCTTGTCAGCATTTGCTATTTCTTGTTATTTTGATTCAAGCCATTCTGACAGGTGTGAGGTGATATTTCTTTCTTTCTTTTTTTTTAAAAATATTTTATTTATTTATTTGACAGAGAAAGACAGCGAGAGAGGGAACACAATCAGGGGGAGTGGGTGAGGAAGAAACAGGCTTCCTGCTGAGCAGAGAGCCTGATGTGGGGCTCTATCCCAGGACTCTGGAATCATGACCTGAGCCAAAGGTAGATGCTTAATGACAGAGCCATCCAGGTGCCCCGTAAGGTGATATTTCTTTGCAGTTATGTTTACATTTCCCTGATGCTAAGTGACGTTGAGCATGTTTTCCTGTGTCTGTTGGCCATCTGTATGTCTTCTTTGAAGAAGTGTCTATTCAGTATTCAGGTCCTCTGACCTTTTTTTTTTTTTTTTTTTTTTTTTAATTCTCTGACCCTTTTAAAATTGGATTACTTGTCTTTTTGGGTGTTGAGTTGTAGGAGTTTTTTATATGTTTTGGATATTAATCCCTTATCAGATATATCATTTGTATATATCTTCTCCTATTCAGTAGGTTGCCATTATGTTTTGTTGATGATTTCCTTTGCTGTACAAAAGGTTTTTATTTTGTTGTTGTTCCAATAGTTTATTTCTGCTTTTGCATTTCTTGCCTGAGGAGACATATCTAGGAAAATGTTGCTAAGACCAAAGTCAAAGAAATTATTGCCTATGTTTTCTTCTAGGAGTTTTATTGTTTCAGGTCTCACATTTAGCTCCTTAATACATTTTGAGCTTATTTTTATGTATGGTATAAGCAGGTGGTCCAGTTTCATTATTTTTTTTTTTAAAGATTTTATTTATTTATTTGAGAGAAAGACAGTGAGAGAGAGCATGAGCGAGGAGAAGGTCAGAGGGAGAAGCAGACTCCCCATGGAGCTGGGAGCCCGATGCGGGACTCGATCCCGGGACTCCAGGATCATGACCTGAGCTGAAGGCAGTCGTCCAACCAACTGAGCCACCCAGGCGTCCCCAGTTTCATTATTTTACATGTAACTGTCCAGTTTTCCCAGGACCATTTTTTTTTTTTACACTTTTATAGAAAGCCTTTATTGATCTTATCAAATGTGATTAACATACTCTTCCTGTGAGCTTCAGAACACCTCTCAAGGACAGTTATATTTTTCTTACAAACACATTTGTTACATTATAAGTGTCAAGTTGCATATCCAGCTTACCCCACTAGTGTCCAAGCTTCTTAACACCAAGGAGTCTGCGAATCTTATTCACAAATAACTAGTGTAATTTTTTGTATATAATATTTGAGTGAATGAACAAATACAAATTTTTTTTTAAAACTCTACTCTTCCATTCTAAAACCACCAGAAGCCCACTGGTGAGTGCTGTCCCTGTGCTAACACCATTACACTTCCTTTTCAGATTGTTAATTAATGCTGTTGAAGAAAAGTTATGAACATATATGCCAGCAAGAACCAGAAGAAAGCATAAATTAATGTAACCAAAATGAGTGGGAATATAGTAAGAAAAACAGTTCTTATCACAGGAAAAACAGTGTTATTATGTATAGTGACCCAGGACCATTTATTGAAGAGACTATCTTTTCCCTATTTTATGTTCTTGTTTCCTTTGTCCTAGATTAATTGACGTATAAATGTGGGTTTATTTCTTGGATTTCTGTCCTGTTCTGATGATAAATATGCCTCTCTTTGTGCCAGTACCATACTGTTTGATTACTCTAGCTTTGGGGAATTCCGATTTTTCCTGACTCCCATGCCCATTCTCATTTTATCTTTATTTTTTTATTTTAAAAAATCATATACCTATGTAATAGACAAAAGTAAAAATTCAGTTTAAAAAGACTGTGGTAACTTCCAAATATATAATTGAAAATGAAAAAACCCACTACTCTATGAAAATTAATAGAGACATTTACATGAATGCTGAAATATAACAGCTTCATGGTTATGCGTCGTGTGTGTTTCATAGGATAGGTTTCCCGAGGGCTGGGAGATGACCCTCCATGGTTCTCTCATATTTCTGCCAATCTTCTATCAGTTTTTGTCATGAACTATCTATTCGAGGATGTGTATATGGCAAACAGGCTTACAAATATAGTATCTGCTTCCAGGACAGATGGCAGATTTATTTTCTGACCAGGATAATAAATACAGTGTCTCCCTCTGGGGTAAAGTAGGCAGGTTTGGTAGTGGTCCCATTTAAAAGATTGGGGTTTCCTGTGGAATGGGAATGGGTGAAAGGTGATGGGGGTAAAGAGCACAATTCATGGTGAGCACTGTGTGATAGAGTTGTTGAATCACTATATTGTACACCTGAAACTAATATAACATGATATGTTCACAACACTGGAATTAAAATTTAAAACTTGGGGTGCCTGAGTGGCTCAATAGGTTAAGCATCTGCCTTCGGCTCAAGTCATGATTCCAGAGTCCTAGGATGGAGTCCCACATCAGGTTCCCTGCTTAGCAAGAAACCCTCTGCCTGCTCTGCCTGCTGCTTCCCCTGCTTGTGCTCTCTCTCTCTGATAAATAAATAAAATCTTTAAAAATAAGTTAACAAAGTAGGGGCACCTGGGTGGCTCAGTGGGTTAAAGCCTCTGCCTTTGGCTCAGGTCATGATCCCAGGGTCCTGGGATCGAGCCTGACATCAGGCTCTCTGCTCTGCCGGGACCCTGCTTTCTCCTCTTCTCTCTGTCTGCTTCTCAGCCTACTTGCGATCTCTGTCTGTCAAATAAATAAATAAAATCTTTTAAAAAATAAGTAAAAAATAAAAGTAAATTAACAAAATAAAATAAAATTTAACTTAATAATAAAAAAAGATGGGGATTTCCTAAGCTTAGGGCTGCTTAGTTGTGACTTAAACGTACTGTGTGTTCTATACGTCCTGGTGAGATCTGTGGAGCAAGGAAAATGAATTTGAATGTGAAGTTCATGCTAGCTACTGTGCCAAAAGTAACATTTTTGGTTCTTGACCCAGGGATTTTTATGCCTTTTTCCAGCTTCTCTGAACCTGTGGCAGGTTAACATGCTAACTTGCAAGTAAGAGAAAAATCTCAGACCCTTCACAGTTTTTGACACTGAGAAGCAGGCTCTGAGTAGGAGATTTACATGCACACAGCCAGTGGGGAAGGCTCTTGAGATGACCACCAGTGTGAGGAGGAGGAAAGTGGGCTGGGCTGAGGCAGAAGTTGAGCTGTTGAACTGCCACAGAAGCCCCAGTCCAGGCATGGGCAGTTTCAAAGCCAGGATGGCCTTTGACAGTTGTTCCCAATTGCAGCGAGGGGCCTGGGACGTTATGCTATTTGCTTGGGCCAGGCTTTGGATTTGAGCTGCTCCCAGGAAGGAGGCTTGACCCGGGGTGAATCAGCCCATTGAGCTGTGGGCAAGTCCAGGAGAATGATTCTGCTGAGAGCTCTCAGCTGCCCTTAGTCCTGGGAGCTAATGGGGTGGGTGTAGGCAGGACAGTTTGGAGTTTCCTTTAATTCATCCCTCTACTTCTTGTAAAGATAGCTTCCAAACATCAGATTCTGCCTCTGTTTCCTCCAGAATGTCTCTTACGGGCTTTTTTTCCCCACTTCCCTTCCCCATCTCCACCTCCACACAGATAGTCCTAAGTGAGTGACACGTTGCCATCCAGGCTGAGCCACCAGAGGAGGCTAGAGACCTCTTCAGGTTTTTATTTTATTTTATTTTATTTTTTCCCCTGACCCTCCCTGATGCAACTTCTTTCATGTCCATTTGAATAGAAAGATTCTTCTAGAACTTGAGTTTCGTGGAGCTAATTTTTAAAATTTTCAGCCTTTCATCCAAGATGCCTAAAGTTTCTCTTTTGCTTGGTGAATCATGAAGCTATTATGGCTTTAAACAGGTATTTGCAAATACTGTCTGTTCTAGGGATCATGCTAGACACATTGGATATAATAAATGGAAATACCCTTCTGTTTTTTGGGGGGAATAGTTCATTCAACTCAGAGCTCAATTCAGTCAGCACACATTGACAGGCTTCCTACTTTTTGCACGGTTTCCTGAGACTTTGGGACAGTATAAGTTAGAGTGCTTTTAGGTGCAAAAAAATCAGACACTTGACTCAAAGTAAATTTAAAAATGTAAATACCTACAAGGCTGACCAGGACTTTTGAGGTTTAGCACTGGACATGCTGCACTCAGGAAATCCTTCAGGCCTGGACAAACTGAGATGGGTAGGCAACCTAGACCTACCAGGCCTGGTGCTTTTTTTTCAGTGGTGGGAGTTGTGAGATGTGATAATTTGACCTTCATTTTAGGTGGGATGCCTTGGCATGTCCCACAGCATGGGACCCCTCAAATCTCCACAGATGGAGGCAGGATCCTATATCTTCTTTGAGTTGCCTTCAGTGCCTCCAATATACTTGTCTTGCTCCTCCAGTCAAATTGATGTGATATCATTAATACAGTAGACTAATGTGATACTCAGAACATTGTATGGTGGGACATAGGGATAGTCTTTCAGCTCTCCCCAAAAATCCTTAAAGAAAAAACTCTCTCCTTTAATACTCCAGATTCTGATCTTTTTATACACAGAATGTGAGAGAAGAGCTTAGATGTGATCTCAGTTTTTAGACATCTACTTTGAAATATCAGTGTGAGTCTAACTTCACAATATGGTGTCTATTGTCTTTATGCTGCAGCCAAAACAAATAGCAAGATCTTTATTTTCATTATACATAAAAACCAATTCCCTACTTAAGAGCATTCCTTTTTTTTTTTTTTAAGTAGGAATAAACTTTTATTCTATCATCATTGAAAAGAAGATCTCGTAAGTTATGTTTGGCTATAGCAAACTTAAAAAGTAAAATTTCTGTTTATCTCAGTCCCTTGCATAAATTTTAAACTTGCTGCAGGAGGCTTCACTACCACTCAGAAGAACTAGAGGGGCACTTTGGAACACTGCAGGCAGGGGATGGGCATGCTTTGGTCACAGACTTGGGATTCCAATAAAAAGATAATGCTCTAGGTATGGCTTACTTGAGGCTGAGCTCAAAAACTGCTTTGTTCCTTTTTAAAAATAAAATTTAATTCAATTGCTTTTTTTGTACTTGAAATATTCAAGCTCCCTACCATAACTTTCAAGGCACTGTATCCCCCCACGCCCCCACCCCCACCTATCCAACCTCATTTCATATCACATTCCTCATCATGAACTGCATTTGGCTAACTAGGCATTTCATTTCCTCAAGTAAGCACTTTTCCTTCTCACTTCTGGGTGTTTGCATCTGCTGCTTCCTCAGGGGTGGAAGGTTCTTCCTTCAACTACCACATGGCTGCCTCATTGTCATCCTTCAGATCTCAGCTTGATAGTTTAAATGTCACTTCTTCAGGGAGTTCTTTGTTGACTTCACCAAGAGTGAGTAAAGCCCCACCTATCGCATCCCTCTCTATTATAGCAACCATCATGTGAGCTTCATAGGACCTGCCATAGCTTTTAATTGTTTCTCATCTGACCTTCTACTCTACTGTATACTCCATGGGAATGGAGACCTTTTCTGGGTTTTGCCCTGTATTACACCTAGAATTTTGTATCTTACCCTGTTTATTATTTTGCTAGGGCTTCCATAGCAAACTACTAAAGTACACAAAATACTTTCATAAGAAAAACTGGGTAACTGGGTAGCTTAAAGACCATAAATCTATTTTATCACAACTCTGGGGTCTGGAAGTCTGAGGCCAATGTGTTGGTGGGATTGGTTTCTTCTGAGGCTCTCTCTTTGGCTTGTGGATGGCTCTCTTCTCCCTGTGTCTTCCTGTAGTCTTCTTTTTGTGTATCTCAGTCCTCATCTCCTCTTCTTATAAAGACACCAACCATATTGGATCAAGGCCCACCTTAATGGCCTTATTTTAACTTAGTTATCTGTTTAAATACTGTATTTCCAAATATAGTCACATCCTGAAGTACTAGAGTTTGGGACTTCAACACATGACTTTTAGGGGGCACAATTTGCCTATAAAACAGTGGCACGCATGGACACTGCACAAGTATACACTAAATGAATAAGTGACTACACAATCATCAAGTAGAAAGATTGTAAAACAGGAAGCTTGAATCTTTTCTGAGTGTTCAGCTGTAGAGACAGTGGATTAAGTGTTTGGATTGCCAGTGGCATTTGTTTTTCTATAAGCTCCAGAGGTGCTTCTCATACAGAGTCTTGAAGATCATGGATCCATTCCAATCCCTCTCATTTTGAAGAGAAAAACAGCTAGAAAACTTAGGGAATTGTCCAAGATCATACAATCAAGGAGTTGCTGATTTAGTGTGTAAACTGAAATGTACCTTTCTGCTGCATTATATTTAAAGAGAGCCACATTTTCCTGGCTAATGCTAAAATTATCCGCAAATTAGACTTTAAGTTGTGTATAAAAATGAAGTCAGCACTCAAGGAGTATGCCACTGATCCTTCATTTGCCTAGGTCAGTGTTTTGCAAAGTAGGTACATTTGTTCATTGGAGGAGCAAGTGTTAGCAAACCTCCCCACATTGTACCAAATCTGTATTTAGTCATTATGTAATCTGCAATAGTCTATAGAATAGTGTGGCAATCACCTTCATTCTCCTCCTGGGATAGGCAGAGTGGAAAAGAGGGCTAGCTAGCCTTTGCTTTTGAAGGTATGTGACAATAGCTGAAAAGCTTTCAAAGCTGACGCTCACTTGCATATAATCTCAAATGCCCACGATTCTTATTTCTATAAATCTCCATCCCTCTGGTAGAAGAAAGGGAAAGGGCAGCAAAAGGGGAGGGCAGATAAATACCACCAGGTCATTTCCCTGCATGGGAGAGCCTCTGTGTACTATCCTCTAAACTGGGGGTCTGCAGAGTTTATACCTCCTTGTTTAGTCTCCCAGTGTGAGCCCCTGTGATGTCTAATATGGGGAGTGTAGGAATTGCCCTGTCATTGATGTGGGCAAGATCCTCTGTATCAGTGTCAGTAGAGGTGAATGAGGATGAGCCACTCAGTGACTTATTCCTATCTTGCTAAGAAAGCCTTCCCCTGACATTTTGTTCTTGGCTGTGTAAATATTCGAGTCAAGACATTACTTAAATATTCTTTCCTCCTCTGAGCAACATTGCTGTGTTGATGATGAGGGGAGGCTGGTGGGAGATATCTCACCCTATTTGTTTTTTTTTTTTTTTTTTTCTTGTTCTAAACTACATTCTATGGTGACCTAAATGTTTTGATTAGTTCTGATTCTGAGTTACTTGTACCAGCCCTAAATTACAGAGTCCTAATTGTTTTCTGATACAGATCAGCAATTAGTATTGATTGTGATTAAAGCTAGGGAGTTTGGGATTTTGTTTATTGATCAGATCTGAACACTCAGTGCACCTGTGCTGTAGTGGAGAAGCACAGAGATGTTTAGATCTCCTATCCTTGCCCACCTGCCATTACCTATCATCTCAGATTTCAAAGGGAATCTGTGGAGTAGAACATTCTGCAAGCAGACACCCATACTTTAGCACTAGTGCTAGGAGATAAGCAAAACTGATAAAATGTTCACTTGTGTTTCTGGGCTTATTTCAGGAAAAGGTTTAATTTACCATCATTGGTCTATCCAAAAAACACTGAAGCATAATCATTAATCTATAAGTAACTTTTAAGTTAAAAAAATAGATTGAGTCTGTACTTTTAAAATTATCTATTTATCATCATTTTAAAATATCTTTATTTACTGTAATATAATTTTGATCTCATTTTTTGCAACATTTCTGGTGAATAAGCCATCTGTTGGAAATTTGAGTTATAACAGATGGCATGAAATAGAAATGTTACCTCTGCAATTTAAAATCCATTTTCTTTCATTCCAGTTTATTTTTGAGGTATCTGCCTTGCAATCTCAGACTATGTAAATGTGTTTGTGACTTGGGAAAGAAATGTGCCACTGACTGGCATAACTGAATTGTAAAATAAATTTCCTTTCTCCTTTTTCATCTTTATTAGGATTATGTCTAGACTGTGGGCTAGCACCACCCATTTGGTGTTGCAGAGATCTATCTAATACCAGGAGGGACCATTAATAAGTCACCCTAGTCCATTAAAAACATATTAGGGCCAGATAAACCCTGACCTCCGTAACAAAATGTGATCACCTGTTTCTTACTGCTTTACTTGCTCTCCAGACTCCTAAACTTTGGCCTGCATTCTCAAGTGAGAGCTTTTACTTTCATCTTGTAACATTTGGCTTCTTTGATTCCTCAGACTTGATTTTGGCCTTGCGCTAGAATTCCTGCATCACTTACTTCAAGGGCTAAAGGAATCCATTTCCTCTTCATGTGTTCCTGGTTTGGTCCTTGCTATGTTTTATGTCATGTCAGTCACTACCCTATTAATTGATCTGTTTGATGGGACAATTTATAAAAGAGGCTACTTAGATGGAATTGTGGTGAGCTGCCTTGGGTAACTAACATCTTACAGGGGTGAGTTCTGTAGACACTAATTATTTTCAATCTACCCTGCAATATAGTCCGTCTTCCTTTTATTCCATAAAAAATATATTTGTATTATTCTTCAATGTGCTGATTTCTACGTGGCAGATCACATCTACTTTTATCCTGGGGCATGTGATGGGCTCCTTATTTGATTTAGGTAGAATTAGATGTATAATTATTTTCTTCTCTTCTGAAACAAGTTGGTGGGGGGAACCTTGTACTTTCTTGATGTTGTTGGCAAGATAATTGCCCTCAGGGAGAGAATTATGTTTGGAGACATACCCAGATAAGTATGGGGGGTAGAAGGTGAGGCAGCAAAGGCCTAAGTGTCAGTTGGTGACAGAACTTGAGGAAAGACGGCAGGCCTACATGAATGAGGAGAGGACTGTATTTGTCATTTTCATGAGAGAAGAGGTGAAGAAGAGGAGAAGGATGAAAGGATAGGTACCTGGTTTCTGAGAGGGGGAAGGAACAAAAGATGAACCCTTTAAGGTAAGGTAAGGTAAGCACAAAAATTTTGGAGGGGTGGAATGATTAATACAGGTTTTGGGATGAGTTTCTTACCCCATCTGCAATCTGAATTCCAGATTTAAAAAAATAAATCTAAGAATGTTATGGGTAAAAATGCATGGGTTTTTAAGCAGAGGAACTTATTGCATGTTTAAGTTGATTATGTTGAGGTGTCTGATGAGGGAAAGGCTCTTGAGATGGGGAGAAAACACACCAGGGGTTCTCAGATCCAATCTCCTGGGAGGACTATTGGAGTCCTGAAGGCTAGAGAGCTGTATGAGATGAGGCGATTTTACTCAGAAGCTGAAGATTCGAACTGATATTTATATTATACTCGTATGTGACCTGGATATTGGATAAGAGGCTCAAGGTTCTAAGTAATATCCTTTGGACCAAAAAGTCAGGAACCCATTGATCTATGGAAACTTTAATCAAGGATTCATTTCTTCCTAAAGGGGGAAAATTGGGCTCACTGTTTTTGTTTCTCTTCATCCTGTATTCTGTTCATTATGGAACATGTGCTATTCCAGTGATGGGTTGGGGGAGAGGGCACAGTGAGAATGGATCTTGGAATGCACCGGAGAAGAATATGGAGGTTTAACAGAATCAGTCTGCTCTTCAAACTCTAGATTTGGAATTGAAATACTGAGTTATCTGTTTACATGACACAGATGTGCTATCAGGAGGTCTGTAAAATTTTCTAGATCCTGTGGGTTTGACCAGCTTCTAATAGTGAGATTTAATTCAACAAATGTACTTCACACCTGCCATGTGGAAAGCACAGTGGAAAGACTCTGGAAGTAAATAAGATTGAAGAAAAGAGATATTCTTGCTGGAGAGAGCAGAGATGTCAGCAAGAAGAACAAGGGTTTTGGATCTGTGAATGGCAACTAATCTAGTTGAGTGTGTGTTAAGGGAAATTGTGGGAGATAAGCCAGCAAGGGAGGCAGAATTATCAACCTTAGCTTTAGAATTCTGTTTGGAGATGGAAGTTTTTGTTTATAATTCATTTTTCTACTTGGTATTCCTCTTCAAAAAAAGGGGGGGGGGAGAAAAGCTGTGAATTAACACAGTGTTATGGAGTAAAATCTTCTGGGGAGAATTGTTGAGGTTTACATGCACACATGTATTTTTTAAATTTATTTTTAATCTTTTAAAAGATTTTATTTATCTATTTATTTATTTATTTATTTGAGAGAGAGCACCAGCAGGGGAAGGATCAGAGGGAGAGGGACAAGCAGACTCCCCACTGAGTGAAGAGATCCATGAGATGTGGGCTTGATCACAGAACCCTGAGATCATCACCTGAGCAGAAATCAAGAGTTGGATGCTTAACTAATTGAGCCTTTCAGGCACCCCTGTATTTTTTAAATTTTAAAATAATTTTTAAATGGAGTATAGTGGACATATAATATTTTATTAGTTTCAAGTGTACCACATAGTAATTTGACAATTACTCACCACAATAAATGTAGTAACCATACAAAATTATTATGGTATTATTGACTATAATACTTGTGTTTTACCTTTCATCTACATGACTTATTTATTTGATAACTGGAAGTTTGTACCTCTTAATCCCCTTCACCTATTTCATTCATTCCCCCCACCCTCCTATCTGGTTCACCCACCAATTTGTACTCTGTATTTATGAATATGTTTATTTTTGTTGTTATCGTTTGTTTGTATGTTCATTTGTTCTGTTTTTTAGATTTCGCATGTAAGTTTTCATCTGTCTTTCTCTGTATGACTTCTTTCACTTAGCATAATACCCCCTAGGTCCATTCATATTGCTGGAAATGGCAATATATCTTTCTTTTCTATGGCTGAGTAATATTCCATTGTTTATATGTGCTACATCTTTATCCATTCATCTATGGATAGACTCTTAGCTTGCTTCCATAACTTGGCTACCGTGAATAATGATGCTGTATACTTAGGGGTTCATATATCTTTTTGAACTTTTGAATCAGGTAGATATGTAGTCACATTACTGGATCATATGGTATTTATATTTTTAGTTTTTTGTTTAGTTTTTAGTTTTTGAACCTTCATACTATTTTCCACAGTGGCTGTGCCAATTTACATTCCCAGCAACAGTGCAAGATGATTCACTTTTCTCTATTTCCTTGCCAACACTAGCTGTTTCTTGTCTTTTTGATTCAAACCATTCTGATAGGTGTGAGGTGATACTTCATTGTGGTTTTGATTTGCATTTCCCTGATGATGAGTCATATTGAGCATCTTTTCCTTGTCTGTTGGACATCTGTATGTCTTCTTTGGAAAAATGAAAAATGTCTATTCAGGTCCTCTGCCCCTTTTTTAATGGGATTTTTTTTTTCTGTTAAGCTGTATGAGTTCTTTATATATTTTGGATATTAATCTCATATTGGATATATCATTTGCAAATAGCTTCTCCCATTCAGAAGGTTGACTTTTTGTTTTACTTTTGTTTTATTTTTAAAAGATTTTATTTATTTATTTGACAGAGAGAAAGAGGTCACAAGTAGGCAGAGAGGCAGGCAGAGAGAGAGAAGGGGAAGCAGGCTCCCTGCCGAACAGAGAACCTGATGTGGGCCTTGATCCCAGGACTCTGAGAGCATGACCTGAGCCGAAAGCAGAGGCTTAATCTACTGAGCCACCCAGGCACCCGCCTTTTTGTTTTATTGATGGTTTCCTTTACTGTGCAAGTTAGCAGTTTTATGGTTTAGGTCTTATATTTAGGTCTTCAACCCATTTTGAGTTTATTTTTGTATATGATGTAAGAAGGTAGCCCAGTTTCATTCTTTTGTATGTAACTGTCCAGTTTTCCCAGCATCATTTATTGAAGAGAAGATCTTTTCCCCATTGTATATTCTTGCCTTCTTTGTCATAGATTAATTGACCATTTAAACATGGGTTTATTTCTGGACTCTCTTTTATTTTCCATTGATCTATATATTTATTTTTATGTCAGTATCATACTGTTTTGATTACACATATGTATGTTTAAAGCATGAATTATGTATTACAGTGCAAGACCGAATCTGTGTTTTAAGGATGGATTTTTGGTAGTTTTGGTTAGTTTGATATGTTTTCAGAAGGTTAGAGAGAAATGGGTTTCCCTCCACCCCAATTCAGATGATTAAGTTCCTGCCTATAAAATACTTCTTTTCTCTAGGGTATTTTGTTTGCTCAAAACAGGTCTTCAGAAGGCAAGGAGGCCACTAGTTCACTGTTGGGGGTCCCTTGAGATAATTCTGATCTGGATTACTTGGAATCAGGGATCTCAGAGACCACAGTCCTGAAAAAGAGACACTGTGGTTAGGCTTAATGAAATACCCCAGCAACTCTGGGTGGCTTGTGACTTCTCACTGTTTGGGTCTTAATGGATTAGAACTGCCCTTTATCCAGAATGTCAAAAACAGTGTTGTCCTCTATTCATGTGAGGAGTGACATGAAACTTCAAAGCCCCAAAAGTGGTCCATCTGTCTGCACAATTTAATGACTTGTCTTTTTGTCTTCCTCCTAAGGTTGAGCCATCAATTCTGGGACTTGGATCCTGGAAGAACATGTTTTCCATCTATCATCCTCCCCTTAGGCATAGTTACAGATAGGGCTAATGGCTATGATGTAAGAACCAATTTTAATAAATCTGTCTCTTAAAGTACTATTAACAGTCTGGCTATGATGAATAACTCTTTGTTACCTAAAGACAGTAGATCTTAGAATTACCATTCTTATAAATTCTTGAGTTGATTAGATCCTGATTGTAAATACAACATGGAGTTCACTTTTGAAAATGAAATTTTAGTAGGAATGATTGTAGATAATCCCAACACTTCAAGTGATTATCAATAATCGGAGGTAAGTATGACCCTGCTTCAAAACGTATTCATGGAGTGCTGCTTTTAGCTTCAGTTTAGGCTTCAGTCCTTCCATATGATATTATAAACATGAAGGAACATGAATTCTTTTATATTAAAGGAATCTTGAATGTTGCAGAATTATCTAATGTTGTTGAATATTTTTAACCCAAATTTTGGCCATAGAACAAAACAAAGTTGTCTTCCTTTTTTCCTCTGCTTCCACTCAGGAGGTACTGGTAGTAATCATATGAGAACAAAGGTTCTTGATATATAAAAACCCTCAAATGTCTTTTGGCTACTCCTCCTCTGCTGAAGTCCTTGTCCTTATCCTCTGGGGCAAATCATGTAGTAATCAGCCTGATTAATACATGCATTAAGAAATGAGTCTCTATGTTGCCAAATAAACTGGAAAAAGAAATAAGAGCTCCTTTGGCTGGCTAGGGTGATATATTGCTTTGGATAGAATTTTAAATGAAAATCCAGATGGCTTTTGAAACAACATACAGAACATTTAGATCCTTGATCTGAGGCTACTGATAAAATTTTAGGCAGAAAATGCAGAGTATGGAAGAGTATGGAAAAGAGGTATAGTCTCTGTCTTTAGACAGTCTTCAGATAGCCGATTCAACTTGTCTCCAGTGTCCCAGCTGACATTCTAAGGTGGCTATCTACCTTGCTCAGTAGATAGAGTTTTCCAGAGCATCCTAGAAAAGATAATTGTATGCCTACCTCCTTTATTTTTTCTTTTCTTGAAAGTGCCTGGACAACTGTAAAGCTCTCTAATATAAGATACTGTTTTGTCATCTATAACAGGTTGAATAGAGTCCCACAAATTCATATCCATCTGGGGCCTCAGCATGTGATCTTACTTGGAATTAGAGTCTAACACAGATGTAATTAGTTAAGGTGAGGTCATAATAGATTGGGGGGGTCCTAGATCCCGTGACTGATGTTCTTAAAAGAGGAGAGGACACTCATGTACATGGACACACAAGGAAGAAAGCCATATGAGGCAGAGGTTGGAGTGTTGCAGCCTCAGCCCAAGAAATGCCAAGGATTGGTGTCCACCAGCAATACCTAGGAAAGAAGCAGGGAACAGATTCTCCTTGAAGCCTTCAAAAGGAACCAATCCTGAGGACACCTTGATTTCAAACTTCTGACCTGTAGAATTGTGAGAGAATAAATTTCCATCGTTTTAAGCCACACAATTTGTGGTAACTTGTTAAGGCAGCCCTAGGAAGTTAACATACTTTCCTCAACCACTTGTAGAATGATACTACTTTGTGTCCTAGAAAACATAGGAAGAATACAAAAGTTGTACTAGATGTCCCCATGGATGTGCAAAGGGTTTCTGTGTCTGATCTGGCTGATCATATGTCTTTTTGACCAGCTCACCTTCTTTGGTTAGAATCGGCACATGTGACTCTGGAAGAGATACAGGGGTCATACTTGGCTTCAGAGGAAATAGTCACATATGGACATAGATGTCAGGAATCTGCTTTAGTTGCAGGTAACCTAAAAATCAAATCCAAATGAGATTTAAAAGATGTCATTATGTCTCTCTCCATCTCTCAACTTTCTTTCTCTTTTTCTGTTGGCTTTATTCTCTCCTGCAGATGGCTTCTCTGTGGAAGCTTCTTTCCAGAGAGCCCCAGGGAACATGGATGCAAGCAAATCCAGTTTATTATATCCTCACAGACACGTTTTATAGGGATGGTGGTTCTTAACTGGGGTTAATGCTAATTTTTTTTTTTACAATGTTTGGAGATATTTTTGCTTCTAATAATTAGGACTTATTACTGGGAATGCTAATATACATCCTAGAATGCATAGGATAGTTATCTACACCCAAAAGTTAACAGGGCTGATATTGAAAAATCCTGTCTTAGAGCATCTTTCTTAAAAGTGCTGGTGGAGATGTTTCTAGGTGATTCTAACTGGCCCAGTTTTGGCCACATGTCCACCTTGAACCAAACAGAATAGCCATAATAAGAAGCCCTGGCCATACCATTGACAAGATGCAAAGGCACATGGCCAACCCCGTTTATACTACATAGAAAATGGGTGGTCCTCAAAGGAAGGAATGCTTGGGGGAAAATATATGCACATGACAAATTTGGTTTAAGCAGACAAGTGGAGGAGCTCTGACTCTTTGGACTGTTAAATGGTACTTAAAAGGAAGAAGATGGTCTTGATCATAACACATCTCTAAAGCAACACATCAGGGCTTTATTCCTTCAACAAATGCTTACAGAAGGTCCAGTCTCTCTATAGGCTCTGTGCCAGGTGCAAAGTCCAAAGTGGTGAGCCTCAATGTCAAGAGGCTATACTGTGGTGACCCTTCCAGGCTAGTGGAGGAGGTAGATAGAAATAAACACCCCCATGAAACTGAGATAACTGCTAAGAAGGAAAAGAACCTTGACAGAGAGTAATGGGAATGACTTATCTTGTAGATGGGACACTTGTTATTGGGCATTTGAGAGAACAAAGGGCAATAACTATGCATTTGTGCAGAAATGTCAGCTAGTGGTTGCTGGTGTGGACCAGGGTTGACCCTAATCTAGACATATCCTCTTCAAACCTCCATAGGTTTTGAAAGGCAGGGGGTAATTCATTTTTGTTTCTTTAGTCTGCTGCTTGAGTAAGACAGGAAAGAATATAGATGAAGCAAAATATCTAAATTGTTCTAATTCAGTAGAAGCTTAAAGGAAGATAGAACATTAAAAGTGCCTTAAGGGGCGCCTGGGTGGCTCAGTGGGTTAAGCCGCTGCCTTCGGTTCAGGTCATGATCTCAGAGTCCTGGGATGGAGTCCCGTGTCGGGCTCTCTGCTCAGGGAGGAGCCTGCTTCTCTCTCTCTCTCTCTCTCTCTCTCTGCCTACCTGTGATCTCTCTCTGTCAAATTAAAAAAAAAAAAAAAAAAAAGTGCCTTAAGGAGGCCTAACATAAGAACTCCTAGCATGGGCCTGCAGTAAGATCTCTCAGCCCTGTCCCTGCTTGGACAACCTTGTCCCTGCTCTTTCTCATCTCTTAGTAGGACCGTTGATGGGAAAGGATGGGTTTAACTGTGTGATGTTCTTGGCTTCTGCCAGAGAATGCCAGTGTTAGTTGAAAGTGGTTCAGAAGGGGAGAGTGACTTTTTAAATAATAGCTTTATGAATTTTGTTTGGCATATACCATACAATTCACCAATTTAAAGTATAAGTTCAGTGGTTTTTAGTAGATTCATAGATATATGCAACTATAAGTTGACTATATGTTGATTTTAGAGATTTTTCCTCACCTCCAAAAGATCACCCATTAGCACATTTTCCCTCTTCTTCCAGCACTAGGCAATCCCTAATCTACTTTCTGTGCCTTTAGATTTTCCTGTTCTGGACATTTCCATACAGAAGGAATCATATAACATTGTGACCCTTTGTGTCTGGCTTCTTTCACTTAGCATGTTTTCATGGTTTATCCTCACTGTAGCATGTGTCAGTATTCCTTTTCATGGCTGAAATATATTTCACTGTGTAGGTGGTACACATTTTATTTATCAGTTGACAGACATTTAGGTTGTTTCCAGCAGTAATTCTTAAAGATTAGTTAGTTGTATGTGCTGTAGTAACAAGGGAAGTGATGACTTCAAATCTGTTTGTTGGGTTTGTTACCAGTTAGCCACTCTGGCTCTAAGGTTAGGGAGAGAACTCTCACCTGGCTGGTGACTCAGGGCTTGTTAGTGCATTTCAGCTGTTGGCGATTTTCCCTCCTCTCCTTCTCTGGACACCCGGATTTGGTTTTGCCAACCACTAAGCCCTTTCCACAATTCCCCTGGTTTCTGTTTTGTCCTCTCCTCTAACACTGTAGCTTTATCATTGCAGGTGGTTTTGTTTTCACCAGCCACTGATACACTCCTTCAAGTGCCGGATAACCTCTCCAGCAGTGCAGAGATTTTCAGTATCTCATATCATAAACTCCTAGGAAGATGCCTTGTTTTGTACCTAAAAGCTCTTTGATATTCAACACGTCATTCAATGTTAGATTCCTGTAGGCATCATGCTTTAGGACTTGTAAAAACCCCCTGATTTTCATTCCTGTGCTGAAAGATAAGAAGGTGGCCAGTACTATTCTCATTTGGCAAAAAAGCCAGGACTTGGAAGCCCCAGGGAGCAGCAGCATTGGCTCCAGAATTGTTTCCTGACCAGCCCTCTCTTCCTCTTTCCTAAGGTCCCACAGTGACTCCCAGGGTGTTCCTGCTGAGGCAGCAGTAACCACAGCAAGCTGTGGCTGAGTTGGTCCTCTCTACGTGTGTGAGTGTCCTGACAGCTCTCCCTGCTGCCTTAGCAGGAACTTTAAGAATTACCCTCCTTATTTGGTGGTAGCAATGGCATCTGCATTCCTGCTTGCCTTTTCTCTGGTACCACAGATGTAGTTATTATGTCACTTAGTCTGAACAGGGGAGGTGAGTGGATCAGCATGGTCTTGGGGATGAGCTAATTACAGTGGCTGAGCACACACTCTTATTTCTGTCGGAGCACCGTGGGAGTGTGAGGACTGGGAAATGGTATGTCTGTGGGGGAGACAACAAGTGCGAGGAGCGAGGAGGGAAGGTTTGCTCTTGGTGGTGCTTTGTTTGTTTAACATTATCGTGGGAGGTAAATGGTTCCTAATTTCGGTCTTTTTCCATTACACTGCTGTTGGCATACTAGGAGAGCATGCATAGCGTGAATACATGTTTGGACCTTAAATTATAGTTTCTTTTTTCCTTAAGCCCAAGCTACTGTTAAGTATGTTCTAGGATTTTTTCAGTGGCTTGTTCATGAATAGTTGTTAATTGTTCTTCTTGTGAAGGGAAGCAGAGTTAGGAACAACCTATGTTCCTATCTTGGCGATATCACTCTCCTAAATAGGTAAACTAATTAATTTGTCTCTAATCACTTTCATTTATCCTTTTTAACTTCCCAAAACAATGGGTAAAACTGTACCTATTCCCCCATCTGCCTCGTAAAGGAAAAAATCACAAAGAATCATACCACCACCAACAGACAACCAGAATATTAAGGAGTCTGAATGACCATCCACAAATACAAGAATTGCCTGTTTGATCTAAGTTTGTTCTGCCCAGGAAACCACAATGGTAGGATTATGCCCGGCTGTTTGTTGCTGCATCTCCAGCTGGGGCCTATCTAGCATTGATTCTCACAGACCAGGCCCTCCATAAATATTTGTGAAATGAATGAATCAATGTACACAGTAGGCTCAACAAATGTTTGATTGGTTCCATCTTCTTTTTCTCATGTTTAAGGTAGTTTCATCTTCTTATTGAAATAGAAGAAGAATATATCCCTTGGCCATGAGAAATGTCAAAAAATGTGAAACCGTTAGAGTAAGTGTAACCAGAATGTGGGGTATGATCAGCTATGACCTCAATTTTGTTTTTTACCTCATGTTGTTTCTTTAGAATTTATTCAGTGGTGTTTGGGGGTCTCTGGATGAAAACTCTGGAAGACCCCAATTTCTTTCTTCTCACTTTAAGTAATAGTGAAGTAGAAGAAAGGAAATAAACTGAAATAGGAATCTGTCTTAAAGTTTTCCACAGAAAATTTCTGTACAATTATTTCAGAATAAAGCCAATATATTGTATTTCATCTAAGCAGGTTTTGAGCTATATTCTGAGATTATATTGCTCAAGAGAAAGATTAAGCTAAGTGGGTTGGATTAAATCTGAATTTGCCAAGTTCTTTTTCATGAGGCTGAAGAGTACATTTCATTTAGGATATAGAAGCCACGAGGGCAAGAATCCAAGAATGGCCTTGATTCATAGTATAGTCACTCCAAACCAAGTTTTCTGTGAGGCATGCTGGATCGCAGGAATGGGCCATTTGGGGAGAAATAAATCTGGGGCTTGGGCTCGGGCTAGTAATCTGTCCCAGCTTCCCAAATGATAGTGTCCTGGGAAGCAGGGTAAAAGTAGGTTTCATCAGTGTTGTTGAAGTCTCCAGTATCTGATCCAGTGAGTAAGATATAAATCAGATGTCTTCAGAAACTAGCCATACTTGCAATCAGGTAGGTAATGGTATCATGCTTCTGGATAATCCATTGCATTTAGGGGAAAGGATTTAACCCACACCAGATGGTATAAATTAGAGCAAGGTTAAGTCTCAGGGTCCCAGGCAGGTGAGCTCATGAAGGGCTTAAGTCCAGGTGCTGGACGGTGGGGAGATAACTAGAAAGCCTTGAAAGGATTAGGGTTTAGGAAGATGTGAGAACAGTTTTAGGGTAGAGGGGAGCTATATTTCTGAAGGTTTCCTACCGGCACACTGTATGTAGGATGCCAAGACTGATTCCAGACCCCATCTTCAGATGGGAATGATCTCCCCAAACTTTCTGGAGACTTCCTAGGCTTCAGGATTGCAAGTAGGATGTGCTGAAACATAGTTGGAGGAGACCAGGACTGGTGAACCATCTCTTGGCCCTGTGTTTTAGAAACAGAGCTCTTAGAAACACTAACTCAGAGCTGAACATTTCCAAAAGATTCCTCTCAAAAGCCCAAAGTATTTAAATAGGACTTGTAGCCTGCATACCACTGGAATACAAAACACAGAACCCTTCTTACTGTTGTGATAGACCTATAGAATCTTTTGTTCTGATGAAATGACAGTTGGTGGACTTCTGAATAAAGCTTCAGGATGGATGGTGATGACCAGAAAGACTTGGAACTCTCAGCCTGACCCCTGGGGAGGTGGGAGGGATAGGAGAATGAATCAACAAAGATCACACCTAAGTGATGAAACCCCCTAAACTACAGGGTTCAGAGAACTTCCAGGATGCTAAACTAGGTACCGGGAGGTTGGAGTGCACAGAGAGGGTATGGAAGCTCCACACCCCTTCTCCATACCTTGCCCTATACATCTTTTCTACCTGGCTGTTCTTGAGTTACAACCCTTGTATTAAGTCATTAATAGTAAGTTAAGTGCTTTCCTAAGTTTTGTGAGCTATTCTAGCAAATTATTGAATCCAGGAGGGGGTCATGGGAACCTCTAATTTTAGCCGTTGGTCGGAAGTATAGGAGGCCCAGTATTTGAATAAGCATCTGAAGTAGGGAGCAGTTTTGTGGGACTGAGTATTTATTTGTGGAGTCTTTACTAATTCTGTGTAGTTAGTATTGATGACGTTCTAGAACATAGAGGAGGTTCGGTGGGATGAGGTCTGGAGCCGATGACCAAGAAAGAATTCTTGAGACATCTTTGGTGCAAAATGGTGGTTTATTAAAGCACGGGGACAGGACCCATGGACAGGAAGAGCTGCTGCCCTGGGGATGTGAGGAGTGGTCTATTATATATTTGTAAGTTGGGGAGAGGATTAGGGATGGTGAAAGTCTCTAAGGAATTTTGGAAGCAAGATTTCTAGGACCTTGAGGGGCTAGCTATTGTTTGGGAAAAAGGTTATTCATTACCAGTAATAAAGTCTTTTCATGAGACCCTTCAGATGTTTATCAGTGGGCCATATGCTTGGGAATGATTGTCAACACTATCTTGGAGGTTTAGAGACGGAAGTTTCCAAAGGAATTGTTAAAGTAGACTTACAGGATCCTGGTTGGGGGTAGGGGTTCGTTCAGGCTAGGATTGTCTTTTGCCCTTAGCAAAACTTTAAGGTGGGGGTAGTTGAGTCCCTAGAGGAGGGTCACTCTGCCTGTTTTAAGGGCTTGTCAGTAGGTAAGGAAATTTAACAATTTTTCTTCTGCTTCTGTTTCCCACATCAGTATGAGAATAAATTAAATTATAGGACACTTAATTGATGTTTGCAGAAAATTAGAGACTTGGTTAGTATAGAAAAGCTATACATTCTGTGTCAGAAGTGTTGTGAGTACCACACACAAAAATAGACTCAAAATGGATGAAGGACCTCAATGTGAGAAAGAAATCCATCAAAATCCTTGAGGAGAACACAGGCAGCAACCTCTTCGACCTCAGCCGCAGCAACATCTTCCTAGGAACAACGCCAAAGGCAAGGGAAGCAAGGGCAAAAATGAACTATTGGGATTTCATCAAGATCAAAAGCTTTTGCACAGCAAAGGAAACAGTTAACAAAATCAAAAGACAACTGACAGAATGGGAGAAGATATTTGCAAACGACATATCAGATAAAGGACTAGCGTCCAGAATCTATAAAGAACTTAGCAAACTCAACACCCAAAGAACAAATAATCCAATCAAGAAATGGGCAGAGGACATGAACAGACATTTCTGCAAAGAAGACATCCAGATGACCAACAGACTCATGAAAAAGTGCTCCATATCACTCGGCATCAGGGAAATACAAATCAAAACCACAATGAGATATCACCTCACACCAGTTAGAATGGCTAAAAGAAACAAGTCAGGAAATGACAGATGCTGGCGAGGATGCAGAGAAAGGGGAACCCTTCTACACTGTTGGTGGGAATGCAAGCTGGTGCAGCCACTCTGGAAAACAGCATGGAGGTCCCTCAAAATGTTGAAAATAGAACTGCCCTATGACCCAGCAATTGCACTACTGGGTATTTACCCTAAAGATACAAACGTAGTGATCCAAAGGGGCACGTGCACCCGAATGTTTATAGCAGCAATGTCCACAATAGCCAAACTATGGAAAGAACCTAGATGTCCATCAACAGATGAATGGATCAAGAAGATGTGGTATATATGCACAATGGAATACTATGCAGCCATCAAAAGAAATGAAATCTTGCCATTTGCGACAACATGGATGGAACTAGAGCATATCATGCTTAGTGAAATAAGTCAAGCAGAGAAAGACAACTATCATATGATCTCCCTGATATGAGGAAGTGGTGATGCAACATGGGGGCTTAAGTGGGTAGGAGAAGAATCAATGAAAGAAGATGGGATTGGGAGGGAGACAAACCATAAGTGACTCTTAATCTCACAAAACAAACTGAGGGTTTCTGGGGGGAGGGGGTTTGGGAGAAGGGAGTGGGATTACGGACATTGGGGAGGGTATGTGCTTTGGTGAGTGCTGTGAAGTGTGTAAACCTGGTGATTCACAGACCTGTACCCCTGGGGATAAAAATATATGTTTATAAAAAAAAAAAAAAAAAAAAAAAAAGAAGTGTTGTGAGTAGAGAACCAAGTTTTTTCTTAACCGTCCAGTGAAACTATTTGCACTTTGATCCTTCCTTGTCTCCACATCTACTTAAAATAGATTAAGGTTAAAATAGATTTAAAAAACAAACCAGCAGACTCTTTTTAAAGATATCCCTTACTGTCAACATACACAAAAATAGAGAATTAAAACAAAAATAGAGAAGTTAGCCACTGGAAGGTAGTCTGAGTATCTGATAGGCATGCATGACATTTTTATGTTCTCTGTCTTTATATAACTTCTGAAGTGCTAAGGAGCATACCCAGAATGAAATGTACTTGGAATGCTATGAAGAGAGGAAAGAGAAGAAAAATACATTGAAGGAGTACTTGCTACAGTTAGCACTGAGTCAGGCACTCTCCACATTAAATAACTTCATTGTAACCTCAGAGCCTTGGGAAGTCGAGACTACGGCCTTTTGAACTAAAGGCACTACTATGCAATAAGGCCAAGGAAGGTAGCAATGCTATCTTCCTTGCCCTTATATCTAGTTCTTATTGCAGAGCCTGGGACATAATTAAAACCTAAAAAATATTTCTTTCCTGAATGAACAAGTGATTTTTAAAGTAGCTTGTTTAGGATCCCAAAGCAAGGTCACAAGTTTATATTCTCACTTATAGTTTCCATGAAACAAAACTTTGGAGTTAGTGAGATCCCATCTAGATAGGAGAATTATTTATAGAGAGTGTTATTTGTAATAGTTATTTGTAGAGCTGGGATTGTACCATGTCATTCTGCTCAAGGAATAGTAACCTTCTGTGGGTTGCCCCAAACAGCACTATAAAACTCTGACACATACAGTAAGCTTGAACACATTTCTTCTTGATGTCTCAGGAAATAAAAGCAGGGGCTGTACACTCTTCTCCCTATGTTTAATGTATTTTATAGACAATTGAACAGAATGTTAGTGGCATATTTATTGTTATTTCAATGACAAACAATTTGCTATGACTTTTTAATTAAGCAAATGTTGCATCTTGGTGAAAGATGTAGACTCTAGGGGAAAAAAAGCTGAGTTGGAGAAATAAGAGGAGAAACTTGCTCATCACAAAGAATTTCTTGTGTATGACACCTCTCTTGCCATTTGGTGTATAAGAAGGTCTTAGGCTGCTCATTCTGAGTGGCTCTTCTCTACTCCGCCCCTACAACTCATTCTGTTGCAATTAACCCAAATTAAAAGAACTGGATCTTCAATGATGGAATCTGGTTAGTGTAGGAAACTACACTTATCAAACTCTTTGTCAAGAGTTTGGCATGGATGGGAGGAGTGATAGATGCTCCCAGAGGAAGCAAGGTGAGAAAACAGGAGGGAAAATGGGTTCCTCCAGACAGTGAATACTGCAGGAAAAGGACCAGGCACAGTTCCTAAATCCATTGTAATGGACACATTTGTAACTGGAAAGCAAATACACTTCTACTATGAATGTGTACAGTTTACAAGGTAGTGGATGTTATAAGCAAATGTGAGATCTGATAGTCATTGCATAACGAATGAGCTTACTTTGCCTGCATGATTCCAGCAAACTGTCAAACATGCCCCAGAATCCATGATTTCTTCATTTGGTAATTTGTTTCTCTCATATCCAGCTGGGATCTCACTTTGTGGAATGGTACTCTGAATAAGAATGTAAGCTTGTGAGCCTAAGGCTTATCATGGAGTACTCTGTTTCGGATTGGTTCATTCTTTTTGCTCAACGTAAGAATACCAGTTAATGTTTGGGCGCATGATGACCCCAGTTGTCTGAGGGCAAAGCAGGCTTGACTGCAGAACGAAAAAAACCGTATTTCGGTTGTTCTTCTGGCCCTCCACCATCACTGTGATCCATGTTTTCTGTTTCAATTTTATGTAAGGTTGATTTTCTATGTCTTTCTGTTTCCACTTCCGGTTTTCCCTGTCAAATTCTATATGTTAGACCCCAGCTTACAGAAATATAGGAGTTTGATAAGTTTTGATTAATTGCTGTCATCCCTATTGGATAAAGCTGAAGTATAAGGCCTCTCTATGGACTGATGTTCAGTTCAAGAATTTATTGCCTACGATCAGATCCCTGCCCTGGTCCAAAACACAGTCAGATGGTAAAATATGTGGTAGAGCACAGGGGCACACAGTGTTTAAGGCATCAACTTTAGGCACTTAAGCGAATGTCTGTGGACGGAAACTCTTTAGAAGAGGACTGAGGGCATAATAGGCCTTCTCAGGATGGACCCTGGTAGAGCTACAAAAGAGAGCATTATCTAGGATTGGAGAACAAGGGGGTGGTACTAAGGTAATCCTTTAAAAACTGGCTCACTTTATCTGTTAACAGCATTTGATCCAACCAGCAAAACCAGAAGGTGCCAAATGTTTTGAGATTCCTCTAGCATTTTATTTCAGCGACTCATGGTATCTACCACACTTGTCCTGAGGATTGATGTGAGGATTCAAGAAAGTAGTATGCAGGAGGTTATTTTTTTAAACCTGTAAGTAAACTAGTGTTGAAGCTGATAGAGACCCCACAGACCTCAGCCCCTTCCTGTCTGCTGTTCTCCATTGCTCCTGCTGAGGCAGAAGAAAAGACCAAATGGCCGTCCCCCTTTGGTTAAGAAAAGAAAACAAGTTCCTGGGATGATTAGCACTCTCCTGAGACCCTTCTGTATAGATTATACTTCCACATAAAGGGGACCAATCAGCCATGAGAAGCAGTGAATAAAGATCCCAGATTTCCGTGTGCCACTTGAGTTTCCTCCGTTGCTTTGTTAGGTCCCCCAATAATGGGTCCGTGATTAAAGGAGCGAGACTGATACAAAGCGAAGGTCAAGCAAAGCTTTATTTTGTGCCAGGCATCAAGAATCAGACTGACGAGCCAGGACTGCGCCTCTTACAGATAGGGTGACCTTTCTGTTTCATAGACTAACTTTTAAGGACAAAGGCCATGCCGTTGGGCCTGGCCATGCACAGGTAGCCAGAGATTGTAATACACACAGGAAACTCCACATGTTAGATCACACACAAGTGACCAATTGAATTACAGTTTACCCTATAGTAGACATTTGACCTGGCCTATCACCCTCTTTAGAATTGGCACCCAAGAGGCTCCCAAAGGGTGGGGCCCATACTCCTTGGTAGCTAGGGAGACAGTATACAACCCCCCACTGATGGATGTCTCCACCTGGCCTGACCCACTCTTGTATCTGGGCTTTGTTACCTGTGGCTGCTTTCCCGGACTTGTTTTTAAGTCAGTCCCCTGAGGGAAGGGGAGCAGGGACAATTTAAGGGTTAAACAATAAGGTTATTGTTTAACCTTAATGGAAGCCTCTGGCTAAATAGGTCCTTACAGCTTCAGATTTTCCCCAACAGTGTCAGGTACCATTCATTTACTTACCCTTCATTTATGAAATAATCACCTAGTGTTTATGTCAGAAATTGTAGTAGAGTCCAGGCATGCAAAGGCAAATGGGTCTTCTATCCCTTCAGAAAGCTCTCGTCTCGTGGAAGAAACCAATAGAAAGACAAATCATTGAAAAACTGAATGTATGTCATGATAAAGGAAGGTATGAAGTTTTATAAAAATATAGATAAATAATAGGTGCTTAAAGTATCTGTACTTTTCATGAATTTTATTAAGCCCTATTTTGTCCTGTGAAGTACGTATTATTTCTCCCAATCTTAGAGATTAAATAACTAAAGGGCTAGGTAGTGCAGGCAGTAAATGATAGATTTGGCACTCAAAACTAAATATTCTAGGGTGCCTGGGTGGCTCAGTGGGTTAAAGCCTCTCCCTTGGCTCGGATCGTGATCCCAGGGTCCGGGGATCAAGCCCTCATCAGGCTCTCTGCTCAGCCGGGAGCCTGCTTCCTCCTCTCTTGCTCTCTGCCTGTCTCTCTGCCTGCTTGTGATCTCTGTGAAATAAATAAATAAAATCTTAAAAAAAAAAAAAACAACTAAATATTCTAACTCAAAGTCTAGTTGTGTGCCCTCCCCCACCCCATGTTAAGCTGCTTCACTTAGGATTGGGGGAGACTTGAGTCAAGACTGGCAATCCAGGAGCTAATTAAAAACAAAAAACAAAAAACGAAAAAAAATCTGTTTTGGAGAATATTTAATGAAACAAGAGACTGTTCATGATGTAGCATTAAATGAAAAAAAAAATGGGAAGAATAGGATATGAAACACCTCAGAAAATGAAACTACAGAACCATGAAAAAATTATGACCATTTAATATATTTTTCTAGCCCTTGTCTGCCTATAGACACTAATAAGTTTACACCAATAGTAAAATCCCTTATTTCCCCTGGCCCTGTTCTTTCTGGTATTATATAGAACTTCTGCTCTTTATAAAACATGTTCTGGATTATATCTTGGAGTTCTGGAAGTGCAGGTTCTTATATATACCCATGAGCAAGGATAATCCCAGTGGGCACTGAGGCTAGACCCACCCATCACAGATGGACTCAAGCCATCTCTGGGCCCAGGAAGCCTCTCTGTCATAATCATAAAGGGGTCTCCAGGAAGAGGTGTCTGGGCCCCAGTGTGTCAGAGTATAGTGAAATTGCCTTTACAGCTTTTATTCACAGCATCCCCCGTATATTTTCATAGGTCTCAGAAAGTAATTGAATGGAAAAGTCCGATACCCCATGTATGCTACACATAGAACGATTCCTTGTCCAAGAGCTAAGGGCTTTCTCACCAGATCGGGCTCATCATGGGCACTCCTTCAAGAGAGTTTCCTCCTGAAGTCTTTCCAATATTCATACAAAGAATGAATATTCTGGAGAATATTCATACAAATATAATATTCATACAAAGAAAGAATATTCTGGAGAATAGCCCCTGA
The DNA here is from genome assembly GCF_964662115.1 of Mustela nivalis. Lineage (NCBI taxonomy): Eukaryota > Metazoa > Chordata > Mammalia > Carnivora > Mustelidae > Mustela > Mustela nivalis. Next base: position 79,661,468 of record NC_139022.1, on the reverse strand, counting down.
GTGACAGAGATAAACCCCAGGTACATTTGAGTCACCCATGGACGTAGGTACTTGAACTCTGCTTATATTTCATTGATTAGCAGCAGATGCCAGTATCATGGGGGTGGAGAGGGAGAGTTCCTCTTTCTTATTTTCTATATTATGTATAATTTAAAATATTAATTTTATAAATAGGAAAAGATTTAAAGAAAAAAAAACTCTCAAAGAACATAGAGTAAGCAATTTGAGAAGGTTATAGATTTTTGAAATAGGGTGATTTATCATCCCCTGGGGTAATTTGAAATATAACCCTTCAAATGAACTGGATGACCTCTTCATTTTAAGCTTCTGTGAATCACTTGGGGTTCATTGATTCTTTTCTTTCTTTGACTCATATCTAAGCCAGAGACAGTAGGACTCTGTATGAATTATTGAATATTGAAATCATTGAAACACTGACGTCAGGGCTTCTTTGATTTTCAGATTATAATGGCTTCCATATAGGTCTCATTTAACTGTGGTTGATAGAAAATAGCAGTATTCACTTTAATCAAAGTTGTTTGTAATTTAGGAAAAGAATTATAAGCTAGGGTAGCTCGGCACAGATGTAAATTCTCATTTACATGAGCTTGGCCAAACCCACATTTGCTCCAAAGCTTGGAGCTGTAAAGTAGAAGTTTCTTTCAGTGTTATTTTAGTAAATCTCAATAAAAAATTATCAAATATAACAAAACATTCTTGGAAAGACAGGAGGGATTCATGGCATTTCACTTGACATTAAAAGAACTAATGAGTTTGCTATTGATAGAGAATTTTTGCTTTCTTATTTGCTTCAAAGAATGCTACTCATTTAGTAATTCTTGAACACCTACATCTTTTCCATTTTTGCTTTTCCTGCTTGATGCCAGAGTTTTCTTGGCTAGTAGCGGAATCTGCTGAATAGTTTGGCTCTGCTTTTTATCCACATATTCTATGGATCTTGTGGTTTTGAATCCAAAGCACTTGAATAATGATGGGGACCAAATGTTCCAGAAAATATAAATATTGTATATAACCAGCTATTGCCAACAAATAAAAAAAAGAAAGGCTGATTTGGGCCAGAGCAACCTATACAGGCTTTATTCCTGCCAAGTTGAATGTGTGCACAGCCAAAAAGGGCCAAAATCCTTTGGTGAGCAATAGTTAAGAGATGAGGAATAGGACATAACATTTTAATATATTAACCATTTGAAAAAATCCTATTGGTAATTTCTTGTCATTCCTGTGGCTCTTCTCCCATTTATGCCAAACCGCAGACATCAATTTCCTCAGGAAAGGAGTATTATTCAGGGAAAAAATATGAGGAAGCAATTCTTAGGTTTGAGTTTCAAAATGGACTTCTGAGCCTCTTTACAGTTTGAAAGAAAATGTTTTGATTTCAAAAGGCTGAATGTTGAATATCAAAAGTTAAAATCCTGAAGGACTCAGTGCATGAAAGTTTTTGTCATTAACACATCAGATTGGAAGGAATGCATGTGGACGTCAGAGCATTTTTCCTGCTGGAGAGGATCTCTAAGGATCCTACAGTTTTTGGGAGAGGAAAAGAGAACTGGAAGGCAAGATAGTTCAATACCACTGAGTTTCTTTGAGAGGGTCCTGTGCTCTGACTCCCAAGTGGAGTTGGGGGACAGTGTTGAAGATCAGAGATGTACGTGGTTTCAAACCATGTATAGATTTGGGTTTCTGACAACAGGCAGGATGAGTGTCAAGCATCTAAAAATTCTGCAGCGTCCAAAATGGCATGGGAGCAATAGAGTAGGGATGGATGCATGAAGCATCTAGACAGATGATCTGAGGGAGCCCACAGAGCCCCTTTGGGCTATTGTGAATAATGCTGCAATGAGCATGGGAGTGCAAGTATCTCTTCCAGATAGTTATTTCATTTTGTTAAGATATTTACCCAGGAGTAGAATTGCTGGATCATATGGGAGTTCTATTTTTAAATTTTTGAGGAATCTCCATAACGTTTCCCATAATGGCTAGACCAGTTCACATTTCTATCAAGCAGTGTTCAGGGGTCCTTTTTTCTCACATCCTCACCAACACTTGTTATCTCTTGTCTTTTAGATGAAAACCATCCTAATGGATGGGAGGTGATATCTTATTGTGATCTTGATTTGATTTATCTGATGATTAGCAATGTTGAGCACATTTTCATGTACCTGTTGGTAATTTGTACCTTGTCTTTGAAAAATGTTTATTCAGGTCCTCTGCCCATTTTTCAATTCGGTTATTTGTTATTTTACTCTTCTGTTGTATAAATATTTATATATTTTAGATATTAACCCCTTATTGGATATATGGTTTAAGAATATATTCTCCCATTCTGTATGTTACCTTTTCATTTTTTTAAATGCACAAGCTGGGGGGCAGGGGGTGGTGGCAGAGGGAGAGGGAGAAGCAGACTCCCTGCTAAGCAGAGAGCCTGATGCGGGCCTCAATCCCAGGACCATGGAATCATGATCTTTTTTTTTTTTTTTAATAAATTTTTTATTTTTTATAAACATATATTTTTATCCCCAGGGGTATAGGTCTGTGAGTCGCCAGGTTTACACACTTCACAGCACTCACCAAAGCACATACCCTCCCTAGGAATCATGGTCTTAACTGAAAGCTTCCAATTGAGCCACCCAGGTGCCCCTTCATTTTATGTATCTGTATCTATATCTATATTTATAGATATAGATATCTATATATTGGCTCTGAAAAAGCCTTTTACTTTACTGTACACTCACTTTGTTTGTATTGCTTTTTGTTGCTTATGCTTTTGGTGTTATATCCAAAAAGTTGTTTCGGAGACCAATGTCAGGAAACATTTTTCACTGTATTTTCTTTTAGGAGTTTTATGGTTTCAGGTCTTACATTTAAGTCTTTATTCCGTTTGAGTTAGTTTTTCTGTATGGTGTATGATAGAGGCTGTTTCATTGTTTTGCAGGTGAATATCGAGTTTTCCCAACACCACTTATTGAAGAGTTTATCCTTTCCCCATTGTGTGTTTTTGGTGCTCTTTTCAAAGATTCACTGATGGGTGGGCTTGTTTTTGGGCTCCTGATTCTGTTCTATTGGTTTGTGTCTGTTTACACGCCAGTACAATACTGTCTTGATTTACTAGAGCTTGATAATACAGTTTGAAATCAGGAAGCATGATGCCTCCCACTTGGGGGATGCCTCCCACTGCTTTGGCTATCAAGGTCTTTTGTGCTTCCATGTGAATTTTAGAATTGTTTTTTCTCTTTCTGTGAAAAATTGTCATTGGAATTTTGATAGGGATTGCATTGAATCTGCCCATCATTTTAACAATAGAATTTTAACAATATTAATAACAATTTTAACAATATTTTGTTAAAAATTTGACAATTTTAACAATATTATTAACCCAATCCAGGAACATGAGATATTTTGCCTTTTTTTTTTTTTTTTTTTTGCATTTTCTTCAGTTTCTTGCATCAATGTTTTATAGTTTGCAGTATTAAGATCTTTCACTTCCTTGGTTAAATTTATTTCTAAGTATTTTATTCTTTAATGTATTTGGGAATGGGATTGCTTTCTTAATTTCTATTTCCAGTAGTTTATTGTTATTGTGTAGAAACACAACTGATTTTTGTATATAGATTTTGTATCCTTCAACTTTACTGAATTCATTTATTAGTTCTAAAAGTTTTTGGTGGAGTCTTTAGGGTTTTGGTTTTTTTTTTTTTCCAGGGTTTTCTATATATAAGATCAGGTCATCTACAGAGATGATTTTACTTCTTTCTTTCTGATTTGGATGTCTTTTCTTTATTTCTTTATTTATTTTATTTATTGTCCTTTTAATTTCTTTTTTCCCTTTAATTGCTCTGGTTAGGACAGTATCGTGTTGAATATTGGGCATCCACTATCAAGGATGCCGACTCTCGTGACTCTCATTGCCTTTTCATTTTGTTGATGGTTTCCTTTGCTGTTGAAGTGCATCCCATATATACCCAATTTGTTCAGAGTTTTTATTATAAAAAAATATTGAATTTTGACAGATGCTTTTACTGCATCTATTGAGATGATCTTATAATTTTTTAAAAGATTTTATTTGTTTGACAGAGATCACAAGTAGGCAGAGAAGCAGGCAGAGAGAAGGAGAAGCAGGCTCCCCGCTGAGCAGAGAGCTCAATGCAGGGCTTGATCCCAGGACCCTGAGATCATGACCTGCACCAAAGGCAGAGGCTTAACCCTCTGAGCCACCCAGGCGCCCCTGATCATATAATTTTTTATCCTTCATTCTGCTGATTTAGTTTAGTGTATATTGAACCATCCCTGCATCCCAGAAATAAATCCCATTTGATCATGATGTATGATCCTTATTTTATTTTAATTCCTGTATAGTTAACATATAGCATTATATCAGTTTCAAGCGTCTAATATAGTGATTCAGTAGTTCTGTATATTACTCAGTGCTCATCAAGATAAGTGTACTCTCAATCCTCTTTACCTCTTTCATCCACTCCCCATCGACCTCCCCTCCAGTAACTATCAGTTTATTCTCTAGAGTTAAGAGTCTGTTTTTTGGTCTCTCTTTTTTTTTTTTCCCCCCTTCTTTCATTGGTTCTGTTTCTTAAATTTCACATATGAGTGAAATCATATGGTATTTGTCTTTCCATGACTGGCTTATTGTACCTAGCAGTATACTCTCTAGATCCATGTGTGTTGTTGCAAATGGTGAGATTCATTCTTTTTTTTTTTTTAATGGCTAAATATTTTATATATATACATACACACACACATACACACCACATCTTCTTTATTCATTCATCTGTCAGTGGACACTTGGGCTACTTGCATAGTTTGGATATTATAAATAATGTGGAAATAATCATGGGGTGCATATAGTCTAGTGAATTAGTGTTTCATGTTCTTTGGGCCAAATACCCAGTAGTGTTATAATTGGATCATATGGTGGTTCTGTTTTTAATTTTTTGAGGAACTTCCATGTTGTTTTCTACGTGATATATAATCTTTTTAATGTGCTTTTGAATTTGGTTTGCAATACCTTTAAGGATTTTTGTATCTATGTTCATCAAGGATATTGGACTATAATTTTATTTTCATTATTGGTCTGCTCAGATTTTTTTTTTCTTCATGATCCAGTCTTGGTACACTTTATGTTTCTAGGGATTTATCCATTTCTTCTAGGTTATCCAATTTGTTAGTATATAATTGAGGTGGATAGAGACACACCCCACCCCCACCCCCACCCCAGCCCTTTCCTGTCTGCTGCTCTCCATTGCTCCTGCTGAGACAGAAGAAAAGACCAAATGGCTGTCCTGTTTGGTTAAGAAAAGAAAAAAACAAGTTCCCTGGGATGATTTAGCACTCTCCTGAGATGCCTCCATATAGATTATACTTCCACATGAAGGGGGCCAATCCGCCCTGAGAGACCAGGAAAACATCCCGTTACCATCCCCCATCATCTGTAACCATAAAAACTCACCCCGAACCCTGTTGGGTGCTCAGCCTTTGGGAAAGGATCCCGCTGAGCCTGCTGGCCATAATAAAGCTGAGTTCTCCCCGATTTCCGTGTGCTGCTTGAGTTTCCTCAGTGGCTTCAGATTTTCCGCAACATCTGGTTCCCTGACCAGGAAACCCAACTGCACTGGCCCATTGTGCCACCAGTGTGGGACTAGAGACAGGCCGAGGAGGGCAACAGAGTACCTACCTAGGGTTTAAGCACGCCCCACTGATTTCCGCGGACCCAAAGCTGGGTTCTCCCCGACAGCTGTGGCTTGCCTCCGACCTGCCGGACCAACAGCAGTAGACCAGGACAACTGGCAGGATCCACTTGTTGGACCAGGTAAGCCCTGGGGCCACTGCTCAAGTCAGACCCGTCTATTGAAGATGGAAGGGGAGACTGATCATTAGTCAGGGATACCCAGGGTGGAGGGGAGGTGTCCAGCCTGTTTGAATGTGAAGGGTGCCTGACTGTGTGAATCTGTCTGTACATCTCCACCGCTTCGGCTCCAGAGTCAATGTGGGCTGTGGGCTGCACCCTGTATCTGGCCGAGAGTCATACGGCGTAACGGTCATCTACTCCACAGAATAGTCTGGTCCAGGTCTTATACGGATAGATCTTAGCTAAGAAGCTCCTAAGTTCCCACGAGGGGTGCGAGCAGGACAGCACCTGAAAGAATCCCCTTTCTTTGTTCGAGACATCATTCACCATGGGAGGGAAACCCAGTAAACCCACTGTCTTAGACTGCATGCATAAAAACTTTAAAAAAGGGCTTCAGCGGTGACGACGAGGTTTATATGACCCCGGGAAAACTCAGGACCCTCTGCGAGCTAGAATGGCCTAGTTTTGATGTTGGATGGCCCTCAGAAAGAATCTTAGATTTGCCCACCATTGGACGTTTTTATTGCGTGGTCATGGGAAACCCAGGGCACTCAGATCAGTTTCCATATATTGACTCCTGGTTAGAAATAGCTAGAACCCTTCCCCCATGGGTATGGTTCTGCGTTTATAGTAAGGGAGAGTGCAGGATCCTCATCGCTCAACCAACCAGAAATACTTGGAATAAAGCCATACATCAGGGGGACCCAGAGGAAGAGCTCCCACCAACGTATGTTCCTTCGGCCCCCCGACTGCTCCTGAAGTGGGACCCGGTACCCCGCCACCCTCAGTCTCTCCGCTGCCTCCAGCTCCATCCCTGCCTCCCCCATTCCAGCGCCAACTACAACCTCTCCAAAATCTCTGATTCCACCGATGGACACAGTCTCCCACCACCTCCCACCACCTCCCAACTGTCAATGGTCTCACTACCAGCCTCCACACCACCACCAACTACTCGTGATGGGGACTCCTCCCCAGAAGCCAAACCCCAAAACACCATGTGCTGACTCCAAACATGGGAGATCCCCCTTACCAAACGCCCCTCTTGAGGTCCTGACACGAATGGTGCAGATGGCACCCCCCCCCAACTGGGTTGGCCCATCATCTATTATCAGCCTTTCACCACTACCGGCCTCCTAAACTGGAAACATCATATTCCCGCTTATTCAGAGAAACCACAGGCGATGATTGACCTCATGGAATCCATCTTCCAAACCCACCAACCAACATGGGAAGATTGTCATCAGCTCCTTTGCACCTTGTTCAACACCGAGGAGAGAAGATGAATCCTTCAGGAGGTGCGTTAAGTGGCTTGAGGAGGTGGCTCTAGCAGACATTATGAATATCGAGAGATGGGATCAGGAGTCTGCACCAGACAGTCGTCAGTAATAACTACACCAGTGGCACCTCTTGTAAGAGGTAACTGTCATGGGTGCCACAGGGGATCAAGCCACAAGCCAACCCTTTGCCAGCTCTGAACTTGTAAGCTGGGCAGACACATTGTGTCTTATGAATTTCTATATGTTACAGGCTGCCCACTCCCTTTACTGGGAAGAGATTTGCTTTCAAAATTAGGAGCACAAATATCCTTCGAATCTTCTGGGCAGACCACCACGAGTCTAAACTGTGCTGGACCTCAACTCATCTTGTCCCTCAGCACACCCCGGGACGAAGAATGAAGACTGTTCAAACAAGAACACCCTCAGACAAACCCCGAGGCCTACTGGACTGCAGTCCCCGATGTATGGGCAGAAGATAACCCTCCCAGGCTTGCCATCCGGCGAGCTTCAGTCATTATAGAACTAAAGGTTGGAACATAGCCACAATGGCAAAGGCAGTACCTGATCTCATGGGAAGCCCAAATAGGCATACAGGCCCACCTAGAGTGACTAAAAGAAGCAGGCATTCTAATGAAATGCCAATCTCCCTGGGATACTCCATCTCCCTGGGATACTCCATTTCTCCCAGTCAAAAAGCCCAGCGGTGACTACCGACCTGTCCAGGACTTGCATGCCATAAACCAGGTTGCTCAGACTCTATACTTGGTGGTGCCAAACCCCTGTACCCTCTTACACCAGATCCAACTGGACGCTGTCTGGTTTACCTGTCTCCATCTAAAGGATGCCTTTTTCTGTATTCGCCTAGCCCCAGTAAGCTGACCTCTCTTTGCCTTTGAATGTACTGATGTCAGCTCAGGATGCCAGATGCAACTCACCCAGACCAGACTTCCACAAGGAGTTAAAAACTCATCAAACAATATTTAGTGAAGCCCTGGCCCCCGACTTGGCTGACTTCCCCAGGGAATGAACTGGCTGCACGTTACTCCAGTATGCTGACGACCTTCTCATCACCAGCCCAACTGAGGTAAACTGCCACCAAGCAACACTCGACCTCCTGCATCATTTATCAAAAAGAGGATATTGAGCATCCTGGAAAAAGGCTCAATTACATAGACAAGAGGTCAAATACTTAGGATTCATGATAACTCAAGGAAGACCGGCCCTCAGCACCAAATAAAAGGCTGTGACAACTAACCTCCTGTGGGCCACCACCAAACGAGCTTTGTATGAGTTCCTGGGGGCTGCAGGATTCTGTAGAATCTGCATACCAGGGTTCTCAGTTGTAGCCAGGCCCCTGTATGATTCACTAACAACACTGGATAATCTGCCTCTTCAATGGGAAGACAGACAAGAGAAGGCTTTCTAGGAACTCAAGGACTAACTTGGAAGGTCCCCAGCCCTAGGCCTACCTGATACCGGGAAACCCTTCTGCCCGTACGTTCATGAAACAAACAAAATTGTGTTAGGACTTCTAACCCAACCAATAGGCCCTGGGGAAAAGCCCATTGCATATCTGTCAAGGAAATTAGACCCTGTAGCCTCCGGATGGCCCCCTTGCCTACAGGTCTTGGCAGCCACCACACTTCTCATCAAGGAGGCTGACAAGCTCACTCTAGTACAGCAGCTCACAGTAGAAGTTCCCCACTCAGTGATCATTCTTTTAAACAGTCAGGGTCAGAAATGGATATCAAATGCCAGACTCACTCAATATCAAGGGCTACTTCTAGAAAATCCTTACATAAACCTACAGACTGTGTAGGCCCTCATCCCGGCCACATAACTCCCAACGGCGGAAGGGGAACCAGAACATAACTGTCTAGAAATCAAAACTGAAATCTATGCCACCTGGCCAGACCTCCAGGATTCCCCTTTTGACAAACTCTGACCTTACACTATACACTGATGGTAGCAGCTTCTTAAGCAATGGCCTAAGAAAAGCAATTTATGACGTTACCCTGGCTACAGAAGTCCTAGAAGCTAAAGCACTCCCTCTGGGGTGAATCCCACATCCATCACCATCAAACCCTCTGAAGATGGTTCTAAAGAAGGGCCCTAAACTCTAAAATACATCCACTCCTTTCTCAACCCAGCTGGAGCCTCACGTTATGGCTACTAAGTCTCCTCTGCCTACTAAGTTTCCTCTGCCTCTTCCCACCAGGGACCCCCACTAACTCAACAACATAGCACTGGAAATTAACCCAGACTTTGGAAGTCCAGGACAAAGTCCTTCATAACCAGACCACTGGCGAGTGTCCCACTTTCCGGATATCCCTATGTCAACTCCTGGCTCCATACAAGGAACAAGCGTTTGAAGGGAGGCTATGTAAAGAACAGGGACACCAGATACACCTTTGCCCAGACCTGGGGAATAGAGGAATGCGGGGAAACCTTTAGTGACCAATGGGGTTGTAAGACCATGGCCCCATGGGTGACATAAAGCAGTATCCCCCCGGTTTACATGTCCCAGGCCAACCAAACACTCACAATTACCCCCACAGAACTGCGGAGGCTCCTACTGGGACCAGCCATGATGCTGGGGACTGCATTTGTATGTTTCTTGGAGGGACCCTGGAATGACATTCACTCTCCGCTGGGAGAGACCCCTCCATAGCCCAGGTTCTGTTCTATAAACCCCACTCCCCCAGGGCCAACCATTCAAAACTGTACTCATCAGCTCTTGAACACCTCCTATCACTTATGGCTCAATTCGACCATTTCCCCTACTGGTTCCACCTGCTGGGTCTGTTTCCCCATGGCTCGATCGGCTTTCTTCAGTATCCCCATCCCTCCAAACTGTCTGTTGCCCAATAAAACAAGCCCTATGAGTTTTGGCCCCTTACAAAACAGTCCTGCTGCTTCCAGTTGACAATCTAACCTGCTTTCTTCCCTCGGCTGCACCACCAAGGCCCAGCCTCGGGCTGCCAGAACTTCACAGCTCCTTTACCTTACTGCACGCGCGTGCGTGCGCATACACACACACACACACACACACACACACACACACACCACCACCACCACCACGCCCCCCTGCCCTGGGCATCTTCCTCTCCTGTGGAAACAATCTCTTTAGGTGCCACAACGAAAAGTAACGCCCCTTCTGTTTGCATACAGGTTTTTTTTTTTTTTGTCTCCCCCTCTGTCTCACTATATTCAGACTTCCAGTTCAAGTCCCAGGTCTCTCTTCACCACTGAAGTCAAAGGCAATCTTACCATTCCTCCTGATGGCGCACTGGGCCTCGGGACTTCCCTTAACTTTTACTTCAAGCCTTCATAGGAACTCAGTGATGACATGGAGCGATCGCAGATTCATTAACATCCATTCAGCCACAACTCTCCAGTCTGGCAACAGTAGCCCTCCAGAATCGGCAAGCCCTAGGTTTCCTCACTGGTGAGAAGGGAGGAACCTGTCTCTTCCTACAGGAGGAATGCTGCTACTCTATCAACCAGTCCGGGATTGCACCTCCAAGGTTTGAGAGCTCCTGGAACGCATCCAGCGTCGTCTAGGAGAACTCACATCTTGGGCTTTCAACCCACAATCATGGACATCCTATTACTTCTACCAGGCCCTTTAGTGTCCCTGCTCCTCCTAGTTACCCTCAGTCCTTGTCTCCTCAACAGCCTCGTCTGTTTCATCAGAAGTACCATCTCTCAACACAGGACAGCCTGTATCCTCACCCTCCGAGGATACAGTCCCTTAAATCTAGATAATCATGATCTCTAGGGTACCCCTGCTGATCATCAAGAGGGGGGACATGAGACGGATAGTCTCTCCGCCCCCCCCCCCCCCACCCAGGCCCTAGCCCTTTCCTGCCTGCTGCTCTCCATTGCTCCTGCTGAGGCGGAAGAAAAGACCAAATGGCTGTCCTGTTTGTTAAGAAAAGAAAAAAAACAAGTCCTCCGGGATGATTTAGCATTTCCCTGGGTTGCCTCCATATAGATTATACCTGAAGGGGGCCAACCGTTCGAAAAACGTCCTGTTACCATCCCCCATCACCCGTAACCATAAAAACTCACCCCTAACCCTCTTGGGTGCTCAGCCTTTGGGAAAGGATCCCGCTGAGCCCGCTGATGATAATAAAGCTGAGTTCTCCCTGATTTCCATGTGCTGCTTGAGTTTCCTTGGTCCCTTCAGATTTTCCGCAACATAATTGTTCATAGTAGTCTTTTATGATCATTTGTACTTCTGTGATATGTTATAATATCTCCCTCTTATTTCTGATTGTATTTATTTGAGTCTTCTCTGTTTTTTAATTAGTCTAGCTTAAGATTTGTCAGGTTGGTTTTTCTTTTAAAAAAAAAACAGGGAGGCTGGGTTATGTGCTATGGTGGAGTGCTGTGAAATGTGTAAGCCTGATGATTCATAGACATGTACCCCCTGGGGCAAATATTATTATATTATATGGTAATTAAAAACAAACAAACAAACAGCTCTTGGTTTGAGCGGTCTTTTTAAATTCCTTTTCTGTCTTGATTTTATTTATTTCTACTCTGATATTTGTTATTTACTTCCTTCTACTAACTTTGGGCTTAGTTTGTTCTTCTTTTTCTAGTTCCTTAAGGGGTAGTTAGAACGTTTGAGATCTTTCTTTTTTCTTAATGTAGGTTTTTGTGGCTATAAGCATTCTTTTTAGAACTGATTTTGCTTTATCACGTAAGTTTTGTGATGCTGTGTTTCCATTTTCCTTTGTCTCCAGATATCTTTTTATTTTGATTTTTTCTTTGACCCACTGGTTGTTCGGGAGTGTTATTTAATCTCTGCATATTTGGAAACTTCCAGCTTTCCATCTGTTGATTTATGTTTTTATACCTTTGTTGTTGGAAAGGGTGCTTGATATGATTTCAGTACTCTTAAGTGTGTTAAGATTTGTTTTGTGACCTAACACGATGTATCCTGGCATGTTCTCTGGGTGCTTCAGAAGAATGCATATTCTGCTGCCTTTAGATGGAATGTTCTGTATGTATATGTAAGGTCCATCTGTTTTAATGTGTATTTCAAGTCCAATACTTTGTTATGGATTTTCTGTCTGAACGATTTATTCATTGTAGAAGTGCGATATTGAAGTCCCCAACTTTTATTCTATTGCTGTTTCTCTCTCTTTTCAGATCTAATATGTTGAGGTGTTCAGATGCTGAACTGAAATTATATCCTCTTATGAATTGATCCCTTTATCACTATAAAATGACCTTCTTTGTTGTTACAGTTTTTGACTTAGAGTCTATTATGTCTGATATAAATATAGCTACTTCCATTTGTATTTGGTTTCCATTTGCATGGAATAGCTTTGTCCATCCTTTCATTTTCAACCGGCTTGTTCCCTATTTTTAGTATATGTGCTGCTGAAACTGTTGCGGAAAATCTGAGGTGACTGAGGAAACCCAAATGGCACATGGAGAGATGGGAGAACACAGCTTTATTAACGCTAGTGTGCTCAGTGGGATCCTTCCCAAAGACTGAGCGCCCGACAGGGTTAGGAGTGAGATTTTAAGGTTACAGGCAATGGGGGATGGTGGTGGGGTGTTTTCCCAGTCTCTCAAGGCCCAGACACTTGCCCAGTTCCCCAAGGCCTAAAGGCCCTTTCAGCCCTTTCAGGTGGTAGTATAATCTATGTGGAGGCATCTCAGGAGAGTGCTAAATCACTTAGGGGGCTGTTTCTCTTTCTTATTCAAACAGGACCCGGCCCCTAGTCTTTTTCTTCTGTCTCAGCAGGAGCAATGACTTGTTATCTTATCTTAGTCAAAGGGGATGGCTATCTTGGCCTTAGCAGGAGAAAAGGAGAGCCTGGGATAGAAAGGGGCTGGGGCCAGGGAGTTTCTATCTGCCTCAAAACGAGAGCATTCAATCAGCTTGTTTCCTGATCGCTGAAATGAGTGTCATAGTTGGGTCTTGTTTTTTAAAAAAATTTATTTATTTATTTATTTGTCAGAGAGAGAGAGAGCGCGCACAAGCAGGCAGAGTGGCAGGCCGAGGCAGAGAGAGAAGCAGGCTCCCCGCCGAGCAAGGAGCCTGTTGCGGGACTCAATCCCAGGATCCTGGGATCAAGACCTGAGCCTATGGCAGCGGCTCAATCGACTGAGCCACACAGGCTTCCTGGGTCTTGTTTTTTTTTTTTTTTTTTTAACCTATTCTGCCACTCTGTGTCTTTTGATTGGATAATCTAATCTGTCTACATTTAAAGTAAATATTGAAAGGAAAGAAAATATTAATAGGAAAAATTATATATTATTAATTATTTTCTGGCTATTTCATAGTTCCTTTGTTCCTTTCTTGTGTTCTTTGTGAATTGGTGATTTTCTGTAATGGTATGCTTTGACTCCCTTCTCTTTTGTATACCTACTGTAGGTTTTGCTCTGCGGTTTCCATACCTGTCTGACACATCTCATAGTTAAAACAGTCCATTTCAATCTGATAAGAACTTAACTTTTATCTCATATAAAAACTACCCTTTTACTCCCCTCTATTTTGTTTCTGAGTCATAATTTACATCTTTTTATATTGCTTATCTATTAATAAATTGTTCTGGCTATATTTTTTAAAAATACTTTTCTCCTTTAACCTTTATGCCAGAGTTCAGTGATGAACACATCACCATATTACAGTATTTGAGTATTCTGAATTTAACTATATAATTGCTTTACTGGTATGATTTTTATTTTCATGTTTTTATGTTACTAGGTAGTATTTTCTCATTTTAGCTTGAAGAACTGCTTTCAGTAGTTCAGAACTGTAAGGCAGATCTTTCAGTAGTTCAGAACTGTAAGGCAGATTTAGTGGCAGTGAACTCTCAGCTTTTGTTTGTCCACGCAAGTATTTATGTTCCCTCCATTTCTGAAGAACAGCTTTGCTAGTCAATGTATTATTGGTTGGAGTTTTTTTCTTTTAGCACTTTGAATATATCATGTCACCCTCTTCTTGCCTGCAGAATTTTTCTTGAGAAATTAAAGGGTTTATTGGCATCCCTGGCCCAGTCCTGACCCAGGTGGATCCCATCCACCCACCCTGACAGTTGACTCTGTTCAGAATCAATCAGGGCCAGGGTTGAATATCACCCTGGTTTCTTCCCAGAGCACTTCAGACTCATGGCTCTGAATCTCCCTGGCCCCACCAGCACCTGCTCTTTCTCTGAGGGAATGCTGTTGGCTTACTCTATATTGTTCACACTCCAGAGTCAGCAGTCTTGAGGACCCTTTCCTCTGGTACTTAGCCCAGGCCTCCTCCAAAGGAGACCCAGGAATGATCACTTAAGGCCAGGTGGGGAAGCAGGAACACCCACTTGTGGGAATCCTATGTGGCCTTTGTGGCTTTTAGAAAGCATTATTCTGAATGTGGAAAGGGGATTAAACTGCACCTAAGGAATATGTAAACAATGATACATTATACAGATGCAGAGCTCTAAAACAGAAAATGGAAAACGAGGTCTTCCTCTGTAAGGTAATAGTAATCATAAGAGTTTGTGAGAATTTAATACTTATGGCTAATTACCACATGTGTAACATTTATATATATAGCTAATTTTTGTCCAGTGAATTTTGGTTTTTTATTGGGTTGCACCATTACACAAATAATAATGGTAATAATAAGTCTTTATTTGCTGAGGTCCTTCTAAGTACCAAGTACCATTATATAAATTATTTTTTTTTTAGTCTTATGCTCTGTGTTCTTAGTCTTTGTACTCATTGAATATGGTCACGATTTTTTTTTAAAGATTTTTTTAATTTATTTATTTGACAGAGAGAGATCACAAGTAGGCAGAGGCAGGCAGAGAGAGAGAGAGAGAGAGGAGGAAGCAGGCTCCCTGCCGAGCAGAGAGCCCGATGCGGGACTCGATCCCAGGACCCTGAGATCATGACCCAAGCTGAAGGCAGCGGCCCAACCCACTGAACCACCCAGGCACCCTTTTTTTTTTTTTTTTTTATAATTTTAAGAGAAACAAACTACATTTTGTAAAATATTGTCTGGATCCTAAAGCCCTGAAGGTCCTAACTAATTGTATTTGTAATTGTCATTTATCGGAAATTTGCTGTCAAATTTATATTGGTCATATCAACAAAAATAACTTGTCTTGTAGGAATTTCTCCAAGTTCTTCTTAGCTTCTAGGAGAAAACAATGAAAGGAAAAGTTTAATGAGAGTTGGTTCATAAATCTTTCTCGTCTCTCCTATCCCATCCTAGTCCTTACCCTCTCTTCTTCTCCCTTTCTCTCTGTCTCCTCTTTCCCTACTAAGTCTGGCTATGGCCATTAAAATGGTGGCCGGTATATTGTGGGGACATGTGGGAAGGAGGCCTTCTATAAACACAAGCAAAAAGGTTTTGTGCTTCCTCATGTTATTCTGAGAAAGGACAAATTTACTAATTTTAAGTTTTATGATATTCTAGAAAAGCATATGTTCCTCTGTAGACATCTAGCCATGGTTTTGTGGAAGTTTAAGATTGAATTTAGCTCACTGGTTCTGTTAACAAAAGGAATCATACAAAAGATTTGTGTGACATGCTGTTTTCTTCATTGGTCAGGAATTGGTTCCACAGTGTATGTGATAGCTTGAATATCAGACAGAATTCTGTGGATGGTTTGTGATCTAGGCAATTGTGTTTCAGAGTACAATTTTTGTTCACTGAACTTTATGAAAAAGAAAGACGCAGTGCACATGAATGGCTCAGTCATTAAGTTTCTACCTTTGGCTCAGGTCATGATCCACAGGGTCCTGGGATTGGGCCCCACACTGGGCTCTCTGTTTGGCAGGAAGCCTGCTTCTCCCTCTTCCATTCCCCCTGCTTGTCCCTCTTCCATTCCCCCTGCTTGTGTTTCCTCTCTCACTATGTGTTTGTCAAATAAATAAATAAAATCTTGAAAGAAAGAAAGAAAGAAAGAAAGAAAGAAAGAAAGAAAGAAAGTAAGAAAGAAAGAAAGAAAGAAAGAAAGATGCTGCAAATGGATGGTACGAAAGTTGGAAATTCATGGGCATGAGCACTGTCCTAATGGCACATTTAAATTAAAGCTTGAAAAAAAAAAATAAATTGAAGCTTGATGGAGCTTTCAAGAAAATGTAAAAATGTGAACAGAGTTTACATTCAAGAGAAAAACGCATTTGAGAATAAAATGTTAAGTATTTTATGGACCATGTATATTAATTTGATGTCAGTTTCTTTTGGGAAAGAGTCACAATAAGCAAATCCTCTTTATCATGTTCTTAGAGATAGAATCTAATTTTAAGAATAATTGGCTAAGAACTCCACTTTGCAACTTTCCTTCCATCTCTAATCATTTGAAGGGCATTAGGCATAGTGGAAAGATTAAGAGAGACAGATTCTAGTTTATGCTGTCACAAATCTGATATGTGGTCATAGGTCATTCACCTGCCCTTAGTCTCAGTCTTCCTGTCTATAAAATGGAATAGTTGAATCATATATACTCAAAAGGTTGCTTCTAACTCTAAAATGTTGTGGTGCAGAGTACCCTTATAACCACCTGTAACTTTGTTCTCACCTCTGTAAGCTGTGATTCATGGATTTAGCTGGCAGAGTTTTGTTAAAAGGAGATGCTGGGTTTTTCAAAGATGTGATTTTTAGCACTTCTTTGAAAACCAAGCCACTGCTGACCCATTATGTTGATGTCGCATGGAAAACTGAGGCTGCTTTAAGTAAAATTTGTTGTTAAAAGAAAGCCAGTTCAAAGCTATGTCCCCAAATAGTCAGATTATCTTTGTGATATCTTTCAAAAGCCACTTAGATAAATGAAAGTTATGTTTTGAAGAATAATATAATATTATAATATTTGAATAATAATATAATATTCCTGCATGACCTTTGATTTTGTACATTTTCTTCCACAATGTGTCAGTGGGTTTTGTATTGACAGAATTTAATTCTTTTTTTAATTTTTAAAAATATTTATTTATTTTTATTATGTTACGTTAGTCACCATACTGTACTTCATTAGTTTTTGATGTAGTGTTCTATGATTCATTATTTGCATATAACACCCAGTGCTCATAATAACACGTGACTTCCTTAATACCTATCACCAGGCTAACCCATCCCCCCACACCCTTCCCCTCTTAAACCCTCAGATTATTTCCCAAAATCCATAGTCTCTCATGGTTCATCTTCCCCTCTGATTTTCCCCCCTTCAGTTTTCCCTTCCTTCCCCTAATATTCTCCATGCTATTCCTTATGCTCCACATATAAGTGAAACCCTATGGTAATTGTCTTTCTCTGCTTGATTTATTTCACTTAGCTTAATCCCCTCCAGTTCCATTCATGTTGATACAAATGGTCGGTATCCATCCTGTCTGATGGCTGAGTAATATTCCATTGTATATATGGACCATATCTTCTTGATGTATTCGTCAGTTGAAGGGCATCTTGGCCCCTTCCACAGTTTGGTTGTTGTGGACATTGCTGCTATGAACATTAGGATGCATGTGCCCCTTCCTTTCATTACATCTGTATCTTTGGGTTAAATACTCAGTGGTACAATTGCTGGGTCATAAGGTAGCTCTATTTTTAACTTTTTGAGGAACCTCCATACTGTTTTCCAAAGTGGCTACACCAGCTTGCATTCCTACCAACAGTGTAGGAGGGTTCTCCTTTCTCCACATCCTCTCCAGCATATGTTGTTTCCTGCCTTGTTAATTTTTGTCATTCTGACTGGTGTAAGGTGGTATCACAATGTGGTTTTGATTTGAATCTCTCTGATGGCTAATGATGATGGACATTTTTTCATGTGTCTGTTAGCCGTTTGTATGTTTTCTTTGGAGAAATGTCAGCTCATGTCTTCTGCCCATTTTTTGACTTGATTATTTGTTTTTTGGGTGTTGAGTTTGAGAAGTTCTTTATAGATCTTAGATATCAGCCCTTTATCTATAATGTCATTTGCAAATATCTTCTCGCATTCGGTGGGTTGCCTCTTTCCTTTGCTGTGCAGAAGCTTTTTATCTTGGTGAAGTCCCAGAAGTTCATTTTTGCTTTTGTTTCCTTTGTCTTTGGAGAGGTATCTTGAAAGAAGTTGCTGTGGTTGATATCGAAGAGGTTACTGCCTATGTTCTCCTCTAGGATTTTGATGAATTCCTGTGTCACATTGAAGTCTTTCATCCCTTTTGAGTTTTTCTTTGTCTGTGGTGTAAGAGAAAGGCCAAGTTTTTGGTTTTTTTTTAACATGGCTTTTTTTAATTAAATTTTTTATTTTTTTATAAACATATAATGTATTATTAGCCCTAGGGGTACAGGTCTGTGAATCGCCAGGTTTACACGCTTCGCAGCACTCACCATAGCACATACCCTCCCCAATGTCCATAACCTCATCACTCTCTCCCTACAGCCCTCCCCCCAGCCACCCTCAGTTTGTTTGAGACATTAAGAGTCTCCTTTTGGTTTGTCTCCCTCCCGATCCCATCTTGTTTCATTTATTCTGTTCCTACCCCCCTAACCTCCCCTGGTTGCATCTCCATTTCCTCCTATCAGGGAGATCATATGATAGTTGTCTTTCTCTGATTGATTTATTTTACTTAGCATAATACCCTCTAGTTGCATCCACGTCGTTACAAATGGCAAGGTTTCATTTCTTTTGATGGCTGCAATATATATATATATATCACCTCTTCTTTATCCATTCATCTGTTGATGGACATCTAGGTTCTTTCCATAGTTTGGCTATTGTGGACATTGCTGCTATAAACATCCGGGAGCACGTGCCCCTTCAGATCACTATGTTTGTATCTTTAGGGTAAATACCCAGTAGTGCAATTGCTAGGTCATAGGGTAGTTCTATTTTCAACATTTTGAGGAAGCTCCTTGCTGTTTTCCAGAGTGGTTGCACCAGCTTGCATCCCCACCAACAGTGTAGGAGGGTTCCCCTTTCTCCGCATCCTCGCCAGCATCTGTCATTTCCTGACTTGTTAATTTTAGCCATTCTGACTGGTGTGAGGTGGTATCTCATTGGTGGTTTTGATTTGAATTTCCCTGATGCCCAGTGATGTAGAGCACTTTTTCATGAGTCTGTTGGCCATCTGGATGTCTTCTTTGCAGAAATGTCTGTTCATGTCCTCTGTCCATTTCCTGATTGGATTATTTGTTCTTTGGGTGTTGAGTTTGCTAAGCTCTTTATATATTTTGGATACTAGCCCTTTATCTGATATGTCATTTGCAAATATCTTCTCCCATTCAGTCAGTTGTCTTTTGGTTTTGTTAACTGTTTCCCTTGCTGTGCAAAAGCTTTTGATCTTGATGAAGTCCCAATAGTTCATTTTTGCCCTTCCTTCCCTTGACTTTGGCGATGTTCCACGGAAAACTTTGCTGTGGCTGAGGTTGAAGAGGTTGCTGCCTGTATTCTTCTCAAGGATTTTGATGGATTTCTTTCTCACATTGAGGTCCTTCATCCGTTTTGAGTCTATTTTCGTGTGTGGGGTAAGGAAATGGTCCAATTTCATTTTTCTGCATGTTGCTGTCCAATTTTCCCAACACCATTTGTTGAAGAGGCTGTCTTTTTTCCATTGGACATTCTTTCCTGCTTTATCGAAGATTAGTTGACCATAGAGTTGAGGGTCTATTTCTGGGCTCTCTATTCTGTTTCGTTGATCTATGTGTCTGTTTTTGTGCCAGTACCAGGCTGTCTTGATGATGACAGCTTTGTAATAGAGCTTGAAGTCCGGAATTGTGATGCCACCAACTTTGGCTTTCTTTTTCAATATTCCTTTGGCTATTCGAGGTCTTTTCTGGTTCCATATAAATTTTAGGATTATTTGTTCCATTTCTTTGAAAAAAATGGATGGGATTTTGACAGGGATTGTGTTAAATGTGTAGATAGCTTTAGGTAGCATAGACATCTTCACAATATTTGTTCTTCCAATCCATGAGCATGGAACATTTTTCCATTTCTTTGTGTCTTCCTCAATTTCTTTCATGAGTACTTTATAGTTTTCTGACTATAGATTCTTTGCCTCTTTGGTTAGGTTTATTCTTAGGTATCTTATGGTTTTGGGTGCAATTGTAAATGGGATTGACTCCTTAATTTCTCATTCTTTGGTCTTGTTGTTGGTTTAAAGAAATGCAATGGATTTCTGTGCATTGATTTTATATCCTGACACTTTACTCAATTCCTGTATAAGTTCTAGCAGATTTGGAGTTGAGTCTTTTGGGTTTTCTACATAAAGTATCATATCATCTGCAAAGAGTGATGGTTTGACTTATTTGCTGATTTGGATGCCTTTAATTTCTTTTTGTTGTCTGATTGCTGAGGCTAGGACTTCTAGTACTATGTTGAATAGCAGTGGTGATAATGGACATCCCTGCCATGTTCCTGACCTTAGAGGAAGAGCTCCCAGTTTTTCTCCATTGAGAATGATATTTGTGGTGGGTTTTTCATATGGCTCTGATGGTATTGAGGTATGTGCCCTCTATCCCTACACTTTGAAGAGTTTTGATCAGGAAGGGATGCTGTACTTTGTCAAATGCTTCTTCAGCATCTATTGAGAGTGTCATATGGTTCTTGTCCTTTCTTTTATTAATGTATTGATTTACATTGATTGATTTGTGGATGTTGAACCAACCTTGCAGCCCTGGAATAAATTCCACTTAGTCATGGTGAATAATCCTTTTAATGTACTGTTGTATCCTATTGGCTAGTATTTTGGTAAAAATTTTCGCATCTGTGTTCATCAAGGATATTGGTCTGTAATTCTCTTTTTTGATGGGATCCTTGTCTGGTTTTGGGATCAAGGTGATGCTGGCCTCATAAAATGAATTTGGAAGTTTTCCTTCCATTTGTATTTTTTGGAACAGTTTCAGGAGAATAGGAATTAATTCTTCTTTAAATGTTTGGTAGAATTCCCCTGGGAAGCTGTTTGGCCCTGGGCTTTTGTTTGTTTGGAGATTTTTGATGACTGTTTCAGTATCCTTACTGGTTATGGGTCTGTTCAGGTTTTCTGTTTCTTCCTGGTTCAGTATTGGCAATTTATATGTCTCTAGGAATGCATCCATTTCTTCCAGATTGTCAAATTTGTTGGCGTAGAGTTACTCATAGTATGTTCTTATAATTGTTTTTATTTCTTTGGTGTTGGTTGTGATCTCTCCTCTTTCATTCATGATTTTATTTATTTGGGTCCTTTCTCTTTTCTTTTTGATAAGTCTGGCCAGGGGTTTACCAATCTTATTAATTCTTTCAAAGAAACAGCTCCTAGTTTTGTTAATTTGTTCTGTTGTCCTTTTGGTTTCTATTTCATTGATTTCTGATCTGATCTTTATTATTTCTCTTCTCCTGCTGGGTTTAGGGTTTCTTTCTTGTTCTTTCTCCAGTTCCTTTAGGTGTAGGGTTAGGTTGTATATTTGAGACATTTCTTGTTTCTTGAGAAAGGCTTGTATTGCTATATATTTTCCTCTTAGGACTGCCTTTGCTGTGTCCCACAGATTTTGAAGTGTTGTGTTTTCATTATCATTTGTTTCCATGAATTCTTTTCAATTCTTGTTTAATTTCCTGCTTGACCCTTTCATTCCTTAGAAGGATGCTGTTTAGTCTCCATGTATTTGGGTTCTTTCAAAATTTCCTCTTGTGATTGAGTTCTAGCTTCAGAGCATTGTGGTCTGAAAATATGCAGGTAATGATCCCAATCTTTTGATACCATTTGAGACCCGATTTATGACTCAGCATGTATTCTATTGTGGAGAATGTTCCATGTGCACTAGAGAAAAATGTTTATTCTGTTGCTTTGGGATGGAATGTTCTGAATATATCTGTGATGTCCATCTGGTCCAGTGTGTCATTTAAGGCCTTTGTTTCCTTGTTGATCTTTTGCTTGGATGATCTGTCCATTTCACCGAGGGGGTTGTTAAAGGCCCCTACTATTATTGTGTTATTGTTGATGTGTTTCTTTGATTTTGTTATTAATTGGTTTATATAGTTGGCTGTTCCCATGTTAGGGGCATAGATATTTAAAATTGTAATATCTTCTTGCTGGACAGACCCTTTGAATATGATATAGCGTTCTTCCTCATCTCTTATTATAGTCTTTGGCTTAAAATATAATTGATCTGATAAAAGGATTGCCACCCCAGCTTTCTTCTGGTGTTCATTAGCATGGTAAATTGTTTTCCACCCCCTCACTTTAAATCTGGAGGTGTCTTTGGGTCTAAAATGAGTTTCTTATAGGCAGCATATTGATGGGTTTTGTTTTTTTATCCATTCTGAAACCCTGCGTGTTTTCATCGGGGCATTTAGCCCATTTACATTCAGGATAACTACTGAGAGATGTGAATTTAGTGCCATTGTATTGCCTGTAAGGTTACTGTTACTGTATATTGTATTTATTCCTTTCTGATCTACTACTTTTAGGGTCTCTCTTGGCTTAAAGGACCAGTCTTTTCTTTTCTTTTTAAGATTTTATTTATTTATTTATTTGATAAATAAGTAGGTGAAGAGGCAGGCAGAGAGAGAGAGGAGGAAGCAGGCTCCCTGCTGAGCAGAGAGTCTGATGTGGGGCTTGATCCCAGGACCCTGGAATCATGACCTGAGCCGAAGGCAGAGGCTTTAATCCACTGAGCCACCCAGGCACCCCTAAAGGACCCCTTTCAATATTTCCTATAGAGCTCATTTGGTGTTTGCAAATTCTTTCAGTTTTTGTTTGTCCTGGAAGCTTTTTAATCTCTCCTATTTTCAATGATAACCTAGTTGGATATAGTATTCTTGACTGCATGTTTTTCTCATTTAGTGCTCAGGCCAGTTCTTTCTGGCCTGCCAGGTCTCTGTGGATAAGTCCACTGCCAATCGAATATTTTTACCATTGTATGTTACAGACTTCTTTTCCCGGGCTGCTTTCAGGATTTTTTCTTTGACGCTAAGACTTGTAAATTTTACTATTAGATGATGGAGTGTGGACCCATTCTTACTGATTTTGAGGGCAGTTCTTTGCACCTCCTAGATTTTGATGCTTGTTCCCTTTGCCATATTAGGTAAATTCTCTACAATAATTCTCTCTAATATACCTTCTGCTCCCCTCTCTCTTTCTTCTTCTTCTGGAATCCCAATTATTCTAATGTTGTTTCTTCTTATGGTATCACTTATCTCTCAAATTTTCCTCTCGTGGTCCAGTAGTTGTTTGTCTCTCTTTTGCTCAGCTTCTTTATTCTCTGTCATTTGGTCTTCTATATCACTAGTTCTTTCTTCTGCCTCATTTATCCTAGCAGTGAGAGCCTCCATTTTTGATTGCACCTCATTAATAGCTTTTTTTATTTCAACTTGGTTATATTTTAGTTCTTTTATTTCTCCAGAAAGGGCTTTTATATCTCCAGAGAGGGTTTCTCTAATATCTTCCATGCCTTTTTCAAACCCGGCTAGAACCTTGAGAATCATCATTCTGAGCTCTAGATCTGACATATTACCAATGTCTGTATTGATTAGGTCCCTAGCTTTTGGTACTGCCTCTTGTTCTTTTTTTTGTGGTGAGTTTTTCCGTCTTGTCATTTTGTCCAGATAAGAATATATGAAGGAGCAAATGAAATACTAAAAGGGTGGCAAAGACCCCAGGAAAATGTGCTTTAACCAAATCAGAAGAGACCCCAAATTGTGGTGGGGAGGATAGGGGTAAAAAGAAGTTCAGAAAAAAAAATTTTTTAATGAAAACAAATAAAGAAAAAATATAAAGAAGAAAAAAATATATATATATATTAGACTGGTGACTAGAACCGGGTCACCCACTTAATTTGGGTCTCTTCGAAGAGACTACCTCCCAAAATTTTAAAGAATGAAAAACCTATATGAGGCTAAACACAGTGAAGGGATGGAATATGACTCTAAAGATGAAAAAAAAAATTTTTTTTAAATTTCTAACAAAGGAGTTGATAAAGTAAGTTGGTTGGGAGAATAAAGAAAAAAAATGTGGAGAGAATTTGCTCAGGCTGGAGACTAGATCAAGCCCGGTACTAGATTTAGGGTGTATTTTGATCTATTTGAAGAAGTTGTACCCCAAATTTTCTAGCAGAAAAAACCCTATGTATATACAAAACATAAAGTTAGATACTATGAAGGATAAAATAGGACTATAATAATGAAAGTTCAAAAAAGATTTTTTTTTAATGAAAGGTATTAAGATAAACTAGCTAAAAAACTTTAAAAGTGGAAAGGGTAAAAGTTAAAAAAATTAGCAGTAAAAAAAACAATATTTTTAAATTAATTAACTTTACAAGACTAAAGATCCATGGGGGGAAAAGCCCTGAATTCCATGCTTTGCTTTCTCCTTCTCTGGAATTCCTCTGTTCTCCTTGGTAAGTGAACTTGGGCTTGGCTGGATTTCTTGTTGATCTTCTGGGGGAGGGTTTGTAGTGATTCTCAAGTGAGAATTTGCCCCAGGCAGAATTGCACTGCCCTTACCAGGGGCCAGGCTAAGTAATCTGCTTGTGTTCACTTTCCGGAGCTTTTGTTTCCTGAATGCTCTCAAGAGTTCCATAGAGATCTATAGAGGATGGGAATGAAAATGGCGGCCTCCCAATCTCCAGCCTGGAGGAGCTGAGAGCTTGGGGCCACACTCTTCAGTGAGCCCTTAGAGAAAAGCACTCAATCACTCCCGTCTCCCTGGCCTCTGGCTGCACTCCGAGCTCACCCAGCCTGTGACCAAGCATGTCTGTCTCTGGTACACAGCTCCACCTAGAGTCTCTGAACCCCACAGATCCCTGAGCTCTTCCACGGATTATGGTTCAAGGTAACCCCAAGCTGAAAGCTCACTTCTTGGCTCTCTGTAGCCGGCTTCCCCGCTTTAATACCTGCGAGTTCTGTGACACTCAGACTCCCCTGATCCTTCTATGACCCTGCCGGACCTGAGGCCACGCTGTCTCCGCATGGTCTTCACCCCAGTTTAGCCTCTGGAGCGATGTCCCACAGTGAAGCAGACTTTTAAAAGTCCTGATTTTGTGCTCTGTTGCTCCGTTGCTCCTCTGCTTGCTGGGAGCTGGCCCTTCCCCTTGTGGTCTATCTTCCCGTCACTTTAGATTCACTTCTCTGCCAGTCCTACCTTTCAGAAAGTGGTTGATTTTCTGTTTCTAGAATTGTTGCTCTTCTTCTCTTTGATCTCCTGTTGTATTTGTAGGTGTTTGGAATGGTTTGATAAGCTATCTAGCTGATCTCCTGCTACCTGATGTCGTCTCAGCCTGCTACTTCTCTGCCATCTTGACTCCTCCTTCGAATGGCCAAGTTTTATTCTTCTGTATGTAGCTGTCCAATTTTCCCAACACCATTTATTAAAGAGACTGTCTTTTTTTTCTTGATTTGTCAAGATTAGTTGTCCATAGAGTTGAGCGTCCATATCTGGCCTCTCTGTTCTGTTCCATTGGTTTATGTCTGTTTTTATGCCAGTACCATGCTGTCTTGGTGATCACAGCTTTGTAATATAGCTTGAAATTGGGCAATGTGATGCCCCCAGTTTTGTTTTGCTTTTTCAACATTTTTTCCTTGGTGATTCGGGTTCTTTTCTGGTTACATACAAATTTTAGCATCATGGAGAAGTTCTGTGAGCCTAGGTTGCCACTTCAGTCAGTTATGTGATGGAGTAAAAAATTGCTCTTGTTTAAACTATTGTTTCTTTGGCCTTTTCTACAGTAGTACCTATGCCTTTATCCTAGCAGATAGGCAGTATACAAAATTCCTGCCACTCACAGTCTATTCCTAGGAACTAAAGCATAATACCATCTAGATTTTCTTCTTTAAAACTCAACTACTCTGGGAGAGGAGACATATTAAAGTGTTTTGGTTAAAATTTTTTTGGCATGATTTAGCTTATCAAATGATTTTTATTCTTGGGGTGCCTGGGTGGCTCAGTTAAGCATCTGCCTTCAGCTCAGGTCATGATCCCAGGGTCCTAGGTTTGGCCTGCATCTGGCTCCCAGTTCACTGAGGAGTCTGCTTCTCCCTCTCCCTCTGTTCTTTCCCTTGCTGTCTCTCTCAAATAAATAAAAATCATTTTTTTAAAAAAATCATTTTTATTTTTTATTTTAGGGTTCTGGATTAAGGGAAGATTCTGTTGTTAATATTGGCATTGTTTATTCAGTTTAAGAAACCTGATTTGGGTTAGAGGATTTGGCTACCTCTGCACAGGGCTGAGTCTGGAAGTGCTGGTTTGCACAGATTGAGAATTCTCTGCAAGAGCAAGACCATATTTTAGTGTGAAAGCTAATAAAGATTGAGGTCCTTCAGGAATAAGGTCTAGCTTAAAGTTCATGAGGCTGTAGATGAAGAGGTCTAGAGTTCATGTTACTGCTTGAGAAATAAAATACTTTAAGTACTTTTAAATTGGCAAGAGGATTTTAAGTGGGTACAACTGTTGATGGACATTATTTTTATGGAATTTTACTCCCAAATGGCAAAAATATTTTGTTTCCAATAGGTTTGGCCATGAAACTTAAAGCAGTCATGTCCTGAGGGCAGATTTTTTTCTGCTTTTCTGCATCTCCTCTTCCTCCTCCTTTTTTCAGGATGTAATATGTAATATTCTCTCCTCTTTCCCCTCGTGCTTTCTCATATTCCTCTACCCCTATTATTATACATCTTTCATTTTCCCGTCCTGTCTGCTCAACATTTCAAGGATTCATAATCTACAAACTTCGAAATCACAAAGAAGTGTTTCTTAAAATGAACCATTCCATCTGTAACTGATAGGCTAAATTCTGAATTGTGAACAACAAGGAGATAGATGGTTGACCTTGAATAAAACACTTCACCTCTCTTAATTTCAGTTTTATTGTTCTGAAATATAGGATGGGTGATCTTTAGTCTTTTCCTTACAGCACATTCAGAGCCTCATGTTTTTGTTAAAGACTCATTTGGAGGTGCCAGTACTCATTCTGATATATAATAAATACCACTTCTATCCCCCTCTTTATGGGCACTCTTGCCCTTCTTTATTTGCTTTGGCAAGAGAACTTCATATGGCTGCCAAAAGGTGTGTGGACATGGGAGAATTGACTTATTTGAACAGAAGTGTATTAGTGTTTTTACACATAACAAAAAAAAAGGTGTAGGACATGAATTGTTGCAAAGTACACACACAAAAAAGAAAATTTGAATGTTGACTAAGAACTTGGGAAAATTGTTTACCTACTTACTCAAATATTTGCCCACACTTAATTTTGTGGCTTTGTGAGTATAGTATAGCTTAACTTACGTTGTTTTTTTGGCCTACAGGCAAATACTCTGGGAATTAGTATTCATTTATCAAGTCATTAGTAATTTTTTCATAGATAGATATAGAAAGAGTATATATCATATATATATATGTATATATATGATAATTTGAATGTTGACTAAGAACTTGGAACTAAAATTTGAATGTTGATATATATCTGTCTATATATGTCTATCTGTCTATCTTAGCAGAACAACTAAATTGCTTCCTGTTGATTTGATAAAGAAGTGTTTATTACTGAAATTCCTGGCCAAGGTGGAGTCTGTAGACTATGGTCTATCTCTTTACTGATCACAACTAAAACTCTGGGCAGCAGACAAAAGGCAACTGCTTGAGGACTCTGAGAAGTAAGCTATAATATGGAAAAATGGACACTGCGATCAAAAGTTGACTAACGACCTGTAGCAAAGAGGAGTTTCATTTTTTTGTTCTTGTTTTTTCTTCTTTGGCTTCTGGATTTGAACTGGGGGAAGGCTAACATGTACAATTTGGCAGCACGTGCTGGCATAAAAAAAATAATAAAATTACTTTTTCAGAAGACCAGGAATAGGGATGCCTGATTTCGAGAGTGGATATAACTTTTTTTCTGTTTTGTTGTCCCCCTTCTGGTTCTGACTCAGGACTAGCCTCAGACATGTCACTCTACTGCCATCACTGTGATAAAGGCACTTTTAATACCAAGAGAAGACTGAGTTCTGGGCTAAAGGAATTGATAAAAGAACTGCCCAAGGAGTGTGAGGGAATCCCTTTATTTTTCTATGTTGTTTTCCCCTCTTCTTTGTTCTGAAAGCACGAGTTACATGGAACCCTACAAAGCACAGGAGGCCCCATCTGTGCCCCATATGTCTAGCCAAGGGAACTGGAGAAAATGGGTCACTGTGAACCAGAATGTGGGAGAAATACTGGAGAGGGAAGACTGGCAGTGTTAGGATCCTTTAATTCTCTGTACAAACCAACATTAAATCCAGGCTCACCTCCAAGTTTGGTACATGTAGACCAGACGCAGAGAGACAGCAAAGACTTCAAAAAATAAATTGCCATATAAAAAAGCTGACCAGGTCCCATGTTAACTTTCAAGTCTTCACCAAGTGTACCCATACAGCATAGTAAAGTCTTTAAAAATGAGCGGATTCTAGGAATAATATCCACAAAAGGCAAATAGACTTTGTGGTCCAAAACAGACCGGTTGATTGTCTGCTTTAAAACACACACATTTGGGATGCCTGGGTGGCTCAGTCAGTTAAGTGTCTGCCTTTGACTCAGGTCATGATCTCAGGGTCCTGCAATTGAGCCCCACCTCGGGGTTCTCACTCAGTGGAAAGCCTGCTTCTCCCTCTCCCTCTGCCTGACATTCCCCTTGCTGTGCTCTCTCTCTCTATCAAATAAATAAAATCTTTAAAAAAAGAAATAAAAATAAAACACACCCATTCCCCAGAGGATTTTAATAGGACCCAGTGTCTACAGTGTAATATTCAAATGCTCATTTCAGAATCCAAAATTTGGATTCTATATAAAGAATCAAAACAAATGACCAATATGTAAACTAAAGTAAAACAACCCACAAAAATCCAGGAAACAAAAATCAACAGAATCAACAGAAGGCAACATTAAGATGACCTACATGTCGAAATGATCAGAAAAAGATTTAAAGCATCTATAATAACCATGTTCTATGAAGTGATGATAAACACTCTTGAAATGAATGAAAAGATAGAAATTTTCAGTAGACTACAAGTTATAAAAAAGAAACAAACAAAAATTTTAGAACTAAAAAACATAATATCTGAAGACCTGAGCAAAACTTTCAATCACCTTAACATAATTGATATTTACTGAAAATTTCAGGCAACAACTGCTATATACACTTTAAGAGCACATGGAATATTCACCAAGATAGATCATATCTTGGACCATAGAACAAACCTTAAAAAATTAAATAATTGAAGTCATACAAAATATGTTCTGTAGCCATAATGAAATTATATAAGAAATCAATAACTGAAAGATATCTAGGAAATCACCAGGTGTTTGGAAACTAAATAACAGATTTCTAAATAATTAATGGATCATAGAAGATGTCGCAGGGGAAATTAGAGTATATTTTGAATAAAGTGAAGAGGAAAAGAGAACATACAAAAATTTATGAGAGGTGAGCAAGGCAGTGCTTAGAGTGAAAAATTATAACATTAACTGCTTATGTTAGAAAAAGGATGGGCCACCTGGGTGGCTCAGTTGGTTAAGCGTCTGCCATCAGGCAGGTCATGATCTTGGGGTCCTGGGATCGAGTCCTTCATCAGGCTCCTTGCTCAGCTGGAGCCTGCTGCTTCTTCTGCCTGCTGTTACTCCTGTTCAAGAGCGCTCTCTCTATCTCTTTCTCACTGTCACTCTCTGACAAATAAATAAATAAATCTTAAAAAAAAAAAAAAGAAAGAAAGGGAAAAGGAAAGACCTCGGAAAAACCTTAGTAGTGATTTAACCTTCATGTCAACAAGCTAGAAAAAACATCCATACCATACAGAAAAATGGAAAGGAAGAAAAGAAATAAAACTTGCAAATAATAACATTAGTGAAACTAAAACTTGGTTCTTTGTAAAGGTTAAAAACATTAATAAACCTCCACCTAAACTGATGGAGAAAATAGAGGAGACATGTATTACCAAAGTCAGGAATGAAAGAGGAGATGGGCATTATTGTCTCTTCCTATATTTTGCATTTATTAAAAGGGCCCCAAATTGTGTTCTTTATGTTTTCTAAATATTTATCAAAGGTGGGTGATCTTACTCCACCCAATATTAATTACATAGCTTTCACATTTATATAATGGTCAGTTACAGAAGCATATTTTTATAGGAGCACAGTCAGAATTTCCTCTTCAAGCAGCCTTCTCAGAAGCCTGTTAGATTAAATGGCTTTATCCTGTACTTTCACAGCAGCCTTCATATAGATCTGTTTCATCACTTACTATGTTATACCAGATTCTCTGTTTATGTTTACATTTCATCTCCCACACTAGATTGGCAGTGCATGTATCATATTCACAAGTTTTCAAAGTGTGTTCAAAAAACTGCTGCTAGATATTGTGCGTTAAAAATTGTTTTGTTGATACATATATTTGGGAATGATAATTAAACAGGTTTATTTACTGCAGGATCTCTCAGAAACATTCACATACTTATTTATTCAACAAATGTTTATTGAGTACCTATTATGCCAGCCACAATCCTAGATCCTGGGAAATTCCACTGGAAAACATAAAAACAAGACACTGTTCTCATAGAGCTTATATCCTGGTATGGAAACACATAATAAGTAAATAAAGAGAGATATGATGTGCTGAGTGGTGATAAGTGCCACAAGAATAAACAAAGCAGGTTGAGAAAATACAGAGTGATAGTCTGGCATGAGAAGATAGTGGGGAGGGGTGGTAGTTATATAGAATGGTTGTCAGGGAAACCTTCTTTAGTAAGATGACATTTGTGTGTTCTATGCAACTAATGAATCATTGAACACTACATCAAAAGCTAATGGTCTACTATATGTTGGATAACTGAAAATAATAATAATAATAATAATAATAATAATAATACAAAAGAAACCTGGAAGAGGTGAGGAAGTGAGCCACACAAATAGCTGGAGAAGAAATATTTAAGAGAAGAGTAAATACAAAAGCTGATGTGAGTATGCCTGGTGTTTTCTAGAAATGACAAAGAAGCTGGTATGCCAGGAGTGAAAAAATCTAGGAAAAAAGTAGGAAAAGAGATAAAAGAGATGGGATAGAGATAGGAGGAGGGCCAAGGGAGCAGAAAAACTGACCATCTATGGTAGATCACATGAAAGTCATCCTTGGAACATTGGCTTTTATGCTGAGTTAGAAAGCGACAGACTGGTGGTGCATGGGCAGAGGAGTGACATAACTTGGGCTGTTGACAGGAGACTGAAGAGGAAGAAGGTCAGAAGTACAGGAACAAGGCTGGTGTAACAGTTTAGAAGCCAGCTGGTGACAGCTTGAGCCAAAGTGATAGTGGTAGAGATAGCAAGAGAGGGTGACAAATTTATTTTTAATTAGACCCAGCAAGGATTTCTTGATGGATTGGATATGAGTCTAAGAGAAAGGGAGGAGTCAAGGATAAATACGAAGATTTTACTTAACTCAAGCAACTGAAAGAATAATGTTTCCATATACTGAGATGGGGATAACTGTGGGAGGCAAAGGTTGTGGGAGAAAAGGAAGTCTTGATGAAGCCACCTGGGTTTTGGGGCACCATTGATGTGGGCACAACATGCGTTGTGAGTATCTAAGAAGGAATATAGTAGGCTGCACTTCTTAAATTTATCCCATTATAGAACCTGTGCTTTATCTTACGGAGCTAGTGTTTTACAGCACATACCTTGGAAATAAACATAATGGAACTGAATTAAACCAGAAGATGGCATAAAGAGAACACATCTGAGGAATATGCCATCACTAGTCAGTTTAATAATTACCAACATCCAAATGTGCTGTGGTTTTCAGAAAGACCCTGGATGGCTAGGGAA
Source organism: Mustela nivalis (assembly GCF_964662115.1). Classification (NCBI taxonomy): domain Eukaryota; kingdom Metazoa; phylum Chordata; class Mammalia; order Carnivora; family Mustelidae; genus Mustela; species Mustela nivalis. Next base: position 79,629,560 of record NC_139022.1, on the reverse strand, counting down.
GAATTAAAACATTATTTTGCACTTTGATAAATTATAAAATACTAAATATTATAATGTAATATGACTAATTTTTAGACCAAATATGTGAACTTCTACATTCAGAAGAATACTACCTCTTTTGAAGTAGTCCCTTCAAATAGCTAAATACTTTTTCTAACGATGTTACAATTGGTCAAAATATATTTGAAATCCCACTTGGACTATCCTTCATTGACATAGTGCTTTGAGAATCCTTAGAGATGGCAAAATGTCTTTTGAGGTTGGATTTTAATTTCTAAACCTGCCAAAAGTCATTCAGAGTCAAGCCAGATATAAATGGATGAATAAATTGAGAAATATTTTACTATTAAATGTGAGTTTGGTTTGTAAGATTGAATTTCCCAAAGGCTTTGAGAGACATTCCAAAGAAGGAATTCAAACATATTTTTGAACAATGGTAATATCCCTGGAATAATTACATTTCTTCCATGGCATCTGCCTTCATTTAGATATATAAGCTTTGCTGCTGAAATCTCTACATTATAGTCACATGCTCAAAGTCAAACGAATGATTCTAATTAACTTAAAAGTGAGGGAAAATGGTAGAGAGGTGAAATTGGATTCCCACATGCTGATTCTCATCACCCAACCCCTCTCCCTTTCCCTTTGTATTCTTGATCTACAGTTCTGTACACAGAAATGCTATAAGACAAAACCATCTTGACAGTTGTAAGTTAGGTGTTAGTTAGTTCTGTCCTGATAGTCTAGATGAGAGAAAGAAAGGGATGAGGATTCTTGTAGATGAGGGTAGAAAAAATGAGTTTATCTCTAAGATCTATTTTAGACTAAGAAATTAATACAGCAAATGGGCCTGGCCCGATGCCCAATGTTTACTGTTTTCCAATTGGGTGCAAACATGTCTGTGAAGTTTTGGTGGCGAGCCAGCTGCTCTGTGCTCATTCTGGTTGATTAAAATGCTCTCAGTAGAATTCTGTGCAGAATTGATCACTCTGTTTTTGCCTGCTGGGAAATGAGAACTGCCATGTCTTCTTAAGCTGAATGAAAAAATTATTCCATTTCAGCAAAACTCTCTCAACTACAAGGTTTCTAAATTTTTCAAAGTTGAAGGGCCTTTCTGGATTGTATCCCATGCCACAGAACACCAGCCTAGGCTTCATGGGAAATGTTTTGGTCAAACCAGGAAATAATAAAGTAGATTCCAATTAAATATTACTGTCTCAACCTAGGGATCTACCCGACTACCTAGAGATGCTTCATATGCACAAGAGAAAAAAATTATGACTATACATGTATTGCCGTCAAGAAGAGGGCAATGGTTTGTTATCACTGCAATAGACACTTTTTCTGGATATGGATACAAATTTGCCTTCCCTGATCACCATGCTTCTGCCAATAGCACTATTTGTGGACTTATAAAAATCTTCTGTCACAATTATGGTATCCCACATAATATTTCTTTTCATCAGGGAACTTGTTTTACAGCAAAGGAAGTAAGGGGTTTATAAAAAGCTAATTGTTGGGCGCCTGGGTGGCTCAGTGGGTTAAGCCACTGCCTTCGGCTCAGGTCATGATCTCAGGGTCCTGGGATCGAGTCCCACATCGGGCTCTCTGCTAGGCAGGGAGCCTGCTTCCCTCTCTCTCTCTCTCTGCCTGCCTCTCCATCTACTTGTGATTTCTCTCTGTCAAATAAATAAATAAAATCTTTAAAAAAAAAAAAAGCTAATTGTTTTCTCCTCTGCTCCCCCCTCAAGCAAGGAAATCTTTACAAGTGATTGGTGAGCAGGAGTAAAATTAATAAGGAATCATATCCGTGTAGCCCAAAGAACTCACAAGTCTTTATTATAACCTAAGGAGTTCTTTAAGTATATCAGTGAAAATGGAATAAAGATTGATATTCCTGCTTGCATTTAGTGAGACTTAAGTACAGAAAAATGAAATAACCCTGACCAAGATAATTCACCTGACATTGTTGAACTCGAATCGCTTCACTTCCTCTCACTTCTAACACACTCAGCTCCCACATTTGTCATTTCCTTTCCTTCCCTGTCTCCCTCCCCGGCTCCCTCCCTCCCTCTTCTTCTTCTCTCCTCCACTTTATGATTTCTCCTTCATCTACCCTTAAATAGAGAGATTCCTCAATGTTCTGTCAGGTTTCCCTAAACTGATTGATTGCTTTCACTGTCATGGTTTCAAACCCCTCCTATTATAAAGCCTTCTAAATTTCCAGACTTACTATTTAAAGATTTTTTTTTTTCATTTGAGAGAGAGAGGGAGAGAGCACAAGGAAGAACAGGAGCAGGGGTAAGGGTGAGAGGGAGAGGGAGAAGCAGGCTCCCTGCTGAGCAGGGTGCCTGATGTAGCGCTCCATCCCAGGACCCTGAGAACGTGACCGGAGCCCAAGGCAGATGCTTAACCAACTGATTTCTTATCAAAGCTCACTTCTCCCTTTTAAGGTCAAATACTTTTAAATGTTTCTCCTTGTATATTACAGAGGCCCCTCAAACTCAGTATATCAAATACATTTATATTGTGTCCCATAAAATCTGTTTCTTTTCATGGTTCACTCTCTTTGCCTCATCTTCTGTAGTGGGTGTTTCAGTGCCCACCATGTCCCTCAGCTTTACTCTTAGGTGCTTAAACCAACATTAGTCTCCTAGTATCTGCAGCTCTGTGCTTGGGTACTTTACACTGGGAAGTGTTTCCTTCATGAGCTATCAGGCTAGAAATGAGTGAACAGCCTGAACCAGTGACTGAGTTGTATGTTTCATCCCATTTCTTGGATATCTTATTTTCTTCTCCACCATGGGATTATGCTCCAGTCTCCTATCATGGAAGTTTTCACAATGCATTCTTTCTTTTCTTTTCTTTCTTTCTTTTTTTTTAAATATTTTATTTATTTATTTGAAAGACAGAGATCACAAGTAGGCAGAGAGGCAGGTAGAGAGAGAGGTGGAAGCAGGCTCCCTACTAAGCAGAGAGCCTGATGCGGAGCTTGATCCCAGGACCCTGGGATCATGACCTGAGCAGAAGGCAGAGGCTTTTTAACCCACTGAGCCACCCAAGCCCCCTGACAATGCATTCTTTCTTAGCTGCCTTCTCTTCTTTGTATTACCTCCCCAGTCCCACACCAGTGTTCCTTCCACCTCCAAATAAAATATTTGCTTTTTAAAATTGAGATATAATTGACATATATCTTTATTATATATGGCATTTTTCAAAACCCTAGACATATAATAGTTTCAGGTGTACAGCACAATGATTCAGTATATGTATATATCATAAAGTGATCACTACAGAAACTCTAGCTACTATCCATCACCACACATAGTTACACATTTTTCCTTGTAATGAAAACTTTTAAGATCTCTATTAGCATCTTTCAAATATACAATACAGTATTATTTTTTTTACCAGTTATTCATGTTTATTAACTAAGATATCACAATACAAATAATACAAACAGTTGCTCTTTATTAATACCTTCAACCAAGATCAAAAAAACATGTCATATTTTCTCCAATAATTTTATATCATCTGATAGGTCAGATATATATAAAATTACATTTAAAGTTTTAAAAATATCAGCAAATATTTTCATTTAAATGCAAATTTGAAAAAAATCTACTTTTCCAAACACGACTTTTTATCCTATTTTTTTTTAATTTTTAATTTTTTATAAACATATATTTTTATCCCCAGGGGTACAGGTCTGTGAATCACCAGGTTTACACACTTCACAGTATTATTAACCATGCAGTATAATCATTTGCTTTTGAATCCACATATCTGTGTCTGCTTCTGGGGAAATTCAAAGTAAGACTGTAGATGCCAAGATCCTAAGGAGCAGATTCTCAGGATGGTACTTATTAATTGGCTTTATGCATACAAAACAGTTTAATTTCAGGAATTCGAAAATCTACTCTAGTATAATAATTAAAACTCTAAACTCAACTTGGAGGTAAAACTCCTTTTCTCCCATGGTTTGGGCCTGCAATTGGGAAGGGAGCTGAGATGGGTTCTCTATATCTGTGCTTTGAAATTATCCTTCCCCAGGTCCTTTGCTGGAGTTTTTCAAGGAGGGTGGGGACAGGAAAGTACTTCTTTCCTGGGACTTTCATGATTTGAGGTGGCACTCTCTGAATTTGGTGGGTGTCAAAGCTGACTCTCCATGGTCTTTGTATATCTTCGTAATTGACTCTTTAGCAATATATTTGTGGGTTCCTTGGAGACACCTCATACCTGGCAATTTTTTTCACCTGAAGTTCCATAAATGTAAGGGAACCGATCTCTCTCCAAACTGGCCAGCCCCATCCCTTCAACCTTCAGACTTCTGTGTCTGCTGGTTTCCTCCTGCTTCCTTCTATCAAGGCAAACTTGCCTCTAGCAGGGAGCTCTCTTGGCTGTGATTCTCTTAAGGCAGGCTCCAAGTGGACTATAATCTGATACCTGGTAGACATTCTTGCATCCTTTGCTCTGACAGATTCTTGGAGTGCAGACCCCTTTCAATTTGGCCACTTGTCCTCACTCTTCAGGTGAGCAGTTTCCAGTCGCTGCCTCTGGACCTGGAAGTTTCTCAGGTGTAGATTTCCACCGATCTCCTAGGTTCAGGTTCCCCACAGTTCTTTTTGAGGCCTCTGTCATCCTTTCCTAGAGAAGTGGCGTGTTTACAACATACCAGCACTTCACCCCAAGAAAACCCTGTCCTGGACCTCTTCACCCTTAACCTTTTGATACCCTTGAAGTACACATTGGAATAAGAATTTCAAAACACTTCCTTTGCAGAGGTGAGCTGCCAGTTCCCTTTGGCAAATGGGGGCCAATTTCTACCTACTCTTTTGTTCCCCCACCTGTTGAGACCTCACACCAAAATTGTGACAGAAGAGTCTCTTACTGATATTGGTGTTTATTCATTTACACTGATATTCTTTCACCAGTTGTTTATTAAACACCTGCTCTTTGTACCATGAACTACTAGTGATACAAGGATCAAAAAGACAGGGTCTCTGATCCAAAGAAGTCCTTTGTTAATTGAACAAATTATGCCTTGAATACAGACCGGGAAGGATCCCTTTCTTAAGTTTCTAGTATTTGGCTGGGGAAAGGCTGTCCAAAGAAGGGACCTGCTCTGTGTGCTTGCCATCTGCCCAGAATAGCCCCCTTTTTGGAGCTACTATCCTTTGTCTGTGTTCCTTCTCAGGACATTCCAAGTAAAATCCAGAGGCAATCAATTGCCTGAGTAGTTATCCTGTTTAACATCTCATGTGCTATTATGTAGTTAGAACTGATAATTCCTAGGGTGCCTTGGTGGCTCAATGAGTTAAGCCTCTGCCTTCGACTCTGGTCATGATCTCAGGGTTGTGGGATCAAGCCCCACATCAGGCTCTCTGCTCAGCAAGAGCCCGCTTCCCCCTCTCTCTCTGTCTGCCTCTCTGCCTACTTGTGATCACTCTCTCTCCATGAAATAAATAAAATCTTAAAACAAAACAAAGCAAAACTGGGGACGCCTGGATGGCTCAGTTGATTAAGCGGCTGCCTTCGGCTCAGGTCATGATCCCAGTGTTCTGGGATCGATTCCCACATCAGGCTCCCTGCTCGGCAGGGAGCCTGCTTCTCCCTCTGCCTCTGCTGCCACTCTGCCTGCCTGTGCTCACACTCTGTCTCTCTCTCTCTCTCTCTGGCAAATAAAGAAAATCTTAAAAACAAAACAAAACTGTGTACCTAATGCAGTACTCTTCACCTTTGAGGATAGGGAGCATGACAACAGTACTTTTAAAATGCTCCTCAAGTGATTCTACAGCCCATGCTTGTTAATCAAACACATCCTTCTAATCAAAGTGCTGCTCGAGAAATTTAATTTAGCTTCTATAATTGTTGGGAGAAATATCAATTATGTAAATCCAAAGAGAAGAGACAATATGTATTTCAGCCAACATTACTTCATTGTTACTTTGTGGGGTCCACTGCCTACATCCTCACCCTTTATGTATCTTCCATCAGTCCAAAGATAGAAATACCTGATTCTGCAAATGTCCTTCTTTCCTATAGAGGGAAGAAGAAATATAAGACCAGTCCTATTCACAAAGAAATGAGAAGTTGCACTAAAAATCAATACCCTTTTAAAGACCTGGACCATCATTATTGCTTTCTCAGACAAAATTAGCAGTAAAGCTTCTACATTATATTTTTATTGCAGAGTGAATTTGCTGAAAGGACTTTATGGTGAAAAATTATATTCAAGCTTAAAGTATGAAACTTGCTTAAGAGTGGCATCATAGGATTATGGAATCTTTTTGTTAGCATGCTCACTCATAATTCTAATTTCTCCTGATGCTATTTTCATATGACCTTGAAGGTCAATCAAGTGTCAACAAACTCAGAACTCATGAGTGTTTTCTACATCCATCTTAAGACAAGTGTCTGATGCTCTGTTCTTTTATAGCTTTTTATAATGTTTCTAAAATATGTTGCTCTCTTACTGTACTTTTATGTATAAATACCTCATCCATGCTCATATATGTTCATTTACTTCTTCACCAAACATTTATGGAATGTTTGTATTAGAGATGCAGGAGTGGAAAGCACTGTCCGTGCCCTTCCTTGTGCTCTGATACCCCTTTACACTCACCCCCATCATAGCTGCATCCACCGGTCTATCTGAGTGGATTGATTTGACTCCCAGGTAATCTGGTCTTATGCCTCTTTGAAGGTTGGCTTCTAAAATATTTCCCAGGGCAAGAATACAAATGGAAGCCTATATACTATGCACCTAAATGTTTAAAGGTTCTATATTGAGCTACTACACCTTTAAATAAAATATGCTCTCTCCTCTTGCCTTGCATATATACCTTCATATTAGTTAAATTGAAAAATACATGTAAAGCCATGGTTTCCATATGATTGAAAGACAATAGATATCAAAGATGACTTGGAAAGGAGAACCTGGGTGGCTCAGTGGGTTAAAGCCTCTACCTTTAGCTCAGGTCATGATCCCAGGGTCCTGGGATTAAGCCCTACATCAGGCTCCCTGCTCGGCAAGGAGCTTGCTTCCCCCTGTCTCTCTATACCTGCCTCTCTGCCTACTTGTGATTTCTGTCTATCAAATAAATAAAATCTTTAAAAAAAAAAAAAAAGGATGACTTGGATTATTTTTTGCATATTCCTGCAAAAATTTTATAGATGTAGTATTCCATTAAATTGATATTTCTTGCCTTCATTTTAGCATATTCACTGATAATATTTTAGTCAGAATTTTTAGATAATTTGTGTTCTTTTGAAAGCAATGATCCCTAGGAATAAAAACTGAGAGTAATCAAATAAATTTTAAAATAATTTGTTTTGAAATTTTAGTTTTGTAGCATTAAATGTTTTAAATAAACCATTTGCAATTTTTGTTTTCAAGATCCATCTAGTAGCCAATATCCAATATAAAGAATTAGCACACAGTTCCATATATATTACATTTAATTTCACCGAAATGCTAATTTGAAAGCAATATAAATTGTTTGATATTATGAAATGCTTCTTGACTCCCATATTCAGTTCTTGCAAATATTATGCTAATTAATGTGGCAGGGGAGTGCAGCCATTGACAGTTCTTTCCTGTCAGGCTCTTAGTAAATCCCCTCCTTCACTCCTGTTTTCAGCCCCCTTTTTATTTTAAGCCTTCACATCCGCTGAATCCGAGGCTGGAGCTTCCCTGAGCATTCTCTTCCATCAAAACCCCTACAAGAATATTCATGGATAAAGCATTCTCCACCCTGTTCTACCAACCAGTCTACTTTTTTTCAGAAATTTGGAATCCCTAAACCATTCATGGCTCCCCCTTAGTCTTTTTATAACTATGAGTTTATTCCTTTTTTATTCTTTTGTTATCATCTTAAGTGGACTGGGGGATGGGCAAGGAGGTTATGTATTCAGTTGCATGTATTCATGCAATAATACATGTATTCAGTTGCATAACAGCAGTTTTTATAACTGGTTAAAAGAAAAAAGAGAATAGGAAGAGGATTTAAAAATCTTTATCATCCCAATAAAACCCATAATCACAGTAATGTATTCACTAGTGGAGCCCAATGTGTGTGCTATATAGATAAAAGCTCTTCTTTTTTTTTTTTTTTAAGATTTTATTTATTTATTTGACAGAGAGAGATCACAGGTAGGTAGAGAGGCAGGCAGAGAGAGAGAAAGGGAAGCAGGCTCCCTGCTGAGCAGAGAGCCCGATGTGGGACTCGATCCCAGGACTCTGAGATCATGACCTGAGCTGAAGGCAGCAGCTTAACCCACTGAGCCACCCAGGTGCCTCTAAAAACTCTTCTTTTAAAAATATATTTAAGGTGACAATATTAGAGGGATATGTGTAGGGATCTGCCTTTGTGTACAGATCATGAATATACAGACACATTCTCTTGTTCCTACTTGTGATCAGAAGCACAGTCATGGTGAGAACAGCAGTGAAGGGGAAAGACACTACTGGTGGCTATAAGAGACTGGGTCTTGTTGTCCACCTAATGATCACACCAATTACCTGAGCCTCACAGGCACTGGTCTCTCACAAACTGAGCTCATTAATTATAGTAGTTGGGCAGAGCATTATGGAGTAAGAAAGTGGAGCAGGTTGATTCCTCTCCTCCTGAAATAAATTTTAGTTTCTATTTTTTTTAATTATGGTAAAATACACTTAAGATTTCTGTCTGAACCAGTTTTAAGTTTAGTGAAATTAAGTATATTCATATTGCTGTGCTAATATCACCACCACCCATCTCTAGAGCTCTTCTCATGTTGCAAAAATTTAAATTTTATACCCATTAAGCAATGACTTCCCCAACCCCCAGCCCTATACAACCGCTATCCTACTTTCTGTCTCTATGATTTTGACTGCTCTAGGTCCTTCATGTAAATAGAATCATATAGTATTTGTCTTTTTTGACTGGCTTATTTCACGTACTATAATATTCTCAACGGTCATCTATGTTGTAGCATATGTCAGAATTCCTTTTATTTTTGAGGCTGATAATATTCTGTCATATGTCAAATGTCATACCACATTTTACTAATTCATACATTCATTGATAGGTACTTGGGTTGCTTCTATGTTTTCGTTATTGTGAATAATACTGATAGGAACATTATGTACAAATAATTTTTTAAAGATTTTATTTATTTGAGATAGGGAGAGAGACAGAGTGAGAGAACTTGGGAGGGGAGGTCAGAGGGAGAAGCAGACTCCTCCTGATCCCCCTTAAATATATTTTAAAAAGATGAGTTTTTATTCATATAGCACATTGGGCTCCACTAGTGGATACATTATTGTGATTACAGGTTTTATTGGGATGATAAAGATTTTTAAATCCTCTTCCTATTATCTTTTTTCTTTTAACCAGTTATAAAAATTGCTTTTATGCAACTGAATGGAGCTGGGAGCCTGATGTGGGACTGGATCCCAGGACTCCAGAATCATGACCTGAGCTCAAGGCAGTCGCTTAACTAACTGAGCTACCCAGGCATCTCTTATTGAGATGCTGCTTTGAATTCTTTTGAGTATATACCCAGAAGTGAAATTGCTAGATCACATGGTAATTCTGCTTTTAATTTTTCAAGGAACTGATCTATGGTTTTCTATAATGGCTGTACCATTTTACGTTCCCAACAAGGGTGTACATGAGTCCTAATTTTTCTATATCTTTGCCAACACTTGTAAATTTCTGTTTTTGTTTAATTGAGCCATCCTTATATCCCTGGAATAAATCCCATTTGATTATGGTGAATGATTTTTCATAATGTATTGTTGTATTTGCTAGTATTTGTTGACGATTTTTGTATCTATGTTCGTCAGATATATTGACCTCTGGTTTTCTTTTTGTTGTTGTGTCTTTATCTGGTTTTGGTATGGGGTAATGCTGGTCTCATAGAATGAATTTGGAAGCTTCCCTTCCTCTTCTATTTTTTGGAATAGTTTGAGAAGGATAGGTATTAACTCTTCTTTAAATTTTTGGTAGAGGGGAGCCTGGGTGGCTCAGTGGGTTAAAGCCCCTGCCTTTGGCTCAGATCATGATCCCAGGATCCTGGGATCGAGCCCCGAATTGGGCTCTCTGCTCAGCAGGGAGCCTGCTTCCTCATCTCTTTTGCCTACCTGTCTTCCCACTTGTATGATCTCTCTCTGTCAAATAAATAAAAAAAAATCTTAAAAAAAAATGTTTGGTAAAATTCACCTGTGAAGGCATCTGGTCCTGGATTTTTGTTTGTTGGAGTTTTTTAATTACTGGTTTAATTTCACTGCTTGTCATCAGTCTGTTCAAATTTTCTATTCCTTCACGATTCCTTTTTTTAAAAGATTTTATTTATTTCACACACACACATACACACACACGCACACACACACCCCACAAGCAGGGGAAGCAGCAGGCCAAGGGAGAGAGAGAAGAAGGCTCCCACTGATCAAGGAGTCTGATGTAGGGCTCAATCCTGAGACCCCGGCATCATGATCTGAGCTGAAGGCAGTAGCTTAACTGACTGAGCCACCCAGGTGCCCCTTTGTTTTTGTTTTGATAGTAGTCATCCTAATGGGTATGAGGTAGTCTTCCTGGTATAATTTTAACACATTTATTCTGGACTGACTTTTTGGATTCTACCTACTATTGTATTGTTGCTAGGGATACAGGAAGAACAAATACTTGAGCTTTTCAAGTGCAGGAAGATTATCTTCAATTTTCCAGAGAAACAAGAAAAATCAGTTACCTAGCATAGCTTTACTTGACTGTCAAAAATGCTCACATATAAAGGCAAAAGATTAGCATTTCCATATTAAATCTTTTCCAGATTGTCAGCTTCATGGAGCAGTCAAAAAAAAAAAAAAAAAAAAAAAGAAAAAAAAGAAAAGGCCAGCATTGAGGCTATAATGAGATTCTGAACGCAACATGCAGCTATGGAAGCAAAGTCCCTGTTACAGCTACACTCAGTCTGACTTCCTAAAGCCAAGTATTTTCGACATTATTGATTACCTGCCTTCAATACAAATTATGGGGGTAACTATAGTTAAGAAGGAAGCTTTTCCAGTCTATAGCTGACTAACTGAACTATGTGTTGTTTTATGTGATCCAATGCTAAGTATCCTCTAGGTTAGTTACGATTTAGACTTATGCTTTTACTTTCTTTTGAATATTTCATTAAATCTAATAAATTCATCTAGAGTGAGAGACAAGCAAACTAAGGTTTCATGTGGGGAATCACACTTTCTCCAGCCCAAAAATGAAGCTGTCCATATGTTTTTGCTATTTGCTATCCTACTACATTATATGGTGGGTGGGAAAAGCACACAGTCCAAAGACCCAAGTTTAGGCCCTGGACTTTGGTATTTCCTAGCACCCCACTTTCTGCAAGTTTCTGAAACGCTTTAGAAATATATGTATGGGGGTGCCTGGGTGTTTCAGTGGGTTAAGCCTCTGCCTTCAGCTCAGGACATGATCTCAGGGTCTTGGGATTCAGCCCCACTTCGGACTCTCTGCTCAGTGAGGGGAGCTTCCCCCTCTCTCTTTGCCTGCCTCTCTGCCTACTTGTGATCTCTCTCTGTCAAATAAATGAAATCTTAAAAAAAAAAAAAAAGATATATAGGTATGTATTTCACAGTTAACATGATTATGAAGACAAATGAATAAGGTGTATGTATTATGATTAATTTCATTTTTTATTTTTATTTTTTTAAAAGAACTTATTTATTTATTTGACAGAGACACAGTGAGAGAGGAAACACAAGCAGGGTGAGTGGGAGAGGGAGAAGCAGGTTTTCTGCTGAGCGGGGAGCCTAATGGGTGGCTCAATCCCAGGACCCTGGGATCATGACCTGAGTAGAAGGCAGGTATTTAATGACTTGAATCATCCAGGTGCCCCTAATTTAATTTTTTTTAAAATGTATCCTTTTTGGTGAGCCTCTGATTACTCAAGTGACCAAAAAGGTCATGTTTCTTCAAATAAACCCACTCTTTAATGCTCCTTTCCTCACATGATAGAACATTCTTTCATTCAGAAATTACTAACGGCACATGAACTATGTGCTAGGTACTGTTCTAGATACTTGAGATACATAGTTAACAAAGATCTTTACACCATAGGAGCTCTCTAGCAGGAGGAAAATGACAACAAGCAATAGATATAATAAGTAAAGTACTTTGCATGTCAGAATGTCCCAAGTGCTCGGGGCGGGGGGGATTAAAACTATAGAGTAAGAAGCATTAGGAGGATGGGGATGGGGAGAGGGGTGGTTGAAAGTTTAAATCAGGTGGCGGAGTAGGCATCATTGAAATGAAATTTGATGAAAGTCTTAAAGGATGTGACTGAGTTAACCATGGGTTTCTTTGGAAGAGGAATATTCCAGGAAGAGAGAACTGTTGGTACAAAGGCAAAAACTGTTGTGTTTTAGAGATGAGGAAACTAAGAAGCAGGAGGTTACAACACTTTCCCTGGATCACATAGTTAAAAAGTGTCAGAACTGGGATACAAAGACAATTTGTCTGGCTTTAGAATTAGTGTTCTAACCTCTTCATCACGCTACCCTGTGGGCTTGTGGTAAGAATCTATTGAATGAATGAATGAGTGAGTGAGTAAATGAATGACACTACTACAAATGACCTCTGCTGGTGGTTTAGAAAATGGAGTGTAGGAAGATCAGGCGTGGAGTAAATTAATCATGAGGCCAGAGAATCTTTGTTATTTTTTAAGGGGTTTACCTTGGAGAAGAGGCCTATGAAAGACGTCATTACTTTAGTGTGCCTAGAAGCAAATACATCTGGGCAGCACAGCTCCATGGAGATCTGGGTTTCCTATCCCAGCAGACTTGGCAGTGAAAGTGTTTTCCTCTGCCCCTGGTGGCACTGACTTAAAGGGAACAAGAAGTAATGGGGGTATATACCACTAGTGCTCCCAGAAGTGTTCCCTTATTACTTATCCCATTTCCCTCCACCCTTCCACTCTACATGAGTACACCAGAGATACACACATATTCTGGAATGAAAGAGGACAAACAGGGTAATAAGCTGAGGGGTAATGAAACTGAAAAGAATGAAGCCAGGAGCAGTGTGTTTGCGGATTATAACAGAAATTTAACATAGAAAACAGGATGTTTGACTTCAAGTCCATTTTGCAAATGATTCTTCAGCCAATGTAATGTAAGTAAACTGCCAGACTCTTGCATCTCTTTATTGCCTAGAAGTGTGATAGTTTGAATATTGAACTTTTAATGGGGTGCTGTAAGACTAGTTGAGGGAGTTAGTTTTCCTGGAACTTATGGTAAGTACTGAGTTGACTCTTCAGGAGATGAATTCAAAGGTTTAAAAAAAGTAATGGAAACATAAACTCCCTTATCTAATAAAAATCATATAGGCATATCATATTGATGAGCCTTTATAGGGAACACACTTCTTGAGAGCTGGGAGTAGGCAAATAAGACACATAATAAAACAGCTATGATATCCATCTTGAAGGAATTTGCTACCTGATGTGGATACAGCTCTAATCCTTTTACTATGCTGACTGGTAGATATGCAAAACATACACAGATATTGTTTTGTTGAAGTATAGTTGACACACAATGTTACATTATAGCAGTTTGACAAATCTGTACCTTACATGTTGCTCAGCAAAAGTGTAAGTACCATCTGTCCCCGTGCAACACTATTCAAATACTGTTGACTATATTCCCTGTGCGGTACCTTTTATCCTCCTGAATTACTTATTCCATAACTGCAAGCCTGTATCTCCCACTCCCCTTTACCATGTTGTCTATCCCCACACCACCCTCCCCTCTGGCAACCATCAGTTTATTCTCTGTATTTGTAGGTCTGTTTCTGCTTTTGTTCATTTGTTCATTTGTTTTGTTCTTTTTTTTAAAAGATTTATTTATTTATTTGACAGAGAGAGATCACAAGTAGGCAGAGAGGCAGGCAGAGAGGCAGGCAGAGAGAGAGAGAGGAGGAAGCAGGCTCCCTGCTGAGCAGAGAGCCTGATGTGGGACTCGATCCCAGGACCCTGAGATCATGACCTGAGCCGAAGGCAGCGGCTTAACCCACTGAGCCACCCAGGCGCCCCAATTGTTTTGTTCTTTAAATTCCACATATGAGTGAGATCCTGTAGTACTTGTCCTCCTCTGAATGACTGACTTCACTTAGCCTAATACCCCCTACGTGACCCGTATTATTGCAAATGGAAAGTGCTTATTCTTTTTTATGATTGAGGAATATTCCATTCCATTCCAATACACACACCACATCTTTTTAATCCATTTATCTTTTGTTAGATATTTGGGTTGCTTCCATATTTTGGCTATTGAAAATAGTGCTGCAATAAACTTAGGGGTGCATATATCTATTTGGATTAGTGTTTTTTGTGGCGGGTAAATACCCAGTAGTGTAATTACTGGGCCATATATTTTTAGGTTGTTGTTTTTTGTTCGTTCATTTGTTTGTGTTAGTTTTTAGGTTGTTTTAGTTTTTTAAGGAACTTCCATATTGATTTCCAGAATGAATGCACCAATTTACATTCCCATCAACAGTGCATGAAAATTCCCTTTTCTCCACATTCTCATCAACTCTTGTCATTTCTTGTCTTTTTGACTCTAGCCATTCTGACAGGTATAAAGTGAGATCTCATTGTGGTTTCAATTTGCATTTCCCTAAGGATTAATGATGTTGAACATTTTTGGCCATCTGTACATCTTCTTTGAAGAAATGTCTGTTCAGGTCCTCTGCCCACTTTTAATCAGATTGGTTTTTTGCTGTTAGGGTTTTGATAGAGTTTGGATTGAACCTGTAGATCACTTTGGTTAGTAAGGTCATTATTAGTTCTTCCAGTCCATGAGAATGGAATATCTTTTTATTTGTTTCATCTTTAATTTGTTTATCAATGTTTTATAGTTTTTGGAGTATAGGTTTTTTATTCTTCTTAAGTTTAATCCCAGGTTTTTATTCTTTTTGATGTAATTATAAATGGAATTCTTAAAATTTTCTCTTTCTGCTACTTAGTGTGTACAAATACAGCTGAATTCAGTGTATTAATTTTGTATTCCACAAATTTACTAAATTCATTTATTGCTTCTAGTAATTTTCTGGTGGACTCTGGGATTTTCTGTGTATTACATCATGTCATCTCCAAATAATGACAGTTTTACCTCTTTCTTACCAAACTGGGTTTTTTTTATTTGTTTTTATTTTTTTATTTGTTTTATTATTTGCTGTGGCTAGGACTTCCAGTAATATATTGAATAAAAGTATGAGAGTGCATATCCTTATCTAGTTCCTGATCTTAGAGGAAAAGCTCTTAATTTTCATCAATGAGTATGATGTTAGCTGTAGGGATTTTGTGTATGGCCTTCATTATGTTGAGGTATGTTCAGGCTATACCCACTTTGTTGAGAGTTTTATTTAACAGATGTTGACTTTTGTCAGATGCTTTTTCTGCACCTACTGAGATGATCATATGATTTTTACCCTTCATTTTGTTAAAATGATGTATCACATTGTTTTATGTGTGGATATATTAAAAAATTCTTACATCCCTGGGATAAATCCCATTTGATTGCGATGAATGATCCTTTTAACTTATTGTTGAATTCCATGTGTGATACCACTTCACCACTCCAACATGCTATCATTGTTCTTGCAAATCAGTTAAAAGGATCCTTTAAATGTAAAAGGACCCCAAAGAAAGTAGAGAGCTAGATCTCTGAGCATGGATGCAGTCACTGTCATTTATGGTGAATGAATTCACTTTCACTCAAGTGAAAAGAGTGGTTATTCCACTTGATGACAACCTTAGATAAAGGCTTTAGCCAAGCATACATCTTTGAAGAAAAAAATGAAAGTAGCTTGAAAGACTCTAACTTGTTTATTAAAATTTCCCCCAATACACCACTTTTCAGGACTGTGTCAGTCAAATCATCATCATCAGTGGCATCATCCTCATCATTCTCATGTCACTCGTTGTATATTTACTTAGTTCCAGACACTGTAGAAGACATTCCTCATAACCCTACAAAGCAAGTACTATTAAATATGAAATTAGCATGAAACACTCCAATTTACTTTACTAACATTTCCCCTAATAGGTCTATAGTTCAGGACTATATGAGTCTAGTCATGATCATCATGGCCCTCACTGAGTATTTACTTTTTGCCACACAACAGAGGATAATCCTCATAACTCTATATCTGTTTATCTATTTATGTGTATCTATTCATCTATCAATCATCCATATCACAACTCTGTAATTATATAAGACACTCCTCATAAACCTATGAAGTGAGTGCTACCATTATTGCCATATTGTAGATGAAAAAAGAGAGGCTTCTAAGAAGCTTGCCAAAGTCACACAGCAGGAAAACAACAGAGGTAGGAATCCAAGCTATATAGCATGTCCCTAGGCCTCCTGCTCTTGACTATAGCATCCTGCTGACTCCCATAAACTGATAGGATGTCCATTGGCACTGCATCACTTTCAGCTGCTTTTCTTTTTTTTCCTTTTTTTTTTTTAAAGATTTTATTTATTTATTTGACAGAGAGAGATCACAAGCAGGCAGAGAGGCAGGCAGAGAGAGAGGAAGGAAAGCAGGCTCCCTGCTGAGCAGAGAGCCTGATGCGGGACTCAATCCCAGGACCCTGAGATCATGACCTGAGCCGAAGGCAGCGGCTTAACCCACTGAGCCACCCAGACACCCTCAGCTGCTTTTCTAAGGGTCATTCTATTACAAAGTACGCAGCCCCTGACCTTTAGTGGCAGGCTGTGCCACTAAAGAGAAAATCACTGCACTTTCACAGTTCTACAAGGTTGGGGATTTCCAAATACAGACACATGGGGCTTGCTAGAACATAAATTCAGGTTAAGATCGGGTAGTGCATCTGGTAAAGCACGATTTGTGTGCAATTCTGTGGCTTAGAATAGTTATTAAGTGATGTAATCAGCAACTGCTACTCTTTAGGTCAGTTTTCCTAAAATTAAAGGAAAGAGGGGACTTGTAAATTCATGAATATCAGCTACATGTTTATAGACACACTTTATTTCCAGTTCATGTAGGAATGTATTTAAAACATAGAAGATGCTTAAGACCTATTCTTGACTTTTTCCTGTGTCTCGTGTTGAATACAACAATGTTGCGCCCTGGGCGTTTGTAGAGGGATTAGATCCTGAAACCTGTCCCTATGGTTCTAAGAACTGGCAATAGAAAGGAAATTCTGGCTTCTAGGAGGAAAGCCTGCTTTAATTATGCTTCATATGCATGCATCATGGGATGCACGCATCATAGACACTATAAAACAGAGAATTGGATTGGTGAGGCTCCAGGGAAAGCCTCAGAGCACAGCTGTCTTTCCACGGTGACATGAGAAACTCAGAAGAGCAGAGAGGCTCAATTAGCATCGGTCTCTCCATTCCTTACAGCCCTGCATTAAACTGTCCTGCGTGATAGACAAAGAAGGGAGAAGCTTAAATTGTGCTTTCCTGTTCTAGAAGAGGAGGGCTGTATGTCAGTAGCTGTATCTCAAGTCATTAACTTTAAATCATCACTGCAAAAGAGCCAGGATGCAAATATACTTTCTGAAACAGTGCGGGAATAATAGGGCAATGGCTCATTTGAAGAGCACCTTTGAGTGGCAGGTATAGCTTAATCGAGAATTGTATGCAAAGAGGAAAGTAGGACTGATGTTTGTTTAATATTGACTTGTTTAAAAGCAATGAATCAATGACAAGTTGCTCTTCGTTTCCTCTCTCTAATATTATTTTTTCTTTAGAGAGTTGTTTTCAGATTTTTTTCTCTTTCCTTTGAAGGAAGAATGGCTAATCACAAAATAAGAAATGTGAAGACCATCTACTGAATCCAGAGAAAGAGCTAAAGTTGTTTCATGCCTTAGAGCTGGAAAGAGAAAAAATGGAGTTTAATCTCTTCATCAACTGCTGTTAATTCATAATTTTCTCTGTAATGAGATTGGAATGAGCTGTGCAGGGAGGATGCAGCATGCATAACAAAACCAGGCTTTCAGATAGATTCCTAGATTTTTTCTTCCTGTGGGCTTTCCAGAGAGAACACACAAAATATCTCGATCAATTGGACAATACCATGCTTTTTTTTTTTTTTTAAAGATTTTATTTATTTATTTGACAGAGAGAAATCACAAGTAGATGGAGAGGCAGGCAGAGAGAGAGGGAAGCAGGCTCCCCGCTGAGCAGAGAGCCCTATATGGGACTCGATCCCAGGACCCTGAGATCATGACCCGAGCCGAAGGCAGCGGCTTAACCCACTGAGCCACCCAGGCGCCCCGCTTTTTTTTTTTTAATCCATTCCCAGATCCCCTACAATTGGGCATTTCTTAATATATAAGATAAAGGCAAGTAAGTTCTTTAGAGAATAAAATTATCTGTTTACCTGGAACTTAAATAAGAAAATTTATGTGATCAATAAATACCTAGAAAGTATTTGATAAAAATTCCAAATATGTTTCCAGTTTAAAACTTTAGAAATAGAATACTTTCTGTGATTTGAAAAAAGAGCTCTTTGCCCAAACAGCAGCTATATTGCACTCAGTGGGGAAACACTAGAAGCATTTCCATTAATTTCAGAAACAAGGATGCTGGCTAGAAGTCATTATCATTTAACCTGATTACAGCAATTCTGGACAATGCAATAAAAAGGAAATATCAGTGATAGGAATGGGTGTTGGAATGGGGAGGGAAATTATTTATAGTCTAAACATATTTTGCATAATTAACAAATAGAGATTATTTACCAAACCCAAGAAAATCTACCAAAGTTATTAGATGCTCTAGTCAATGTCTTCTGTTCTTCTTCTGTCAAAGAGCAGCCTGAAGGGAAGCGTTACTCAGAAAACAGAGCCATCCAAAATGAACTCTCCTGCAAGCACACCTATCGACATGTGCATAGACTCCATGCCTCTTTTAACTGGTGTACTTCCCTTGGTTTTGCCCATAGCCATTCCCTTCTCTTGTGCACTGGCTCTTCTCCTTCTTACCTAGTTATGAACATCACTCTTGTACTTACCCCCTTTGTCTAACATTATCAGATTTGCCCTCTACTGGATTACTGCCATTAGCATTCAGACATTCTTCAGTATCTTCCACCTTAATAAGCTGTCCTTTGGCCTTACATCACCCTCCAGCTACTGCCCTACTGCTTTGCTCCCCTTTCTAGCAAAACTCCTTGTAAGAGTTCTCCTTACCCACCTTTCATTCTTCTGAGCCTCCCATTACTTCTTGAACCCATGCCCATCAAGCTTTTGCCCCCTACCTCTTCCCTGAAGTAGCTCTTGCTCACCACCACGTAGGGGTCAGTTCTTAGACCTACTCTTAGTCCATTTATCAACAGCATCAGACTCAGCTGCCACTCTTTCCTATTGAAAGGCTTTCTTCACTTAAGCTGTGTGATACTATTTCTCTTGATTTTCCTCCTCCCTCATTAGCTGCACATTTAGCTCTCTCTCTCTCTCTCTCTTTTTTTTTTTTTTTTTTTTGCTGGCTCTTCCTCACTTCCTGTTCTCTAAAAACTGAAGTATCTCAGGGTCGTTTCTGTGAAATGGAAGTGAGGTGAGGAGGGTAGGTAAATCCAGCAAATAATTGGTTTACGCGATTATGAGGCAAGGCAAGGCAAATCCAAAATCATAGGACAGGCTTTTAGAAAGGCAGGCTGGGACTCTTGGGCTTGAATGAAGTTGGACTCCTCAGGCTTCTCAGATTATTGAATCAGGCTCACCCAAATTATCCGGGATAATTTTCCTTCTTTAAAGTAAATTGATTATCTAGAAAATACTTCCACATCAACACCTAGGCTAGTGTTTGGTTGATTAACTGGGGACTATTGTCTAGCCAAGTTAACACATGAAAGTGACCATCATACTTAGAGTCGGAAATTCCCTTTTTAAGTGGTAGAACTGACTTTTGAACCTAAGTCAACCTAACCCCAAAGCCAGTGTCCATTTCAAGTTATCATCTCATCCAATGTCCAATAAGAGTTATCTCTTAAACTTGTCCTCATGATTACCAGAAAGATGCAAACATAATTTGCTTAATCATTTTTCAGAAATAGGGAAAGGTTTTCTTGCTCTGGATGGAAGTTAGACGAGATGCATTTCAGCCACAAAATTCAGTAGTCCTTTGGTTTAGTAATACTAAAATTTGCTTAGTAGAGAACCTTCCGGGGGCCCACAAAGAAGATAGAGAATGATTTATAAAGGGCAATAGTGAAATAGGTACATTTATAGTTATTTAATAAGGCTGCTTAAAAATAGTTTATTGTTAGGTTTGGAAATAATATTTTTACAATATTATTTAAAATATGAATCTGAAGAAACTCAGACTAAAGGGCTTATAATGTAAATGAAAATTTGAGTCTGTCCTGTTTGTATCTGCAGTTATCACTCTTGTTGAATTCATTCTAAACTAAAGAGGTTTTGCAATATATGGCATTTAAAGAAGTAACTCCATTATTTTATTCATGACTTTATTTATCCATGACGTTTTTAATAAAGCCAGTTGTGGTGTGCTGAACAATGACATCCAAAAGATTCTCAGGTACTAAATTCTTGGAACCTATGAATGTTATCTGGCAAAGAAACTTAGCATATGTACTCAGTCTAAGCTCTTGGGATGGAAAGTCTCCTGAGTCACCCCACTGAGCCCAGGGAAATCATAGCAGTCCTTACAAGGGCCCCTGGAGGAGGCAGTATGGTGATGTAGCAGAGGCCACAGTGGTGGGGTTTGGAGGTAGAGGAAGAGATCACAAGCCAAGGAATACCAATGGCTGGTAAAAGGTGAAGAAGGCAAGGGATTAGGTTGTCTCTTTAGTATCTTCAGAAGGAAGCAACCTTGCTAACACCTTGCTGTTAGGCCTGTAAAACTGAGTTTGGACTTTTGACCTCCAGAACTTTCAGGGAATAAATCTGTGTTGTGGTAATTTGTTAGGGCATTAATGTGAAACTAATTTTTCAGTAGAGAAAGTGTTTGCTGGTTAATTGTCCTCAGCTTGATGACAGAGGACAATCCTTTAATGGCAAGTGACAAATAATTTTGGTTGGCTAATGCAGCTTCTGTCCATAACTTCTTTCTTTCTAGATGGAGATGGCCTTTGTTGGCAGACCATTCCCTGTGGGCCTCCTACATTTCTTCATGTCTTATGTCTGAGTTTTTGTTGGACTTTGACTTTAAGCCAAGTGAAGATTCTTGGTGGATAGAGACTGTCTACCTTTGAGGCAGAGGGCAGGATATTAAAGATAAGGTTCTTCTCTAGGGCAGAAGTTGGGCATGTTTGCCAAGCATACCTTTTAAAGTCAGGCCCTTATTAAGCTCAGGGTTTCTCACTTGAAACACAAACCTGCCTTGTTCTCAACATTAACCGGACCCGCTTCTGCATTGCCCTTGTGGGACTCCGAATAGGTGGGGGCAAGGGCGGTCACGCAAACATCAAGTTCACGCTGCCTGTTGTGCCATGCACAATGAAGTCATTTGTTGTCTGACCCAAGAGACTTAGACGTTCTGCAGACTAGTTGATTAGCTTTCAAGTAAGGTAAAAATCTGTTTGCCCAGTTCTTTAAGGCCTTTCAGCTGGAAATGTAGCATTGTTTTGGTTTGTGAGATGCAAATACAAGTTTGCTGAGGGTGCAGCTAAAGACACTTTCTTGATTATTCCATCAGTCTCCTTCCTTCTCCCTATCACTCAGTTATGATGCCTGAAGATGCACCATCTATGTTATAACCATGAAGTTAAAAACCAAAACAAACATGATAGAGCAAAAAGTCAGGAGTCTAGATGCCTGATGAAATCTTTGAATAGGAAAACCAACCATGGACAGCCTATTTCTAGATTTTTTTTTTCCACTTCCAGATATTTATGTGAGAAAAAGAAACTCCTATCTGTTTGTTCTCATGTTGAGCAGACGTTTTGCAACTCACAGCTGATGGCATCTTTGATTAAAAGCGAAGGATTTGCATGGAGCACGGGGTGTGGTACAAAAACAATGAATTCTGTTACGCTGAAAAGAAAAAAAAAGCGAAAGATTTAATTCTAAAAGAAATATTTTATGGGGGCTGTATTCATTTTTTCTAAAAAATAATTTTGTTTTTTAAGGAGTCAAAGTAATGTATTTTTGAAAAATTCAAACACCATTGAAAAGCATAAAAGTCAATCACTACTGCAACCCCACTACCAGAGATCATCACTAACTCTATCTTGGAGAGACTGCTTTATGAGAAGGCTCAGAATGGGTTAGATCTGGGTTTAAGGTGGTGGTTAGAATCTTAACCCCTTAATTTATTGACTCTGACCTCAGGCAAGTTGTTTAATAGTCCATGCATCAGATTTCTAATCTGTAAAATGAATGTAACCATAGCACCTACCTTCTGGGAACTATTAGACAATGTACATAAACTACTCAGAATAACTCTTTACAAAGAGTAAGCAATCACAGAGTAATATGGTCAAACTTGCAGATGTTTCTCTGTGAACTCACAAGCACGTACATATACACACAGGCACACACATGTTTAAATACAGCTAGAGCCTTACTCTTGAGAAAGGACATTTTCAACTTTGAATGTTTTTGGGTCCTGCTCCTAGACTCCCAAGGAAGCTACCAAGGTCAAAATGACTCAGCAAAACCTCAAAGCATGGGCTTTATTTGTGCCTGGAGCACACAATGTACATCTGTTTCACTTAAAACATAAAATAAAATAAATAAGAAGCATTCCAAACATAAAGATAAGAAAAAGAAAAAACCTCCCTGGTTCTCATATGATTAACGTTCTCAAGCCTTGTACATACTAAAAACTGAGGTAATATCTGTAACTTTCTGGGGTATCCTTTATCATGATCATTTTAACTATGTAAAAAAACATAGATAACCCTTTACCAAATGTTTCTTCCTGGAGCACTCTCTACTTTGTGAAGATTGTCTGTCCAGGCAGCTGTCCTAATTTGGGCTCCAAGAAAACTCTTTATTTCTCATCAAAAAAAAAAAAAAAAAAAAAAGATTTTTTTATTTTTCATCAACATTGTACATGTGATACTGTCACTTTTTTTTTCCATGTAACGTTATTTCGGAGACATATTTCCATGCTAATAAATGCAAATCAATATAAATCAACCACTTAGAGTGGTTTTCTGGTATTTCAATATACAAATGCATTTTAATTTATTTTAGCAGTCTTCCAATGATGAAAAATTGTTTTTGTTTTAAAGATTCTTCCTATTCTAAACAGTCCTGTGTTGAACATCTTTATATGTTGCTTTGCACATTTGCCTTACTATTTCCTTGGAATTATTTCTTAGAAATAAAAGTTCTCAGGAGCTCAGTTGATATGAAAAGACAGCTGAGCTGTCAAGTGTTGAAGTTAATTAAGGCAAGAATGAGCCAAAATTAAAGTTACAGTCAAGGCTTTACTCTCTTTCTGCAATAGGTTAAGTCAAAAGCTAGAGCCGGAGGAGGAGGCACTAACTTGCCATCTTTGATTTCCCCCACAGAACCTGCGCTGGTTGAGGGTCTGGTAGAGCAGTGCAGACATGGGCATTGTCTCACTGTTAAGGGAGAAGAGTCCCTAGCACTTTTGTAGACTCTGGGATTGTAGGGAACTGGGAGAAGGAAGGATCAAGAGTGAAAAAGTACTAGGTACTAAGCCAGGGTGGCGTGAAGTGTCTCCTAGGTTTCCCCTGCCCCCAGGATGAGGTCCTCCTTAGGCACCTGCCTAAGGCCTCCAAGAGAGACACCTAGGGATGCAAGTACAAGGCTTCGACTGTAGATATGCAGTTTGACCTGGGAGCACCTGGGACCTAGTCTCTATCTCCCCTCAGATGGCGATGCATGGCTCCCAGTGAGGGCTGTTAGATAAAGCCTTTGTACTTGCCTATGTGTGGGCCTAAAAAATCACACATGGGTTTTTGACGAGGAGCCTGACTTCTCATGAATGCTGGGTCAAGTGCACGGTGTAAAGGCTTTTACACATGATAACATACATGTTATATAGGCTTTTACACAGTTGACACTATTACCACAACATCACCCTCACTGAGAGATACTGTCCTCTTAAATATTTGACAGTCTTGTATTTAAACGTGGTTCCTCGTTTCAGTTTCTGTCTACTGGCTGTCAGGGAATTGGACCTCCTTTTCATATTCTGGGGCTGGGTCCTTATTTTACTTATGAGAGCTTTAGATCTGGTAAAATGGGACCTCTATCGCTATTCTTGTTTTGCAGTTTTTTCCTCTCCTCTTCTCATATGTTTATTTTTCCAGATGAATTTGAGAACCATTTAATAAAACTTCTCTTCCCCTTAAACTTCTATTGGGATTTCAGTTGGGTTTGTTGTATCACTAGATGAATTTGTAAAGAAGGGGCTGACATCTTGATAATACTGAGCTTTCCTATCTGGATCATGATCTATATGTCCTGTTAGTTTGGGCTAGTTTTTTAAGTGATATGGGTGTGTAAATAATTTCCTTGGTTAAAGAAGAACAATAAGATAGTTGACATAATTTTTCCCTTTGCCTAAGTGGGAGCAGGACAAGCTCTTTTATATCAGGACCATAAAAACCATATAAAATGACACATGTATAAACATGCATTCCTCTTTCTGGTTTCGATAAGCACAAATTTCAGCTATCATGGTTTAGTTAATAACCAGAGTTAATAATTTAGTTAATAACCAGAGTCCCCCACAACAGTTCAAATTTTAGTTATCATTGTGTGTTAACTATGAGTAATAGCGTTAGCATCAAGTACAAATTCAACTGCTAGCTTTTCAGTCTACAAACCACTATGTGCATAACAGATCAATAAATTGACCGGTAACCAGTTATGTCTCTTCCTTCATGCTTGGTCACTGCATATCTGTTACTCCGTTTATCAACATGGCAGAATATGCAGTGGTGTTCCCTCGTAATGTCCCAGCAATACGCACATGGGAGGCTTTGTGAGAGGGGATAATTGAAAGAGGGCACTGGCCAATAAAGATGGAAAGCCCTCAGACAGACAAGAGGTGGTAATGCTGAAAGTGTAAGGAATGGGACGTCGTTTATGGAATTGGAGATAAATGGGATGCCAGAAGAAATTGTCTCTGTGAGTATGTTGACATGGCTGCTGTTCAGAACACACCAGATTCACAGCCAGAGGAACAAGTCAGACTCACATGAACTTCAAGTGGTAGTGATAGAAAGGATCAACAGGTCTCAGAGGACATGACACTGGCAAAACAAAACCAAACCCTCACATTAAAGGAAGTCCTGGAGACATTTCATAGTGTCTTTGAAAACAGAAAGGATAAAATGTGAAACCTGATCCAAGCTTAAAGATTGAGATGATTTGCCACAGCATTGGAAAGATGCTTGCCCTGAGTCATAAATTAGATGACAAGAAGAAAGTGATCACCATTCAAGTTACTCATGAGAAACAGTGAAATGAAATAAATTTAATTCTCAGAGTTTCTAATGTTTTTAATCAAGATGTATGAAATTCTGTCATTTTCCTATTTCTCTGTATATTTATTATGTAGAGTAAGAGCTTTTTAAAAAAGATTTTATTTATTTGGGGGGAAAAGAGCATTTGAGCAGAGGGAGGGGCAGAAAGAGAGAGAGAGGCAGACTCCCTGCTGAGTGTGGAGCCCCACTCAGGGCTTGATCTCATGTCTCTGAGATCATGACCTCAGCTGAAACTCAGCTTAACTCATTGTGCCACCCAGGCGCCCTTATGAAGAGAAAGAACTTTTAATGTTTTGATAACATACACAGAAAAACTCAGCTTTTTCCTCCTTTGTAGGGAAGAACCCATTTCTTCTTTCCTGTGAGTTTCTTCCCTATGTGTTTCCTTCATTATTCACACAAAACGCTTCAGTTCTGATTCTTCCAGTCACCGAATGGGCGGGGGGTTTTCTCCACACCAAGCAATTCTTGGTTGGTGCCACCAGCAAGATATCCTTCAGTTCAACTCAACCCCAACACTGTTTACCTGGAGACACTATCAGATCTCACAGGCTAAGGGCTAAGTCCTACAAGACTTCTCCCCCTATCCACTCCGTATATACGCCACACTTCTGATGCCAGTCACAAGCACATGCTGTGCTTCTGACCAGCTGGCTGTGGATCACAGATAGCAACAACCTCTTTGTTGGGTTCAATTAATTTGCTAGAGCAGCTAACAAAATTGAGGGAAACATTTATGTTTACCAGGTTATTAAATTTTGTGATAAGGGATACAGATGAGCAGCCGGACGGAGAGATACATAGGGCAAGGTCTGAGAAGGTTCCGAGTGCAGGAGCTTCTGTCCCCATGGAGTTAGGGTGTATCACCCTCCACTGTGCATAAATTCCCCAATCTGGAAGCCCTCTGAACCTCATACTATTCGAATTTTATGGAGGCTTGCTTACCTAGGCATAACCAATTATTAAGTTAGCTTCTGACCCTTCTCCCATCTCTGAAGGTTAGGGAGTAGGACTGAAAATTCCAAACTTCTAATTATGTCTTAGTCTTTCTCGTGACCAGTCCTCATCCAGAAGCCCACCCAGAGTTGATTCAGTGGAACAAAAGGTGTTCCTAGAGCTCTTACCATTTAGGAGTTTACAAGGGTTTTGGGAGCCCTGTATCAGGGATGGGTCAAAGACCAAATATTAGAAAAAGAGATGCTGCTAGTGCTTTTAACACTTAGGAAATTATAAGGATCTCAGAAGCCTGGTGGCAGGAACAGGGAGGCAGAGACCAATATATATTTCCTGTTAGGTCACTGATAACATATTGTGAAGATCACAGGGCAACTGTAATTTTTTTTTCCGATTTTATTTATTTATTTGACAGATAGAGATCACAAGTAGGCAGAGAGGCAGGCATAGAGAGAGAGAGAGGAGGAAGCAGGCTCCCTGCTGAGCAGAAAGCCCAATGTGGGGCTAGATCCCAGGACCCTGGGAACATAACCTGAGCTGAAGGCAGAGGCTTTAACCCACTTGAGCTACCCAGGCGCCCCAATTTTTTCCATTAAGATAATTTTTCATCTTGTATAGTCATTCTCTGTGATCATGCACTTCTGGGCAAAGTGGACACAATCTGTCCTAAGGAAAACAGAAGGCAGAGTGAATAAGAATAGTAGGTTGAGTGAAAATCTCCCAGCTCAGAGGCACCTGGGTAGCTCAGTGGGTTAAACCTCTGCCTTGGGCTCAGGTCATGATCCCTGGTTTTTGGGTTCGAGCCCTGCATCGGGCTCCCTGTTCAGAAAGGAGCCTGCTTTTTCTCTTCCTGCTGCTTCCCCTGCTTGTGTGCTCTCTCCCACTCTGACAATTAAATAAAATCTTTAAAAAAAAATTTAAAAGAAAAAGAAAGAAAATCCCCCAGCTCAGAGCAGATGGCAGGAAAAGGAAAGGCTGTTCTCCTTGGTAAGAAAATAATGCCCCAAAGACTAACACTGGTCTGCAGGATAAATGTGCTGCTACAGAATTACCTGGGGACACTGCCACTCAGGGAGTTCCTTCCAGAAATGAAATTGCTATCACCAAGAGCTATCCTCACCACCATGTTCACTGAGGCCTTATTCATAAGAGTCAGGACATGGAAAGGACCTAAGTATTCATGGACAGATGAATGGATAAAGAAAATGAGTCTGTATAAAATGAAATAGGAAAAAGAAGGAAATCCAGCCATTTGTGACAGCATGAATGTACCTTGAGGGCATTATGCTAAGTGCAGTAAGCCAGCCGCAGAAAGACAAATACCGTATGGTCTCACTTAGATGTTCAATCTAAAAACAAAAAAACCAAAAGCAAAACTGAACTCCTGCTCATACATACAGAGAACAGATTGTGGTGACCCAAGATAGTGGGGTAGGAGAGATGAAGGAAGGTGGTCAAAAGGTACAGACTTTGGGGCTTCTCGGTGGCTCAGTCTGTTAAGTATCTGTCTTGGGCTCAGCTCATGATCCCAGGGTCTACTTAATAGGGAGCCTGTTTCTTCCTCTCCCTTTGCCCCTCTCCCCTACTGGTATTCTCTCCCTTCCTTGATTGTTCTCTCTCTCTCAAGTAAATAAATAAAATCTTTATTTTAAGACTTTATTTATTTATTTGTCAGAGAGAGAAAGAGTGAGCGAGCGTACAAGCAGGCAGAGTGGCAGGCAGAGGCAGAGGGAGAAGCAGGCTCCCTGCCTAGCAAGGAGCCCGATGCGGGATTCCATCCCAGGACCCTGGGATCATGACCTGAGCGGAAGGCAGCAGCTTAACCCACTGAGCCACCCAGGCATCCCAATAAAATCTTTATTTTAAAAAAAGGTACACACTCCCAGTTATAAGGCAAATAAATACTAAGAGTATACTGTACAACATGGTGACTGTAGTTAACACTGCTGCATTTTGGGTATTGGCTAAGAAGTGTAAATCCTGAAAAGTTCTCATCACTAGGTAGTTTTTTTCTTTTGTATCTATATGAGATGATGGATGTTATCTAAAGTTACTGTGGTTATTATTTCACAGTGTATGTCCACTCAGTGTGTTCTATATCTCAAACTTATACAGCGTTGTATGTAAATTATATTGCATTGAACCTGGAAAAAAAAGTTTCTTCCCAATGATCAGTTTTTTTAAATCCAGTGTTTCTCTAAAGCTTTTGCTTATAAGAATAGGAAGAATTTCCAGCCTTGGTTTTTTGAGCGTACATCCTTGTTCCCTTTCCTTCAGGAGTCAAGATTGTCTAGGTCAAAAATGCCCACTGTCTGAGTTGCTATGTCAGGGAGGGTGATAGCATTTATTCCAGTCCTTTCGTATGAAGTCATCCTGGCCACTTAATCTTTCAGTGCAGTGACACAATGAAACCCTCTCAGCCTAATGGGTTCAGGCACATCTTTCCTGGGCTGATAGCCAGGAATGGATTGATGAGCCGGTTTGAAAGGAACAAGAAAGCACAGAGAATTTTTCAAGCCAAGGAAGAGACCAGAGAAAGAAAGAAATACAGTTTCTGTCAATGGCTTTAAGTGAGGATTTTCCCTTAAAATCCCTATGATGCCCTACAATGCTGTGAGTGATTTTTAAGGCCAGTGAGGATTGGCTTTGCTTAATGGGGTCATTTGATTTTAATGCCTCAGATGGGACTGCTGCTATTTTTGGCCCAATAAATGAGTCTACCGTGGTATACATGAACAAATATAAAAAGGTAAATCATGTTTGTACTGTGATCAGTTTAGAGGGGGAGGGTCCCAGGAAGAAAGCAGGACAGAAGATGAGATGTGAGATGTAATCTTAGAAGTAATGCATAAGATTCCCTCATCTCTGGAGTAAAAGTGCATAAAAGGCAGAGGCATCTGTATTTATAGATGTTCTGACTTCAGCTCTGAGAAGTAATTTAAGGAACTCAAAGACCTGTCTCATTGGATATCTGCCCTTGCTAAGTTCCTGGACTTCTTACCTTTATCTCAACCTCTTAAGTCTTTATGGATCTACCTTCGATTAGCAGTATGACCTTGAGCAGACTGTCTTTTCCAGCCTCAGCCTCTTCACCAGTAAAGCCAGAGGATTGAAGGAGAAATCTAAAGTGTCTTTCAGTTCAATGGCTTTGTGACTCTCTAAAGTTCTTCATGAGAAATTCTTTTAATTGGAGGGACAGTTTCTGTCAATAAATTAATTTTTAAATATGAATTAACCCCAGCCTTGGTGTACAAAGTATTTAAAGTGACTTGCTTTCGCTTTATTTCTCTGGCTTATATATATGAGGAAATTTCTTATCTTCCCAGTCCTGCACATAGCTACCTTCAACTAAACTAAGGCATGGTCTGGGATTTCTGAGCTTTTCAAGAGTTTTTTATATTGCTTCTTTGATTGGCAGCACAGATTAGCACATTACTGAGGCAGTTAAGATTTCCCTATAGAAATGAACAATATTAAATATATAACATTGTTCATACAACAGCCAGTTAGAAATGCTATAAAATAATTTGTAATGAAATATGAAGAAATATAAACACTTATGTAAAATAACGATCTTTGTGCTCATTTTAAGAACTATTGAGCACTGCCTATCCACACTTTATTTTCATCTCCAGTGTAGGTAAAAAAACAAGCTTTGACACACTACAAATATTTTCTTATGATAAGAGTAAATTGGTTATATTCATAGCTTACATATGGCTCAAACTCTCTGAGGCTTTAAGACAGCTTGACACTAAAAGCTTATTCAGGACTTCCAAGTTCTTATAAAATAATGACAGAACTTCTAACTCCTAACTTTCCATACATCTGCCAAAAAGCGTGTATATCGTAAGGAGAATAAATGCAATAATCTATAATTCAAGTCTACAACAATACTAGGAGACAGAAAATAATACGGTTCTCTTCAATTTATATATAGTGGAGAAATGAAAACCCAGCACCACCAACTACTGAGCTATGCTGGAGTGATGTGTCAGGCAGCTTCTAGCAATAGAGGAATAAAGGTAAACTTCTTCAAAAAGAAGTTCTCCTAGCAAGTGGAGAAACTCTAAAAACACCGTATGGCGCCATGCCAGCTCCTTTCATGTGATCACCTTGCATTTTATGTGCCCAGAAGTCATGAAAAGAAAGTATTCCACATCAGCTATGAGGCATCCTTGCCGTAAATGTTTGACTTCAACTGAATTCCAGGAAAGAGAAGAATCTGGAACGTGGGTTATTTTGTAGACTACTGACCTGTATTCTAAAGAGGATTCAATGTCATGAAGAACCAAGAGAAGAAGAAAGATGGTTTCAGATTGGGGTCGGGGGATAATGAGACATAACAACCAAACACAATATGGGAGTCCTGCCCGCATCCTGGATGGGCATGCAGCTCCAAAGGCCATGTGGCCCATGGGAGGGGAGTTGCAGTTCAACCGGATGAAAGCTGGCTTTTCAGGTGTGGTAATGGTGATGTGGTTGTGTAGGAGAAAGTCCTTGTTCCTGAGAGATGCAAACTGGAGAATTTAGGGGTGAACTGCGAGGAAGTCTGGAGTCTACTTTCAGAGAGTTTGGTAGAAGAGGAGTGCGGCTACATACACTGAGGGGTGCAGTGTGTGTGATCAGATAGTAGCAGCTGGTGGAGCTTGTGGGATAGACTGTGGTTGTGACCTTTCTGTGGGCTTTCAATTTTCCGAAAGAAAAGAAAATTTCGGGCCTCTGAGTTTAAGCCTTCGAGACTTTGAACTACGTCCTATGCACTTTCTGGTGATGTTTCCCAGGGAACTCTCCGTGTGTATGTTTATCCACCCTATGGCAGGCAGAGAGTGCAGAGAAGAGAAAAAAGAAGTTCATGAAGACTCCAAGTTCCCAGCTGGCAAGTGTTATGTCTGCAGTTTCTCTGGCCCAGTATTTCTGGAAGTGTAGTCTGTGAACTACTGGTGAGCCTGCATGATATTGGGCCTGCCCCAGACCTGCGGGAACTCTGGAGGTGGGCCTCAAGAATCAGAATTATAGCAAGTGCTCTGTGATTCTTTGGCACACTCAAGCTTGAGAAGCCTTGATTGTTTCATCAGGGAGTGGTTTCATGCACTGCCATTCCACCAAATGTGTAGTGTGGCCTCTGACACAGATCTCTGACTCAAATGCATTTAATTCCTAAAAGAATCACAGCTTCTGCCTCTCCTCTTCCTGTACCTGCTGTCATTCCCCCAATACGATTATTCCGAACATTGATTGTCATGTTTAAATAGAACAACAGTGAGTCAGGATTTTATATTAACTAGGAGGAGGACATATTAACTTTACACCATCCACTGCAATTGAAGAAACTAGTACCTAAAGGAGATAAGATATGGGGCACTTAAGCTTTGATGGGGGTTGAGGAATGCACTGGCAGAGAGAACATACTTGAGATGTGGAATTATGTCTGAGCCTGTTGGCACACCAAAGTTGGGAGGGCCCTCATAAGCTGGGGACATGAGAGGGCTCAGCGTTTTGAAAGAGTGTGACATCTTGAGAGAGTTAAGAGGGAGGAAGGGGTGCCAAGGGTGGGGCAAAGGGTCCTGGGAAAATTTGTGTACAGACTTTTGATGGAATTATAAAAACCTCTTTTCCAGTTTAGGAATGGTTCTTGGAAAGAAGAAAAGTTCTTAATACTCTATTTCCAAGTAATTGAGTCAATAAAGATATGTTCTTGGTTGTGGATTGTGGTTGTGGCTACTGAAATGTCACCCTTAGCTATTAACACTGGAATGCCTCCTAATGTAATGCCTCTTTGGCCTCTTGGAAGAGAGCATCACTCCCCCAACCCAATCAGGAACATGTGGGATTGAATGAAGAGCAAATCAAAGGTAAAATACCATTTATATACATTTTGCTCCTCACTTATAATGGGTGAGTTCCATGGAGAAGAAGAAGAGGAGGGAATGAAGTAGATATGGGGTGTCTTCAGGGGCTTAATGAAAGTTCTACCGTTGATTGTGGTGGTGGCTATACAACCCTGTGGACATAGTAAAAATCATTCAGCTGTGCCCTTTATTTTTTTTTCAGCTGTGCCCTTTAAATGAGCAAATTTTATGGTATGTAAACTATATCTCAGTAAAGCTGTAACATAATTTTAAAAGCCACTGGAAGCACATCTAGGTTTGCGAAGAACAGAACATTCTTTGTGAATTATAGTGTGACTCTCTGGCCAAACATGGACAGCTATGCATCAGACAAACTAAGGACACATTGTAGGAAGTTTATCATCCAAGATGGAAGAAAAGTAATTAAGAAACGTTTCAAGAAGCATAGATAAAAATGATGAAAATAAGAAGACCTGTTTCTTTTGCATCACCTACCCATTACTTCTGTATTTTTTAAGTAGGTAAAGTAACCAGAGGGAGTAGAGAAAGGAGGTGAAAATGTGGGCATATTTTATTTAAAATTTCATTTGTTATTATTTTTTAAAGATTCTATTTATTTTTTTTGACAGAGAGACACCCAGCGAGAGAGGGAACACAAGCAGGAGG
The DNA here is from genome assembly GCF_964662115.1 of Mustela nivalis. Lineage (NCBI taxonomy): Eukaryota > Metazoa > Chordata > Mammalia > Carnivora > Mustelidae > Mustela > Mustela nivalis. The sequence continues at coordinate 79,596,634 of NC_139022.1, read as the reverse complement.
AGTGGGAGAGGGAAAAGCAGGCTCCTGCCGAGCAGGGAGCCTGATGCAAGGCTCTATCCCAGGATCCTGGGATCATGAACCTGAGCCAAAGTCAGACGCTTAATGACTGAGCCACCCAGGCGACCCTCATTTACTATTTTTCTTAAGGGCACAGTGTATCTCAAGAGCTGACACTGAGATGATGTGGGTGATTTGAGATGAGTGGGATTGTGCCTGTACGGTTGTTATAATAATTGAATTTTCAGAAACAGAAATTCATAGGCAACCATGACTGTTAGCCTGTATTCCTTGCTGCCAGTTAATGTTTTAAGAATCTGAAAACCCTCTGTGTTGGTTTGTTTGTGCTTGTGGGGCTCACAGACAGTAGTGTCTTTTCTTTAAGCCTATCATCCAAACACTTCAGGGTTTGGAAGGTAGGAGAAGGGGGTAGAAGGACAACAAAGTGTTACTATGAAGTAGTGAGCCTAGTGGCCTAGCAAGCCTCAGAAATTGGAACAAGTGTTGAGCAACCCTAGCTTCATCTGACGTTCCTCGGTGAAGAACAGGGGCCAGTTGGGGTATGCAGCCTAGGCATCTGGGTCAGGATGTCCCTTTCTCAGGGCTAGGCATGTGGAGCTGAGAGAACCATGGGGGTGCCTTGGGAGAAACCAAAGCAAAAGTCAGGCAGAGTATTCAAGCTCTTTACCGATCAGAAGAAGCCAGGCCAAGAGGGAGAATCAAATACATAGGCTCTGAAAAGAAACAGCTTGAGAAAAGAGGGTTGAATCAGGAATTGGAAATGGAGTTAACAGGCAATTTCAGTGATCAGGTGGGATGAAGAGGGGAAAAAAAGGGGGAAAGAGCTGTTAATGGCACTGCCTCTTCCTTGTTCCATCACAACTCTTACAACGGCTGAGTCAAAGAATTATGGAATCTAGTAGCTCCATCCACGAGCTAGACAGTCAGGAAAACCTCCAAGGGAAAGAGTATTGATGTTTAAGGACCTCCAGAGTGGTTGCCAGATTGATTGCTAAACCACCCTTACTACCAAAAAGTTCTTCCTTACATTAAAATGCACAGTTGCTGCGAGTAAAACCCATTTCTCACCTTGGCCACTTACTGGCTGGGCATCAACACACAGCTGGTGAAGGTGTGAGAAGCCATAGGCTCTCTAAGGGTTAGTCTCCTCATTTGTAAAATTGGCATTAGGGTCTGTAAGGGTCTGCCTTTCAGGGTTATTGGAGAGATTGAATGAGCTGAGATTTATAAAGCATATAGATTAGACCTTGGCACAGGGTATGCATTGCTTTCAGCATTAGAATCAGTCCTGGTGTTAGTGTTTCTCTTGTTCTTAGTACTACTGAGACACATATCCTGCCCCCCCCACCCCAAAAAATTCTCCTATCTGACAAATAACGGTATCTGTAAATTTCTTGAAAATACTGCTGACAAAAAAAACGTAATTACTGGTTTGCTGAGTGCTCAGTGTGTGATAGGCCTTCTAGTGTGTTTTATTTAGATTTTAGATTATCTCTTTTTATCTGTGGGATGACCCCTTAAATAAAAAGAACCCCATTTTACACATTAGAGGACAACGTGGAAAATTAAGTGACTTGCTCAAGGTCCCCCAAATCGGAAGTTGGAAGTGGAACTTGAATCTAGTCCTATATAACTCCCAAGCCTCTTCTTAAGAGTGAGAGCAGCCACAGAAGCACAGGGTTAGTATTTTGCTTATACAGTGACCTTAAGGACACCTTGAGGTGAGATGCCTGAGGAGCACAACCTCAATCTCAAGGTTAGGGCAGTACTAGCCATTCCTTCACTTTCTGTATAATTTGTCATGGGTTTATAGATTTGCCTATTGTGGTTTTTAAAATCTTCTGGAAGCATTCATGTCTTTAGTGCGTACTGGTCTTTATATTAACAAATTCTCCAAGCCAGTAGGTTTTTAAATAGTGTGGGGATTTTCTCACATAGCCTCAGAGGAGGAGAAGACCCAAGTGGGTACCTTTCCCAGTCACACCCCCTGTCCACTCCATTCAGAACTGTTCCACTTTCAAATAGTTTGTATTTTAGGGTTCCATGTAAGGAAATGCCTTTTCAGAGAAAAGAATTTTCTGCTGCTAAAAATATAAATGCTTGAAAACCAAAGCCTCAAACTATTGTTGGTAGTACTTGCATTTAGTTTTCTCAAAACAGATTGTTCAAATATACCCTATTCTCATGTCTTGCATTCTGAGATTTTAGGAATAATTGTCTTGTTTCTGCTGGATATACCCTTCATGGTTTCCTGATTAATAGTAATTTCTAGGGGCGCCTGGGTGGCTCAGTGGGTTGAGCCGCTGCCTTCAGCTCAGGTCATGGTCTCGGGGTCCTGGGATCGAGTCCCGCATCAGGCTCTCTGCTCAGCGGGGAGCCTGCTTTCCTCTCTCTCTCTGCCTGCCTCTCTATCTACTTGTGATCTCTCCCTGTCAAATAAATAAATAAAATCTTTAAAAAATATAGTAATTTTTATGTTAGGCATGTTGTTTTTCCTATTATGCTTTCCCTCTAATGATACCAGGTACTTTACGAGGACTCCTTACCCTGCCATGGCTAGTCATGTATCCCATGCCACAGGCAAAGTGACTCGTCCAGTAATTGATAAATGGCTGAAGCAGAACAAACTTAAGTCTTTTCCTAGTTCAATATTCAAAGCATTAGCTGGTGAATGAAATCATGCAGGGATAAGCAAAGCAGAGAATAGAGGGAAAATTTGAATCCTGCTGAAATTGTTTGAGCTCCTGGATCCAGTTGGACCTGAAACCATGTTCATATCTGGATTCTCCATTTAAATGATCCAAGACTTCTCCTCTTCCTGGATGTCTTCCAAGACATCTTAGATGTCATCCAGCAGCTGTATCTGCTCTATCCTTGGCATCTAAGGCTTTGCACATTACTTATTTGTGCTTGTTGGGAATGCTATTATAAAAAAACTGTTTTTAAAAAACAAACAAACAAACAAACAAAAACTGTCCTTAAGTTACTCCAAATGTAGACTTCATCTGTTTCCTCAACCAAGAAGCAAGCTCTTCAAGGAAGGGATCATTTTCTCAACATATGTAGCCTCTGAGAGAGTCTTAATGATTTGAGCATTTGACTTTCCCAGAGGGTAGTAGTACATTTTGTTTGGGAAAATCTGAACATTTTGCTTTTTTTTTTTTTTTTTTAAGAGCAAGAGAATGCATGTGTGCATGTGAGAGGGGAAGGGCAGAGGGAAAAGGAGAGAGAGAATCTAGAGAATCTTAAGCAGGTTCCATGCTCAGTGTGGAGCCAGATAGGGGGCTCGATCTCACAACTCTGAGATCCTGATCTGAGCTGAAATCAAGAAATCAGATGTTTAACCTTCTGAGCCACCCAGATGTCCCATTGCCTTTCTATAATACAAACAGGGACAGTCAGCTTTTGAAAACTCTGCCCAGTGGTTGGCCTCATGAACGCATGTGTTGTAACCACGTCTTCAGTTCTGATCTTTTCCATTTGCCTTCAGATACGTATAGTTTTCATGATCTACATTTATCCACCAACTCCTTTAACCTGCTTTCAGTGGTAGATGCTGTATGAGGCAAAATGTTTTTGTCATTTAATTCCAGTATAGTTAACATTCAGTGTTATATTAGTTTCAGGTGTAAAATATAGTAATTCAGTAATTCTATACATTATTCAATGCTTATCATGAGAAGTGTCCTCTTTATCTCCATTACTTATTTCCCATCCCCCCACTCACCTCCCCTCTAGTAACCATCAGTTTGTTCTCTATAGTTAAGAGTGTGTTTTTTGGTTTGTCTTTTTCCTTTGTTCATTTGTTTTGTTTCTTAAATTCCACATCAGTGAAATCATAATGTATTTGTCTTTCTCTGACTGAATTTTACTTCACTTAGCATTATAGTCTCTAGATCTATCCATGTTGTTACAAATAGCAAGATCTCATTCTTTCTCATGGCTGAGTAATAGTGCATTGTATAGGGATGCCTGGGTGGCTCAGTCAGCAAAGCCACTGCCTTCTGCTCAGGTCATGATCCCAGGGTCCTGGGATCAAGTTTCGAATCAGACTCCTTGCTCAGCGGGGAGCCTCCTTCTCTCTCTGCCTCTGCCTGCTACTCTGCCTGCTTGTGCACTCTCTCTCTCTCTCTCTCACACACACACACACACACAAATGAACAAATAAGATCTTTTTAAAAAATAGTCCATTGTATATATATACACCACATCTTCTTTATCTGTTCTATCAGTGGACACTTGGGCTGCTTCCATAATTTGGCTATTGTAAATAATGCTGCAATATATATAGGGGTGCATATACTATGTTGTCATATTTTTTTCAGTAAATACCTAGTAGTAGAATTACTGGATCATATGGTAGTTCTATTTTTAATTTTTTGACAAACCTGCATACTGTTTTATATGGTGGTTGCACCAGTTTGCATTCCCACCAACAGTGCACAGGAGTCCCTTTTTCTTCACAATCTTGCCAGTACTTGTTGTTTCTTGTATTTTTGATTCTAGCCATTCTGATAGGTATGAGGTGATATCTCATTGTGATTTTGATTTGTATTTCCCTGATGATTTGTGATGCTGAGCATCTTTTCAAGTGTTTGTTGGCCAACTCTGCCTTTGGGGAAATGTCTGTTTATATCTTCTGACCATTTTTTAGTTGGCTTATTTTTTTGGTGTTGCGTTATATAAATTCTTTATATGTTTTGAATGCCAGTCCTTTAGCAGTTATGTCATTTGCAAATATTTTCTCTTTTTCAGTATGTTGTCTGTCTTTTAGTTTTGTTGATTGTTTCCTTTGTTGAGCAAAAGCTTTTTATTTTTATATAGCCCCAATAGTTTATTTTTGCTTTTGTTTTCCTTGCCTCAGGAGACATATCTAGAAAAAGGTTGCTATGACCAATGTTGGAGAAATTACTGCCTGTGCTCTCTTCTAGGATTTTTATAGTTTTAGGTTTCACATTTAGGTCCTTAATCTTGAGTTTATTTGTGTTTAGGGTGTAACAAAGTGGTTCAGTTTCCTACTTTGCATGTAGCTGTCCAGTTTTCCTAACACCTTTTGTTGAAAAACCTCTTTTCTTTCTCTTTTTTTTTTTATTTTAAAGATTTTTGTCAGAGAGAGAGAGGTAGGCAGAGGGAGAAGCAGGCTCCCTGCTGAGCAAGGAGCTTGATGTGGGACTTGATTCCAGGACCCTGGGATTGTGACCTGAGCTGAAGGTTGACGCTTAATCAATTGAGCCACCCAGGTGTCCCAAAAAGACTGTTTCTTTCCCATTGCATATTATTGTTTCTTTTATCAAAGGTTAATTGACCATATAATCATGGATTTTATTTCTGGGCTTTCTACTCCATTCTATTGATTACCAAGTCTGTTATTGTGTCAGTACCATACTGTTTTGATTACTACAGCTTTGTAGTAGAACTTGAAATCTGGAATTGTGATATTTCTTTCTTTGTTTTTCAAGATTGCTTTGGCTATTAAGAATCATTTGTAGTTCACTGAAAATATTGTTTGTTTTAGTTTTGTGAAAAATGCTATTGGTATTTTGATAGAGGTTGCATTAAATTTTAGATTGCTTTAGGTAGTATAGACATTTTATCAATATTAGTTTTTCTAACCCATGATCATGGAATATCTTTCTATTTTATTATGTTGTTTTCAATTTCTTTCATCAATATTTTTTAGTTTTCAGAATTCAGGTCTATACTTCCTTGGTTAAGTTTATTCTAGGTATTTTATTATTTTTGGTACAATTGCAAATAGGATTGTTTTCTTAATTTCTCTTTCCACTCTTTCACTATTAGTACATACAAATGTAACAGATGTCTATACATTGATTTTGTATCTTGCAAACTTGCTGAATTCATTTGTAAGGTCTAGTAGCTTTTTGGTGGAGTCTTTGGGTTTTCTGTTTAAAGTGTCATGTCATTAGCAAATACTGAAAGGTTTACTTCTTCCTTAGCAATTTGAATGCTGTTTATTTATTTTTCTTGTCTGATAGCTGTGGCTAAGACTTCCAATACTATTTTGACTAAAAGTGGAAAGACTGGACATCCTTGTCTTATTCCTGATCTTAGGGGAAAACTCAGTTTTTCACTATTGAGTATCACGTTAGCGATTGGTTTTTCATATATGTTTTTCTTTATTGTGTTGAGGTATATTTCCTCTAAAACTACTCTCTTGATAGTTTTTATCATGAATGGTTGCACTTTTTCAAATGCTTTTTCTGCATCTATTGAAATGATCATATGCTTTTTATTCTCTCTCTTCTTGATTGATGTATCATGTTGATTGATTTGCAAATACTGAACCACCCTTGCATCCCAATATTAAATTCCAGTAGATTGTGGTGAATGCATTTTTTTAATGTCTTATTGAATTTGGTTTGCTAGTATTTTTGCATTTATGTTTATCACAGATATTGGCCTGTACTTCTTTTTTTCTGTAGCATCTTTAGCTGGTTTTGGTGTCAGGGTAATGCTGGCCTCATAAAATGAATTTGGAAGATTTCTTTCCTCTTTTTTTTTTTTTTTTTTTGAATAGTTTGAGAATAGGTATCAACTCTTCTTTAAATGTTTGGTAGAGGTGCCTCCTTAGTGCAGTAGGCATGTCAGTCTCATAAATGTTTGGTAGAATTCACCTGTGAAGCCATCTGGACCTGGACTTTTGTTTATTGATAGTGTTTTGATTATTAATTCAGTTTCATTGCTGGTAATTAGTCTGTTCAAGTTATCTATTTCTTCCTGCTTCAGTATTGAGAAGTTATATGTTTCTAGAAATTTATCCATTTCTAGGTTGTCTAGTTTGTTGGCATATAATTTTTAATAATATTCTCTCATAATCCTTTGTTCTTCTATGGCATCAGTTATTTCTCCTCTTTCATTTCTGATTCTGTTTGAGTTCTCTGTCTCTCTCTCTTTTTTTTTTTTAGTTTCTATTTCATTTATCTCTGTTCTAATCTTTATTGGTTCCTTCCTTCTTTTAGTTTAGGGGTTTTGCTGGTTCTTTTTTTCCTAGCTCCTTTTGGTATAAGGTAAGATTGTTTGAGATTTTTTTTTTTTTTGATTCTTGAAATAGGCCTATATTGCTATAAACTTCCCTCTTAAAATCACTTTTGCTGCATCCCAAAGATTTTGGACTGTTGTGTTTCATTTTCATTTTTTGTATTTTTTATTTCCTCTTTGATTTCCTGGTTGACCCATTAATTGGTTAGTAGCATGATATTTAACCACCATGTATTTGTGCTCTTTCCAGATTTTTTCTTCTAGTTCATTGCGTTGTGATCAGAAAAATACATATACCTGGATTCCTTTCTCTTGATTTTTTTGCTTATCTATTACTGATTTGTGATTTGTGGTTACCATTATGTTTATATGTAACATCTTATGCATATAGCAATAGTAATCTATATTAAGTTGATGGTCATTTAAGTTTTTGTTTTGTTTTATTTTGTTTTGTTTTGATGGCTACTTAAGTTTGAACCCATTCTTTACTCCTCTCCTCCCCACTATGTTTTAGGTATATGGTGTCATACTTTAGATCCTTTTATTTTGTGAATCCCTTGACTGATTTTTATAGATGTACTAATTTTTACTGCTTTTATGTTTCCTACTTTTCTTACTTTTCCACTCAGAGAGTCCCTTTTAATATGTCTTGTAGGGCTGGTTTAGTGAGCATGAATTCTTTTAACTTTTGTTTTCTGAGAAGGTGTTTATCTCTCCTCTTCTGAATGATAGCCTTGCTGGGAAGAGTATTCTTGCCTCCAGGCTTTTTCCTTTCAGCACTTTGCATATATTGTGTCACTTTCTTCTGGCTTACAAAGGTTCTACCAAAAAAATCAGCTGATAGCCTTATGGGGTTTCCCTTGTTTGTAACTGTTGTCTTTTCTCTTGCTGCTTTTAAAATACTCTATTACTTTTTGCTATTTTAATTACTATGTGTCGTGGTGTGGACCTCCTTGGCTTGATTTTTTTGGTGGATCTCTTTGCCTCCTGGGTCTAGATTTCCATTTACTTCCCTGGATTCAAGTTTTCATTTATTATTTCTTCAAATAAATTTCCTGCCCCCTCTTCTCCCTCTTCTTCTGGGACCCCTGTTATGCAATTGTTATGTTTGATGGAGTTGCTGAGTTCCTTAAGTCTATTTTTATTTTTGTTATTATTTTTCCCTCACCTGTTCAGCTTGATTGCTTTCCATTACTCTTTCCTGCAAGTCACTGATATGTTCTTCTGTTTCCTCTAGTCTACCATGTGTTCCATCTTGTGTATTTTTTATTTGTTACTGAGTTCTTCATCTGTGGTTGTTTTCTGTTTTCTGTCTTTTTGTTGAGGGTCTCAATGAGGTCCTCCATTCTTTTTTCCAGACCAGTGAGTATCTTTATGACCATTACTTTAAATTCTCTCTTAGGCACATTCTTTGTCTCCCTTTGATTTTTGTTCTCTTGCTATGATTTTGTCCTGTTCTTTCATTTGGGACTTATTCCTCTGTATCATCAATTTGTCTAACCCTCTGTCTGTTTCTTTGTGTTAGAAAAGTCACCTATGTCCCCTACTTTTGCAAGTAGTGGCAAGAAGAGGTCCTTTGGTGCCCAACAGTGCAGTGACCCCTATTCACCAGAACCTGGCACTTCAGGTATGTCTCCCATGTGTGCTGTGTGTACCCTATTACTGTGGCTGAGTTGCTTTTTTCTTCAGTCCAGCTGTCTGCAATGGATCTCTTTGCCTGCTGTGAGCAGGGTTTGGTCCCTATGTTGTTATTGGGCCAGTCCAGGGCCACCCTGGGCTTGAGTTAAGTCAGACCAAGCATTTGCCAGGGATGTAGTAGCTCCAAACTGCAGGTCACTTTCCCTGTGTTGTCCCCTGAGAGGTTTTCATTGGTGGATGGGGTCTGTGGTCAGATCAGATGTTTCTTCCCACCACAGTGATGCAGTCAGATAGGTGTGTGTGGTTATGTTCCCCTCTCCAGGGTTGGAGCCACTTTGGAGTGGTGCTGGCCCCTGTCAGGCCTGTTTGCATGCTGCTGTGGCACTGCTTTGGCTGGGCTCTGGCCAAGGGCATGTTTGAGGGGAACTGCAGCTGCCCAGACTGAGGCCAGCCTGGCTGGAGGGGTGTGTCTTCAGGAGAATGTGGGGGTGGGGCACACCGTTAGCAAGCTAAGTGTAGAACATTGGTGCTCTGCTGGTTCCCAGAGGTGTCTAGGCTGGGAGGTGGGAGGGAAACAGTGCCTGGAAGCTCCCTTGTTCCTGGAGATGTCTCGTCAAGTTCCCTGGCCCTCAATCACATGCTCTGAGATTAGTAAGTAAATCTTATTCCTGTAGACCCCAGGCATTTTTCAAAATGCTGCTTCTATGCTGTATCTCCATAGGCCTCCTTTTTGTGTTGTCTCTTTAAGGTGGAGACTCATTTTCTTCTCACCCTCCCACCTCTCCCAGAGCTGAGCCCACTGATCTTTAAAATTCCAGATGTTAATCCCCACTGATTATGAGAACTTACAGAATTAGGGCCCTCTGGTTCTCAAAGCCAAATGTCTTCTCTATACAGGTTCCCCAAGCCTGGGGTGTGCAGTATGAGGATCTTTTTCTCTCCCTTCTCCACACCTATGGTGTCCCTCCCTCCCATGGACAATTCTTCAAATCCCTCTTAGTGGCCTCTTCTATACATGTAGCTGTGGAGAGTGTGTTCTTCCAGTCTTTGGGTCATTTTTTATTTACACTGACATGGGTGTTATCCAGTTGTATCTGTGGGTTGAGGTGAGCCTAGGACTTTCCCACATTACCATCTTCTCCCCAGAATGGTTTTTGATTAACTAATATAATTTCTTATACAGTGTATAACATGAGACAGTTGACAATGGTGTTTTTAAAATGTGCATTTTCACATGTGGAAACATCTCTGATGATAGCGTTCACTGTCACAACTCTTCAGTAGCAAGAATTAAGGTTCAACCCTTTACCCTGGTATTAGGATTGTGATCTGACCCCAGTCTACCTTCCCAGCTTCAGTCTCTTAACTGCTTATTCACTGGTGTTAGGGGTTGAGGGTGGGGGTCACTCAGGCCTGGGGCTGTCATTTAACAAAGTACACCTAGAACCCTTTATGCATGTCACAGCATGGAGAATCACCACTCTACATTCCAGCCAAACTCTGACTGTTGCTCCTCTGAGATTCTCCAATTTTCAAATCTTCCATCGTTCTAGTTTCTGTGTTTGGAATTTTCCCTTAATTGTTACTATCCAAGTACTACCCTTTCTTCCAAGGCCATTTCTTCTTTGAAGCATTTTTGGAACTCCTCATCATCAATAGCACATATATGTTACTTACTATGTGGGTGTAGCTATCCTCAGTCAATTCTCACAATAACACTACAAGTTAAGTTCTGTTAGTATTCCATCTATTCCATCTCATTCCAAATGAGAAAATCAAGGTAAGTAATTTTCCCAGGACTACACAGCTAGTATGTGGCAAAGAAAGGATTGAAATTAAGATGCTCTAGAGTCTGTGTTCTCAATTACTTGAATTTCTCATGGCTCTTCTCAAACTCTGTCTTATATTTTCATTATTTGTATATGCCTTGCTTCTCCTAGTCTCTAAGCAACTTGAGGACAGGGTATAGTGAAATGTGCATAGCATTTGAAAGCAGAAAGAATGGGCTTGAAAGAATGGGCAGAAAGAATGGTTTATGGAAATTAGCTATAATAGTTCAAAGCCTAAGTATTAAGAACAGTAATGATTTGCTTTCCTCACTCTTTGTTGGCAGAAAGATTCTGTTAAGACATGACTGCTGTTGACTAACATGTGAAATCTGAAAAACCAAACTTGTAGAAACAGAGATTGAATTGTTGTTTCCAGAAGCAGGAGGTGTGCAGAGATTGGGTGAAGGCAGTCAAAGGTACAAACTTCTAATTATAAGGCAAATATATTCTGGGGTTGTAGTGTATAATGATAACTACAGTTAACAGCTCTGTACTGTACATTTGAAAGTTGCTAAGACAGTGGGTCTTAAGAGTTCTTACCACAATAAAATTGCAACTATGTATTCATCCTTTCTGATGCCTAAGTAATATTCCATTGTATATATGGACCACATCTTCTTTATCTATTCATCTGTTGAAGAGCATCTCGGCTCTTCAACAGTGTGGCTATTGTGGACACTACATCAAAAACCAATGATGTACTGTATGGTGACTAACATATTGTAAGTATGTAAAGTCAAGGATCTGAACTAAACATTGTGGTGATCATTTTACCATGTACACATATATTAAATCATACTGTACATCTTAAACTTATGCTATGTTATATGTCAATTATATCTCAAAAACTGAGGAGAAAATTACAAAGAAAAACCAGACTGCTGTTCCTGGGGATACAGGGACAAGGAAACTGCCTGGTCCAGGTCAGTGAGGGAAACTTACCAGTGGCAAAAAGGTTACCCTTTCTATTTGCTTTTTTTCCAGGAGGGTTTAGGCACCCTTCTCTTTTCTAGATTCTGGCAGGGTCAAGAACTGTGTGAATTTTCCCCATAGCAATGATGAAGAGAAAATGCCTTCTCTTGCTCATATTCTTTACAGAATGATTACATGGCTTTATTTACTTTTTCTTTCTTTCTTTTTTCTTTTTTTTTTTCTTAAAGATTTTATCTTTCTTTCTTTTTTCTTAATGAAAGCAGACATCTGAACTCACATTTTCTCTTAGGGGGAAGTCCTAAAGACAGCAGAGGCTTCTGAGGGTGTGCCCTAGTCCATCTCAGCAAGGACACCTGTGCAATTCGGATGAGTTGTATCCTCCATAGCTGATGTGGTGCACTACTCTGTGCTGAGCTGGCCTGTTGACTCAGCTGTTCAGAGGAAGATAGGAGCCTCTAAGGATGACAGAATATTCTTAACCAACAGAGCCAGACAATTCCAGGATAAACACACAGAACTGAGTTGGAGACCATTCATTCTCTCAACTAGCCTAATGATTCACAGTTCTAGGATTGAAACTTTGGAATCATTGTGGACCCTTCCGTCACACCCCAGGTCCACACCATAGAAGGTTATGCTGGCTCTACCATCCATAAATCCATAGATCCGAGTGTCCCTCATCTCCTTTGCTGTTTTCACTCAGGTGCAAAACACCATTATCTCCCATTTTGAGCTCTTGTAGGAACCTCCTATGAGACTCCTTCCTCCCATTTTTGTCCCCGTGCAGGCTGAAGGGGATTGGAATATGCCACCCTAAATTATGCCACTTTGGCAGAAGGATTACTTTAAGCAGAAGCTAAGCCAAGGCATTTGAAATTCAATAGCTGAAGAAAGAAGGCTTCCTGGAGCTTGCCTTATCTAACTAGAACCAGAGACTCCTGGAAGAGACCTGCCCACTGTCCCTTATCCTGGGGGATGTGTTACGGCAAGGAAGAAGGCAGAAAGTTGCCCCCCCGCCAAAGACCTACACAAACAACCTTGCTAAGAAAGCCCTTACCTCCCACCCATCTCTACCATGTACTACCTTCCCACAGCTTGCAGCCCTCAACAGCCTGAACACCCCTTTCCTTTGTCTTGTTATGTCTCTGTGGTTTACTGCTCTTTGTTGAAAATGGTATCTAAGCTCTTAGGTTCACCCACTTTGAGTCTTCACCTTTTTCCCGTGTCATGGAAAAAGTAACATCACGTAAAACTTGTATGCTTTTCTTCTCTTCATCTGTCTTTTGTCAGTAAAATTTGCAGAGCCAGAACCATTGAATAAAAGAGGGTAGGGTGTAGGAAAAAGATTTTTTTCTCTTCCCTACACAGGCCATTCTAATCCAGAGTGATTCTTTTAAAACGTAATTCAAGTCATGTCATTTCTTTAATCAAAACTGTTCAGTGACACCCCATCTCACTCAGAGTGAAAGCCAACATCTTTAGGGTGACCCACAGGCCCCCAAGGACCCATGACCTACCTGGCCTTACCTCTACAAGTCCTCTCCTTACCCCCTTCACCACGTTGGACTCTGTGCTGTTATTCCAGCAGGTCTTTCCACGGAAGTTTCCCTCTGCTTAGAATGTTCTTCCCCCAGAGATCTCCATGGTGCACAACTTCACCTCCTTCAAGTCTTTTCTCAGATGTCACCTACACAGTGAGGCCCACCCTGTCCCAGCTACAAAGACTGTATTCCACTCCCTGACACTCCCAGCACCCCTCCCAGCTCCAGGATAGGAGTTGGAAATGTCTCTTTTTGGGCAATTAATAGCCACTGTGTGTAATGAAATTTAGGAACAGGTAGGAGAGATTATAAAGCCATGGCCTCATTTAGTCTGGAATGCTCATCTCATGAAGCATATTTTACTGATGAGATCATTAACACCTTGTATTATATCTGACCCTAAAGCAAAGTAGAAACACATTTCCAGCCTATAGAGCAGAACTGCCTGTTTTCAAAGAGCCAGCTCCTGAAGGCAGGTAAAAATAGAGCCATCCTTTCAGACCCACCAAGATGGCAGCCTGTGTGGGTGGAAGGTGCATTGTTAGTTGATGGCATGTGCATAAAGTAACTATTTTTTAGCAGGAAAAAGAAAGTGGAGAGATACTGACAAAAAAAAAAAAAAAATTCTCAGGGTTCTATGTAAACACACTTTAACAGCTTTTACTTTTCAAGCTGACTTGACAGGGCTTAGCTAGAATTTGAGGAAGTAGAAACCAGCTCCCCGCCCCTGACCCAGGAGACTAGAGAAAAATAAAGAGAACCATTTTGACAGTACCACCTAAGAGCTCTAAGGTTCTGAGACTCTAGCTTCTGTATGTTTTATGTTGAATTATAAACTGTATTTATAATAGTAAATTAGAATTAATGGCCATAACTTATCTGTTGCTTGCTTGCTAAAGGCCAGGCACAAGCTGACCATCTATCTCCTTTAGCCTTCAAAATGACTGACATAACAGGTAGTATTTCCATTCTAGAGTTGAGAGACTTCTACCTGTGAAGGTTTAGAGTAGTTAAATTATTTGCCTGAGGTTATATAATAGAACTAAGGCTTGAGCACAGATCTCCTTATCTCTGAACTCTGATTTTTAAACATCATGCCATATTGCTAACACATTGCTTCTCAATCCTTCCAGATCCAATTCCTTCATAGCAGATATTTTAAATGTTCCTTTATTATCCAAAGATCAAATTTGTAAGCGTTATTATTGACTACTTCATAATTCTGAAGAACACCTAGCATTTTAAGTGTAATAAAAATGGGAGAAGAAAAGAAAATATTTTATAATAATGTGTTACTCCACTATCTCAAGAAGCAAGCTTGACTTCATAAGAAGGTAGAGTTATGTCATCAGGTGCCTGTATGTTTGTGGAGAATAATTATGAATGCAAATATCATTAGCAGTGCTGTCATCGGTCTCATGAATTTTTTTTTTAAAGATTTTTATTTATTTATTTTGACAGAGAGAGATTACAAGTAGGCAGAGAGGCAGGCAGAGAGAGAGAGAGAGAGGGAAGCAGGCTCCCTGCTGAGCAGAGAACCTGATGCGGGACTCGATCTCAGGACCCCGAGAACATGACCTGAGCCAAAGGCAGCGGCTTAACCCACTGAGCCACCCAGGCGCCTCGGTCTCATGAATTTTTGAAATAGAAAGCATTTCTTGGGGTGCCAGGGTGGTGCAGTCTGTTAAGTGTCTGACTCAGTTTTGGCTCAGGTTGTGATCTCCAGGTTGTGTGATCGAGCCCTGCATCTGGCTCTGGGCTGATTACAGAATCTGCTTAAGATTCTCTCTTCTGGGGGGGGGGTGGGGGGGGGAAGAACAAGATGAAATCAGAGAGGGAGACAAACCATAAGAGACTCTAAAGCATAGGAAACAAATTTAGGGTTGCTGGAGAGGACAGGAGTTGGGGGGATGGGATAACTGGGTGATGGACATTAAGGAAGGCATGTGATGTAATAAGCACTAGGTGTTACATAAGAATGATGAATCACTGCCATCTACCCAATAGCACATTATATGTTACTTGAATTTAAATAAAAATAAATTTTAAGAAATAAATTAAAAAGAGAAATTCTTTCTCCCTCTCCCTCTGCCTCTCCCCCCTTGCAGTCTCTCTCTCTAAAATAAATGAATCTTTAAAAACAACAACAACAACAAAAGAAACCATTTCTTTGTCAAACTCAGGAAAACACAGTGAAACCTCCCCTCTCTTTATATAATAGTTGCATTCTTAGAAAAGTAAAAAAAAAAAAAAAAAGTCCAACACCTTCCCCCATTTTTTTCTGTTTATATGAAAAGCATATTTTATTATATAGGCTCAGATGATGATAAACATGAACGGTAATTGGAGCTTTCAAATGTCAAGAGATGCAGGACTCCTACCTACTAAATGCCAGTAGGGCCTTCCAATTATTTTAATGGACAAAACCCAAAAATAAAACACACCACCATAGATTTTCAAAACATTCCCTAAGGGGCAGTGCTGGCAAACTTTAGCCCACCTTTAGGGTTCAGGCGACTTAACAAAGACAAAAATGACTGCCATCCAGAGTTTTTCTAAAAATACATCAGAGGATTTCTTAAGTCACTCTTCAGGTGTACACATTGCATCTTCCCTCACATCCAATAATATGAGGCAGACCAAGCAGGTACTCATGTTCTCCTGAGACTGAGGATGGACACACACACACACACACACACACACACACACACTCTTGCCCATTATCAGTTTAGGTTCTTTTGGCTACTTGATTAACTGACTAAAAGTATATTCATCCCAATATAAGTTACCAGATGTAATTACATGCATTCCAGAGTCACTGATTATCTTAATGTCTACATTTACTGCAGCCCATCTGATTGGTATAGAAAGTTGCTTTTTGAAAAGTCTAATACAAAAGTATAAGATATACTTGTAAACATGATATAGTCACATATGAGTCAAGGGAGCACATGCCTTCCATTCCATTTCTTTCTGTTCTCTGGGATATCCGGATATCCCAGAACAGATATCCAGATATCCCGGAAGACATAGTTATTACTCACCAAATATCCCGTGTGATTCACTGTCATTTCTCAGCCTTTCTTTTAGCTAAAACTGGGCTGCATGACTAATTTTGCCTCAGGCTGGGAGCAGCAATGATGTATGTCGCTTCTAGTGTGAGTCCTTAACCACAGCGGTGAGTTCTTCATTCTCTCTCTTCCTCTGCACAGCAGATAAGGAAGCTGAGTTTTCTAGATGGCTCAGCTACTAGTCGGTAGGTAGAGCCTCCAACCCTGAGTGATGGTGGAGCAGAGTCCCCGACCCACACTGCACATGTAGCGTGAGCAAAAAAGAAAGCTGAGCAAAAATGAAGCCTGCTGAAATCTAGGATTTTTGTTTTTGCTTCCTGGCCTCCCATGCGTGATACATGCATTTTGTGAAATATTAAGTAAGAAGGAGCTGGTAACGTGGACCCCTTCTTCCCTACTGTACTTTGGTTCCCACTGTACCTTGCCTATCCTTAGTATAGTCTATGCTTTAGAGTCACCTTCCACGGGCAAATGTTAAAAGTACTGGTAAATTTGGTTTGAAATATTATTATTTGAAATATTTTATATCTATGGTCTAATTCTTAGTTTTACAAAGCCTTTTAATTTATGTCATTTATTATAGGCTTTGATGAGGGAGGCAGGAAGGATAAGTTTTTAAGAATTAAGCTGTTACTAATATGTAATAAACTATCTTGAGAAACTACCTATAAGATTTTACAACATTTTCAAGTCGTTTACCTTGTGGCAAAATTAGTCAAATCTTTTCAAATTCAAAATCTTTTCAGTGATTGAATAATCAGTTTTACAGATAAACTACAGATTTATTCATTTAATTTTAGAGAGAATGAGAGTGAGCATGAGCAGGAAGGACAAAAGAAGAGGGAGAGAATCTCAAGCAGACTCTGGGCTCAGCGTGGAGTCTGATGCGGATCTGGATCCCACGACCCTAAAATCAAGATCTGAGCTGAAACCATGAGTCAGACACTTAACTGACTATACAACCCAGGCTTCCCTAAGTTTCTTATATACCTGAAAATTCCATAGGTTCTATGGGCTCTAGGATATCTGGATTTAGACACTTGGAAGATAGCATTAAGACCAGTTTCTCTCCATCTCTCATCTCTGCTTTGTCCTCTGTTGGCCTCACTCTTAGCAGGCTGTCTCCTTTTGGTAGTAACAGGTTATTACCCATTATGAATACATGCCATCAAAATCCCAGTACAGCAGAGAAGAGAAAAAATATCCTCTTTTATTTTCTCCAGAAAAAGCCATATATTTCTCTCTGCTAGGCTGTGGTCATGTCATATGACGCTTCTGGTCGCTGTGCCCAGGAGGATGTGGTGACTTGGTCGAGTGTGCCTGGGTCCCAAGCCAACCCTGGGAGTGGCAGAGTCAACCCAGCGAAACCACAGGAGGCCTGAATGCTAGACCAGCAAAGCCAACACATTTCCCCTGCAAATGCGGCCATCTGAATTTGCAGCCTCTCAGTACATTACTATCTCCCTGAGCTTGTGTTGGTTACTTATCCTTTCTGATCCCAAGGTTTTCCATCTGTAAATAGGTGTAAGAGGTAAAGAATGCTGGCTGTCCAGGGTTCTTATAACGATGTAATGGACAGAACAATGCAAAAACCTTTATGCAACGTGGATGGCAGAAGGTACTCAGTAAATGGCAGCTGGAATTCAGTTCACTCAATATTAAATAACTGGATGAAACATTGCACTGTTACAATTGCGAGGGTTGTAGAAAACTGGTAGGGTCTGGCTTTCTTCCTGCTCGGCCCCCTCACAGAGGGAATCTCCTTGCTGATTCAGTAAGCCAAGGCGATGAATGTCATTAATGTTACAAAAATGCACACCTGCGTTAGCTGCATCAAAGCAGCTGTGTTTATTATCATAATTCACCAATCTTTCCACAGTAATTTCTCACTCATTATTGAGAGGTGGCGAAATCTATTTTACTTGATTATAAATATGCCCCTATAATTTCATTGTGAAGAAGTAAACTTGACATTAGCCCTCCAGAGCTTTCATTGTCTTTCTCTGGCTCGGCTAAAGGCTCTATTGGCCTCTAGCTTTATCTTCAGCATTATTTTGTTTTTCTACTGAATATGTAATCTGAAACTGCCATTCCATGGGGCCCGATTCTTTATTAATAATAATGAGCTAATTTTTATAAAGTTATCTCTATCATTGAGTTTTTTTAGAATAGGATTTTAGCAGTGCCTCTTAATCTTCGAATTTTTTCTGAAACTTTATAGTTAGTTAGTCAACACAAAAAACATTGAACACCCAACTACAGCCATTTATTTTTCTTTTTTAAAAAGATTTTGTTTATTTATTTGAGAGAGGGAGCACCAGCGGTGGGGTGGGGAGAGGGCAGAGAGGGAGTAGCAGACTCCCCACTGAGTGCGGAGCCTGAGGTGGGGCTGAAGTCAGACGCTTAACTGATTGATCCATTCAGGAGCCCCATAGCCATTCATTTTTAAGAACTTGTTTCCATGTCACCCCGCTGTGGGGTAAGAGGGTAAGGGAAGAGCTACAGTCTACCTCCCTCCTATTTATTTCCTCAGAGCTAAGCTTCCAGTGTGATTTAGGTGGCAGTCAGCCTCACTCATGCAAGATTTGGGACATGGCAGTGAAGAAAACTCAAGGCTTCTTCTACTTCTGCTGGCAAGTCCCATTGGAGGGCTCATGGTCCTGCTGTCCAGTTACAAGCTTTGTGGGTTTGGGGAGGTGGGGCATGAGGCATCCATTTTACTCATATGCATGGTCATGGTGGCAGCTTCATGATTTTAGATTGCCACCTGATTGTGGCAGTGGTGGCCTTGCCCTGGAGCTGGTAGCTTTCTGTTTGTAGGAGAGGCAGCAGATCTCTGGGTGGCCCTATTCTATTGAGTGATTGAAGGAATTGTCCCTGAAAACTCGTTCAATATTCTCTTTAACCATCTCAGTGATTCTGAAGCCATTTAATAGATTGTAATAAATTCCATCTTCCTTAAACTAATAACAGTGGACAGGGTTCTCTGCAATGTAACTATCAAATTTTATTAAAAATTTATCTTCAGTTCTCTCAGTCCTTCACCTATCTTGTAGCTTGAGACATGAATTGATATTTCTCTTTCCTAAAGAGTAAGTAAAATTTCTCAGATAATTACAGGGCCTATGGTTCTCTTCTAATTTCAAAACTTTTTTTTGTTCTTAAAAATTAAAAAAAAAATTTATTAACATATAGTGTTATTATATTATTATATTATACATATTATATTATATTAATAATATATAATATATAATAATATATTGTGTTCATATTATATTATTAATATAATATATATGTATAATATAATAATATAATAACATATAATGTTAGTTTTTATTGATTTCCAAACTTTTATATTATATTTTATTAACACATAATGTTAATTTTTATTAATTAATTTCCAAACTTTTGATCTCTCTAGACTTCTTAATGATAATGTGACTGTAAAGGAGCTTTTGCAGGAAAAAAATAGAAAAATCAGTATGCTTGTGAAAAGGTGTTTGTGGAATGGCATTAATTAAAGGTGATCATGTCAGGTACTATTAAGATATTTGAATTTTAAAATCCAAATTCCACAACATTTAAATCGAGAATGAATCTATCATTTTTCAGTCCAATTTGTTGACTTTCCAATAATGTGTCAGTGCGATAGGATACTTCTCCAAAATTGGTGATTTTAATGATGTAAGTAATCATGGGGTAGGTCAGAAGGAAGAAGTTCAGGAAAGGTTGTTGAAATATATTGATATGTCAGTTTTTGCAAGAGCTCTGAGTATTAGTTCAAAGGAAAAGTCCTATTTGTACACCAACCCTAAGAAGCTTTAAATCTGATAAATGATGCCCCAAAGACCAGATTAAGCTTCACACAGAAACTGGAGAGATAAGACTCCTGCCATTCACTGCGTAGTGCTGTATAGCTAGCTCACCCCGAAACAGGAAAAGGTTGAGGCTTCTGAGCACTGCTCAGGATTGCTGATCTATAGCAGAGATCCTCTTTCGTGTGGTATCAGGGGGATCACTTGATTATGCTCTCACCTCCTCCTGGGGAATTTGTGCCAATTTCCTTGAGGCTGAGGAGGCTAATAAAAAGAGAGAAAAGCAAGTGCCATTAGAGAAAATCAAGTCCATAGCTGGATCATTCTGTCAGTTGTGCAACAAGAGGAAGAGAGAGAAGTGGGATGAGGTTCTGGAAGTCGAGAACAGAAGCGAATGCAGCAGTTTGCGGACCATTTGGTGACCTTGCAGGAATTTCAGTAGACACGTGAGAGCAGAAGCTATATTGCAGTGGATTGAGGAGTAAATGGAGTGTGAGAAGTGGAGAAATAAGTAGGTGCCATCCTTTCAAGATGATAGTAAAAGAATGATGGGGCAGTAGCTGAAGCATTGTGTTCAGTAAATGTGAGTATGTTCCTTCAGGGAGAAGAAGCAGTGAAGAAAGAAATAATAAACAGACAAGTGCAATGAGGATAGAAAATATTTCTGTAAGTTATTACTCTCCTCTTTTCCCTCACTCTACCTTCAGTGTCAAATGTGGGTATGACCTGCTTCATGTCCCTACCGCTGCCACATATCGGGGGCCTTGTTATATAGGTTGGGCAAATTGGGTAAGAAAACTCAAGAAACTGGCATGAGGGTTTTGTGTTTTGTATGCATGAATGAAAGAAAAAAGAGGGAGAAGGGAAGAAAGAAGAAGGCCAAACAAATGGGAAAAACTAAAAGGATATTGCTAAAGAGCAGAGGGTAAAGGAGAAAGATTAAAACCCAGTATACTATGGGAGAAAGGAAAAGGGATTTTAAGAAATATTGCCATGGATTATATGTCCTTGCAAATTCTTTGGTGGGCACAAGTAAATAGTGGAGTTACTGTTAAGTTTTTTGTTTTTTTAAGATATTGTTTTTTTTTTTTTTTTTTATTTGACAGAGATCACAAGTAGACAGAAAGGTAGGCAGAGAGAGGGGAAAGCAGGCTCCCTTTGGAGCAGAAAGCCCCATGCGGGGCTCAGTCCCAGGACACTAGGATCATGACCTGAGCTGAAGGCGGAGGCTTTAGCCCACTGAGCCACCCAGGCACCCCTACTGTTAGGCTTTTAGTGATGGACTCGAGGACAGAGGATGTGATGTATGAGCCGTGTCACTGAAGGAAGTCTCAGTTAGTGTTACAGTTACTAAGGCAATATGCCAGGCCCAGACTTCATAGTATAAAATAGTCAAAGGTCTACTGAGGCTTTGTGGAAACTGTATTGCTGAGAAAACTATGAGCTTAGAACAAAATACTTTGACCTTTACAGTTTTAAAACAACCTTTATGTCCCTATGCTTGCACTGGGCTATATGGCTTTGTAGGACAATGTAGTCCTTGGTTCATCTTTCAGACATGGCCACAGAAGACGATAGACAAGAAAGAACTTCCTAAAGGGAAGATCCAGGGCCCATAAAGAATCCTGGATATAGGAGTGTTGACAATACTGACTCCACCTCTGGCCCTCTGTCTTACTCTTTTTCGCTGGATGACTTCTCTTGGAGCTCTGTGTTCAGCCCCTTGGAGATTAATATATGTACTTTAGAAATGCCTGTGGAGGCTGGGATCAGGGGAGGCTTGCTTTGGCCTTGCTTGAATCTATTAGAGATAACATGGTCTTTCCCTTTCCTGACACACAGGTGGTACCACAAAATCTAATTCAAGGTTAGCTGTCAGGTGCAGGCAAATCCTTTGATCTCCCTACAGTGCCCTTCTGCGCATTCCCTCGATTTAATAAAATCTGTCACCTAAGGTCTGGACCTGACAGACCTTTAAGAATAACTGTGCAGCTGCTGTGGATCATCTTCCACCAGATCCCCCCTCAACAAGTTACCCAGAATAAAACTCTGGGTATACTGAATGGAGTCACCTGCTTTGTTTTCTTATCTCAAAATACCTTCTGCATTAGGAGGGATACTTCACTCCTTCTTCCCCACCTTGTAGCAGTGGCAAGGGAGTTCTTTCAAAATGTAGAATCTGGCTCAAATCAAGGAAAATAATCTGAGTCACAAGATACCTCACAAATATTTGTAGGATTTCATCATTGTTAGGGACCAGAGACCACTGCATGTTTTCCACTCTTCGCTTTTCTTTTCTTTTAAGATTTTGTTTATTTATTTGACAGACAGAGATCTCAAGTAGTTAGAGAGGCAGGCAGGGCAGAGGTTGGGGGTAGCAGGCTCCCTACTGAGCAGAGAGCCTGATGTGGGGCTCGATCCCAGCACCCTGAGATCATGACCTGAGCTGAAGGCAGAGGCTTAACACACTGAGCCACCCAGACGCCCCATTCACTCTTCACTTTTCTTGATAGGAGTTTTATTACAGTTGTGTCCCTGATCAACCACTGTATTTTGGGGTGGGGGACATGGAGTGGCAGAAAGCCAGTCTTCAGTTCAAAGACAACTGCCAACCAGGAAAACTAATATTAGACTGGAAAGAGAGCAAAAAATAAAATTTTACTGTGTTAAGCCACTGAAATTTTAGAATTTGTTCAACAGCTAATGTTAATTTAATTAATACAGTGAGTATAGTAGATATATGAAGAAATCATTGGCCTGTTTCCGTGATTGGTTTAGTTTTCCATCTAATGGTCCAAGGCTTTTGATGAGGTATCTGACAGACAACAGTGTCTATTTTTATAAAATTAATACGAAGATTAATTAGATTTCTTTGTTTATAAGATTTATTTACCCCAGTAAATAAATAATGCAACTTTTGTTAAATTGTTAAATTCTTGAATTCATATATTTACCATGAATACTCAATAACTTAATTTTTTCTATTTTATGAAATTTGAGCATGTGAATTATATTAGCTTAAAGCAACATTTCCAAGCACAGAATGAAGAGAATATTTGATCATAACAAATGAGTTTTCATTCTAGAAACAAATCACATTCTGATATTAGTAGCATCATTTCTATTCAATTACCATGATACAGATTGATTTTTATCAATCCCTTTAACTGCCTTCCTGGAAACTCTAATGCCCCATCTTCATGCTTTTTCACATTTATCTGCTATTCCCAGTGCCTGGTCAGGCTTTACATATAGTAAGAGCCTAATTGATATTTCGGAAACTGAACTTGATTTGAAAAGTAGGAAATTACAAGTGTTACAGGACAAGTCCAAAGATCCTTTAGGTATTTATTTGTCCTAGTTATAACAGCTTTATTGCTTTCCTGAAAAGTCCCTTTGTAATTGAAAAGACAGTTTTGCTGACTATTCATTTGAAACTTTTATTTCATGCCCTTAGTTCCTTGGAAGTTTTCAGTCGCATCGTTTAGTATTCACAAGTACATGGATATTGAATCATGATGAAAGTTTTAACTGGCTTTTTATTGCATTAAGATCTTGTAGGTGAACAAAAGTTATTTGATCTTGAAAATAAACTACCCTCATTTAAATCATTGAAAATAGTAATACCATGTTTTGTCTTCCTAAGCCATTCTGGCATCTTTTCTAGTCTAGTCTAGTTTTCTTCAAAACAGCCATTAAAAGTCCCATGGAACAGGACAGGAAGCCAAGGTTAAAATTATTCATTCCATGCCCTTTTGCAGTGGTGGCAAGGCTAGGCTGAGAGATGGAGGCTCAGTAGGACAGTGTCTCCACTGCCTCCTACTCTTTCCCTGGTGCCTAACGCCCAACAGGTCCATTCACTCACCGACGTCATTTAGTGCATGGAAAGATGACTTGCTTTTCTCAGCATGCCTGGAGCATCAACAGATGCCCTTTTGGCCTTAAAATTTCAAAGTACCCTGACAAGGACCTGCCTTCCTGGGAGCGGCAGGTGCTGGAAGAACAGGGCAGGACACATGTCTACATTATGAGGCCCAGCCTCTGACCCACCTGCTCTCTATTTTCTTTCACCCATATTACAATAAACTGAGCACCCCCTGCGGAGTGTTTTCACTATGTCACCTGCTAGGACTATCCTGTAACAATTCCTCTGTCTGTCCTTTACACAAGCTAAAAGGTCATCTGCTGAGAAACTTCATGTTGTCTCAGAAGGCAAAGGCATGAAGAATTGGCCATGGCAAGGCCATTGCTATGGAGTAAATATTTGTGTCCTTCCCAGTTCCTATGTCGAAGCCCTAATCCCCAATGTGGTGATATTTGGAGGTGGGGCTGATGAGAGGTAATTAAGGGTTAGAATAGGGTCATGGGAGAGGAGCCCCTATGATAGGTTTGTTGCTTTATGAAGGGATGAAGGGACCTGAGTTTGCTCACTTTCTGCCTAGTGAGGACCTAATGAGATTTTGTCAGGTGCCTCTTGTCAGCATTGTTCCCAGTTTTTAGGCGCTATATTTTTCCACCAACACTATTATGCCAGCAAAATAAAGTAACTGAGAGAGCCCCCATAGCAAGAGATACTTGCTAAGGACTTCAATAGAAGACAGCTCTCTCTTATCCAAAAGATAATTTTGGGGGGCGAAAACTCAAAACTTTTGAAATTTTCAGATCTGTAGTGTTTGAGGCAAGAAACCTGGATTTAGGGTAGGAAATACAAATATTTCAAAAGTGTCCCCTGTGATTCTGATCAGCTGTCTGAAACTGAAAGTATAGGAACTCTTGTGTGTTTGTTTGTTCCCAGTGTTATCAGTTTGGTATAAAGTTCCATGCTTTACACCATTTGTTCATGCCAAAAAAAAAAAAAAAATATATATATATATATATACACACACACATACACACACACACACATATACACACATATATACATATATATACATATATAGAATATATATATACACACATATATGTATATGTGTGTGTATATATATATTCTTGTTTGGAGTTGTCTCATTTTTTTAATGCAATATTATAAAGTAATCTTTTTAGTTAATATTTTCTCAAGGACTCACCTTCAGTGCATTTACACATACATACACACAGGTGTCTCAGGATCAGCATTATTGATATTTTGGATCAGATCATTCCTTGTTTGGGATGACTGTCCTGTGCACTGTAAGATGTTTAGTGATATCCCTGGCCTCTACCTACTACTTGCCATTATCACTCAGCCCCCTCTTGTGACAATCAAAATATATCCCCCAGGCACCTCGGTGGTTCAGTCAGTTAAGCGTCTGCCTTTGGCTTGGGTTGTGATCTCAGGATCCTCAGATCCAGGTCCCTCGCTAGGCTCCCTGCTCAGTGGGGAGTCTGTTTCTCCCTCTCCCTCTGCCTGCCTCTCTCTCTCTGTCAAATAAACAAATAAAAATCTAAAAGAAAAAAAAAAAGAAGAAAAGAAAAAGTACATACCTTAAATTAAAAATATTTTAAAAGTATATCCCCAGATGTTGCCTAATGCCCTTTGGGGAGCAAAGTCATTCTTGGTTGAGAACCAATGATACGAAGTAATGTGTTCAACCATTTTTCCATCAGTGGCAATTCAGATTATTTTCTGAACTTTTTCTTCTCCCACTTGGCATTAGAAATCCACATATATGTATCTTTACACAACATTGTTTCTGTTTCTTTAGGGCAGATTCCCACAAAGAAGGTTACTGGCAAAGTCAATAGGCATTGTTAAATTACTTTCTTTGCAGCTTATA
Source organism: Mustela nivalis (assembly GCF_964662115.1). NCBI lineage: Eukaryota > Metazoa > Chordata > Mammalia > Carnivora > Mustelidae > Mustela > Mustela nivalis. The sequence goes on along the minus strand of NC_139022.1, from coordinate 79,571,034 downwards.
GCAATTCGTGTTCTCACCACAGTGTCTGCAAGTGTCCCTCCACCCTCCCCAGCTCTGGAGAGTGACCATCAATTTTTTTTTTTCCTATTTGCTAGTCAGACGCATAAACACCTGATGTCCCAATGTTGTTTTGATTTTTAATTTTCCTGACCATTTGTGAGCATGTTGTCACTTATTTATTGGTCTTTTGCTCTTTGTGTGCCAGGAAACCTATCAAGGTCTTTGACTCTTTTTATGGATTATCTGTGTTTTTTATTTTCACCAGTTTGTTGGAGTTCTTTGTTGGAGATATTAGTTCTTTCCCATAAATACTAGAAATGGTTCTTTAGGGTTTTTGCTTTTCTGAGTCAATAATTCGTCTTTTGGCTTTTTTTTAAAATGCAATTTTGTTTGCCATTTTCCATGTCATGTAAGGAAAGTATAAGGTGAAAGTTACTTGCTCAAAATAGCACCTTCAGGTAAAGGTAGAGTGGGGACAGTATAAGGATCTCCCCCAAGGGCTTTCGCTTTACCAAATCCTATTCTCAGGGAGTTGTACTTCCCACTCTACCTCCTCCCTCCCCACTCCATCTGTGTGTGTTTACAGCAACTAGTAGAATCAATTTGAAAACACAGGGCAGCCAAAGTATAATAAAATATCATAATACAGAAACAGCCCACGTGCCCTCAGTACATAATAATTTTTCTAGGTTGCCCTTTTATGGTCGTCCAAACACCTAAGCAGTATCTGGGGAGACATTGCTCCCCCTGGCACAAAGGCAGGGTACAAGAGATAGAGCAGATGGCTGTGGGGCATTCCTGGCTGGGAACTCTGCCAGCAAGCATTCAGTAAGGAGGTGCATAGATAGTCTGAGCAAGACAGCCAAGAGACTAATATGTTCAGATGGCATAATGCCTTCTCGAAAACTGCTGGGCTGTTTAGCCATGGCAGACTGAAGCAAGGCTTTTAGAAGCTCTGCCTACTGCCTTAAGCATCATATCACATTGAAATCCATTCCCTAGAAGAGAATGAACGTATTAGGAAAATGTTCCCTAAAATATCATCACATCTGGTAAAATACTGTGGTTTTGAAAACAAAACATCTATGTCTTTATTCTCTATATTGAGACGTTGAGCCTGCTCATTTCTACACGTGTGATTTGCAATGCTGTGGAATACACCCTTACAGCTGGATACCCAGAGAAATGCAGTACAGTGACCCAGAGTTTGTGTGTTTAATAACACATTGGGAAAAATGGAAGTCAGATGGTCCATCTCTGTAGTATCGCTTCACTGGGCTTCCGGATGGCTTTGGGGAAGCCGATCGGATCATTAATGCTTGTCATGCCTTACTGTTACAAACGTTTCGATGTGAAATGAATAGCCAACAATGGGAAATTTGAGCTTAGGTGAGAAGTGCTTTTTACAAAGTCATGTGGATGATTAAGGCAGTGATTTTCAGCCAGGATGGTGGGAGGTGGGTGGAGAAGGAATTTTAAAACAACGCCTGTTGCCCAGGATTCTGATACACCCTTTTGCAAGGCATCCCATCCTCTGCCTCCCTCCACCCCTGACCTAAAGTGACAATTAGGTAAGCCAGTTACAGCTGGGAGTGATGAGGAACTCAGGTGAGTAGGCTTAGAAAAAGATTGGTAACTACTGATCTACAAATTCAAAAATATTTTTCTCCAGTGGGAATCAGCCCAGCAAATTCTCTCTCTTTCTTTCTTTCTCTCTCTTTCACACCCTGCCCCCCCGCCCCATGCTGCTATTAAAAGGAGGCTGTGGGTGGTACTGTGCTAGGTGCACTGAAGTGTACAAATGAAGATTTTTTCCCCATGTACTTTTACTTAATTTTTAAAGATTATATTTATTTGAGAGAGAGAGAGAGACAGTGCATGGGCAGGGGGAGGGACAGAAGGAGCAGAAGAAGCAGACTCCCTGCTCAGCAGAGATGTGGGGCTCCATCCCAGGATCCCAAGATCATGACTAGAGTTGAAGGCAGACACTTAACCTACTGAACCACCCAGCTCCCCTCCATGTACTTTTACTTAGCCTCCAGCCAACAAACATTAGCCCAGCAGAGTACCATTTACTGTGCAAATAATTACTGAGGCTCTATTAGGCAGGAGATTATGTGCTAAAAAGGGTAAGATCCTTGCCCTCTGGAGGCTTATAGTCCAGTGGAGAGACTTAGCCGAGGACACAAAGAGTAATAAAAGGAGGCAGACTCTGCAGCTGTATCCTCCCACTGGAAATACAGAAATACTGGCTAAAGCGTAACAAAGAAAATATTAGAAAAGCCTAATCCAAAAGAGTTGAAGAGAAATCTATGGCAGAAAAGTGAGGCAAGACCTTAAAGCAAGAGCAGGGCCTGGATGCCTGAGGATGGGAAGGTGGGGCTGGCCGAGTGCTCTGGCAGCCTGGACTGGGCTCCAAGATAGGGCTGTGAGAAGTGCACAGGTAGAAAACGGTGGACTTGGACCTGTCAAGGATGAAGCTGTACCCAAGGCTGTTCGCAGAAAGCTGGTACTCTTGGACAGTGTCCCCTCAAAGATAAAAAGCAATTCACATTCCACTGTCTTAGGGAAAAGATCAAGAAGTATGCTTTTCCTAGGGATTTCAGAGGAGAACAAAAAGGGTCCTGTGAGAAACCAAAACATTAATTCTGTGTCTCTAAAAACAAAACCTATTTCTAGGTAGACGAACCCATCTGTGGTACTCAACAGAATCCAAGCAAAAACTACTAAGCAAAAAACTTTCACAATTTAAATTCGACTCATAAAGAAAAAAAAAAAAAAAGTGAATTCATAAACCCAAACAACAGACTACAGAAAATAATGACTCATCAAAAGTGAGACTCAACAGAAACAACAGACTAGAGGATTATACCCCTCAAGATCCTGAGATAAAGAACATTGGGAAGGAGACCAGCTCAGAGAAGGGAAAGTGGAGGCTATAGCTTGGATGATCAGGGAAGACTGAGGGTGGAGAAGGGGTGACTTTGGTAGGCAGAGTTTAAAAAGACAGCATTTTTCCCGATGAGAGACACAAGTAAAAGCTGGAAAACTTAGGGCCTTTTCAGTGATGGTAATTAAGAGATGAGGCAGACACAGGGTTGTTAGATTTAGCAAAGAGAAATACAGGATACCCCAGTTAACTTTACTTTTAGGTAAGCAACAATTTTTTTCTTGCATAAGTATGCTTCATGAAATATCTGGGTATAATTATACTAAACATTCCTTGTTTACCTGAGATCCAAACATAACTAGATGTTCTACTTATTAACCTGAAAGCCTAAATAGAAAGCCCTTTGACAAGTTATAGCTAAGTGTTAGGATTCCTGGGTGACTCAGTCAGTTAAGTATCTGCCTTGGCCTCAGATCATGATCTTGGGGGTCCTGGGATGGAGCCCTGCATTGGGCTCCCTGCTCAGCAGGGAATCTGCTTCCCCCTCTGCCCATCCCCACTGGTTATTCTTTCTTTTGCTTTCTTTCAGAAATAAATAAATAAATAAATAAATATTTTCAAAAAGGAGTTAGGATTTGGCTATTGAAGTTCTATTTGAGGGTGTTACTAGTGTGTAGAACCTAAGGAGCGAATCCATAAATTGCGCACGTAAAATATGAGAGGAAGCGGTAACCCAGAATGGTGACTTGCCTGGACCAAATGGGGAAGCAAATAAAATTACCAAAACACAGATCAGGAAGGGAAATTATAACAAAGAGATAAGGACCTGGAAAGGCCACTTAATTTTGAAGATGAGAAAGATGAGGGTAACTTTTGAGAAGTTAATCAGTGGACGACTGCAGGTAGGAAGCCAAATTACAGGTATTTCAAGAGTCAGAGAAAGAAGGGGTGGAGGTGACAAGCCTAGGTTATGTTTTTATTTTGAAAGCTTAAAATAAAATAAATAAAGATGGTATCTAGGAGAGACCTGGGGATGTTCAAAGAAACAGCAGAAGGCCCTACAGAAGGTCAGATTGAGGACGTCCCCAGGGAGGTGGGACGGAGAGCACAAGGGCTAAGAGAGGAGGTGAATGGAGAGCCCAGGTGGCTGGAGGGTACAGGTGGACAAGCATGTCTCCTGGAGGGTGGCTCCCCCACATTTGCATTCATCCCTGCTCAAAAACAAAGTTTCAGTGAGGCATAATTGACATCCAATGCACTGAATATATTTAAAGCATACATGATAACATGTCACACCTGTGACCATCCCCACGAGGTAAAGAACGAATCTGCCATCCCCCAGTTTTCTTGTGCCCCTTTGTAATCACTCCCTCCTGCCTCTATTGGCATCACCCATCCCCAGGCAACTACCGATCTCCTTTTTATCTCTGTTTATTGGTTTGTATTTTTAAATTTTTTTATAAATGGAATTATGCAATATTTGTACCTTTTTCTAATCTGGCTTATTTCACTCAAAATAATTAAGGTTTATATATATTAATCATGTTGACCAGTAGTCCATTCCTTTTATTGCTGGGTGCTATAACATTACATGAACAGGCTGAAATTTGGTTATCCATTCACCTGTTGATGGACATTTGTCTTAGTTCCAGCATTTGTCTTTTACAAATAAAGCTGCTATACACATTCATGTACAAGTCTTTGCATGGCATATACTCTCATTTCCCTAGATAAATACTGAAGAGGGGAATGGCTAGATCATATGGTAAGTGTATAGCTTTTGTAAAAAATGCCAGCTGCAAACAGAAACATGGGAAGATGCTTAACCTCACTCATCCTCAGGGAAATACAAATCAAAACCACAGTGACCTATCACCTTACACCTGTTAGAAAGGCTCGACTCAAAAGGACAAGAAATAATAAGTGTTGGCAAGGGTGTGGAGAAAAGGAGCCCTCACCTTCTTTGGGAAATAAATATCTTTAGTAAAGTCTCCCTAAATCTTCTGCCCTTAAAAAAAAAAAAAAACAAAAAAAACAAGTTCTTTGCTTTCTTACTGAGTTTTGAAAATTACTTTTATGTTCTAGATACAACTCCTATATGAAATATATGATCATAAAATATTTTTCTGCCAGTTTCTCATTTGCTTCTTCATTCTCTTAACAGTACCTTCTAGAAGCCTACATTATAAATTTTGATGAAATCCAGTTTATCAATTTCTTCTTTTTTGAGTCATATTTTTGTTGTCACATCTAAGAAATCCTTGTTTGACCCAAGATTACAAAAGATTTCTCCTGTGTTTCTTCAAGAATATTTATAATTTTAGGTTTTACATTTAGGCCCATGGTCCATCTTGTGTTATTTGTAATATATGGTGTAAAATATGGATCCAAGTTGATTTTTTGGGATACAGAAGCCAATTATTCTGGCATCCTAGACTGTCTCATTTTCTAGGCAGTCTTTTCTCCACTGATTTGCCTCTATGCCTTTTTCAAAAATGTTTTCCATATTTGGGTAAGTCTATTTCCAGACTCTATTCACTGTCTTGAATATTATAGATTTATAATAAGTCTTATGATCAAATAGTGTTAGCTCCCAAACTTTGGATGGCCTATATGTAGATAATTACATAGATACTCTTAGTGATTATGTTCTCATGATAAAGGCAATTGTGCTTCTTTTCTAATCTGAGTGCATTTTATTTTTTTATTTTGTTTTCTTTTTATTCGCTGGGTAGAACCTTCATTCAGTACAGTGTCAAACAGAAGCTGTGAGAGCTGGCATGTTCCTGATCTTCGGGGGGAAACATTCATTGAAAATGATGTTAGCTGTAGGCTTTTCATAGATGTCCTTTACATGGAGTTGAGCAAATTCCTTTCTAATCCTAGTTTGCTGAAAGTTTTCCTGAATACGTACTGAATTTTGTTAAATGCTTTTGTTTGCATGAATTGAGTTAATCAAATGGTTTTGGTTTTAGTTTATTAATATGGTGAATTACATTGATTGATCTTTCTTTTTCTTTTTTCAATATAGAGTGCCTGTGTGCACCTGAGTGAGGAGGTATGGGAATGAGGAGGGGTAGAGGGAGAGGGAGAGAGAGAATCTTAAACAGGGGGGATTAAGATGGGGCTCGATCTTACAACCTTGAGATCATGACCAGAGTTGAAATAAAGAGTTAGATGCTTAACCACTTGAGCTACTTAGGCACCCCAATGTTGATTGATTTTTAAATGATAAACCTACCTTGCATTTCTAAGAAAAACTACACTTGGTTATAAAAAAAAATTCCCTTTTAATATATTATTATATAATTTCATTTATATCATCCATAGCTCTACTTAACTTTTTCAACATATGTAATACAATTATAAGTACTCTTTGTTTTCTTGTCTACTAATGATCACATCAGTGCCAGTGAGTGTTCTTGAGCTTTGCTCTGGAATGCAGCTAAGTACTTAGAAACCGTTTGATCCACTTGGGAGGTTGCTTATAGGATTTGTTAGGTGGGACTAGTCCACTACTCATCTGGGGTTCATTATTCTTCAGTATTGAGGCAGGATCCTCTGTATGCTCGACCCCACCTTCCATGAGGCTTTCCATGGGAAACAGGTGGGAACAGGCATGGTTCCATGTGGAGCGTGAGCCTCAGGTGCTCTTATCTTTCAGGTGGTTCTTTCCCTGGCCTCTGGTGGGTTCTCAAATGCAGTGCTCAGCTGAATATGTGAGGGAATTCCTTAGCAGATGTTTTTAACTCCTCTGTGAGGCCTCCTCCTCTCTGGGACTGTTTCTGCAAAATGTAGCCACTTTGGTCTCCTTGAGCTCTGAGGATTGTCTCCTCAATTCCAGAAGTCTGCCAGTGTCCCCACACCACAGCTTAGAAACTCTCCAGGCAGAAAGCTGGAGACACAGGGCTCACTGTATTTTGTTTTCTTCCCCAGAATCACTGTCCTTCATTGTCTATCATTCAGTGTCTTGAAAACGTTTTTTTCTTCCTTCTTTCCTTCCTTCCTTCCTTCCTTCCTTCCTTCGTTCCTTCCTTCCTCCCATGTATTTTGTCCAGGTTTTTGTTGTTGTTTCAGAAGAGAAAGTAAATCCAAAACCTGTTAAGCCATCTTGGCTGGAAGTGGAAGTCTGCAACATTTTTAAAAAGATGGTAAATTGTTTATTAAGTATCATCTGGACTCTTGCTTAATCGAGCAAAGTAGAGATGATCCAAAAACAGTTTGGCAATATATCTTTGTGAAATCCTGTCCTTGGAGTAACCGTATCATGGTTGCTGGAGCCTTGTTATGGCATAGGTGAAAATTCCTTCTGCTTTTCACACTATAAATCAGGAGTTGTTTGCTGCTAGCCTCTAATTATCAAGGCCCACACATTTATGTTTCAGCTCCACTTTTGAATACAGATGCACATTTGCCACACAATTATTTGGAGGATGTGGGTATTTGCAAAGCTTCCAGATGATTCTAATGATTGGCTGGCTAAATGAATCAGTATAGTGCAAATCAGAGATTCTCACCCTAAGCACTACTGACTTTTTAGGGTGTAGATTATTTTTGTTTTGGTTGGGAAGAGAACTGTTCTATTCACTATAGGATGTCTGGTAGCTTCCTGGCCTTTACCCAGTAGGTGTCACCCCCCATCCCCAAACAAGACAACTAAAAATGTTTCCCCAGATTGCCAACTGTCCCTTGGGCGGCAATGTTGCCCCCAGCTGAGCAACACTCAGGCACGTTAAGTCCAGACCTGAAACTGCTGGAGAACATAAACTGTATTTTATTTATTTCTATTTTCTTAGCATGTAGGAGAATACACTCAATGAATAGCTGTGGAGTGAACAAATGAGTGAATAACATGAATGAATGAATATCATCAGTCCCTGTCTTATATGACAAGTATTCTCAAATCTCACTGTTCTTGTTTAAAAGTAGATTTTCTAGCTACACTCTCAGAGAGTCCTTTAGGATGTGAGGTGTGGCATAGGAATTGCATCATTTAACTGGCATCATCGAGATTTCCAAACTAGAATCTGAGTAACCCCTGACTCTAATTATAGCACTAAGGGACGCCTGGGTGGCTCAGTTGGTTAAGCGGCTGCCTTCGGCTTGGGTCATGATCACAGGGTCCTGGGATCGAGTCCCACATCGGGTTCCTTGCTTGGCGGGGAGCCTGCTTCTCCCTCTGCTTCTGCCTGCCTCTCTGCCTGCCTCTCTGTCCGCTTGTGCTCGCTCGCTCTCTCTCCTGTCTCTGACAAATAAATAAATAAAAAATTTAAAAAAAATAGATTTCCTTTAATTACAGCACTAAAAGGTATTTATTAGAGGGGGAAAAAACCCACACTATTTCCCTATAACTGTAATGCCAATTACAAAATCTCTGGCCATTTTTATCCACCTTACTTGATAAGGAAATTTAATTTCAGGAACACATAAACAAATATTTGGCCTTTCCACAGGTCCAAGAAGAATTTGCTTTAAAAATATTCTGCTTAACCTGCAACAATCCATTACAATGCCATTTACCATGCAATGTTTCTTTGGGGATAAAAATCTGGAAGTCAGCTTAGAAATCAACCTGACATCTTTCAATGAACAAGACCTCTAAGCAAAACCATCAACCAGAGGCTCTAATCAGAGTAAGTCTTGGATGGGTTCAGTCTCTGCATCAGTCACTTCTGTTCAGAAATTGATTAACAGAGCCCTTCAGTTCCAGAGACCCATTCCGGTCCAGGAGACCTCAGACCCGGTTTCTATGGTGATTATATCATAGGGTTGATGGGTCAGGGAAAGCACTTGAAAGGTAAGGACTTTAATGATTATCTGTTTCTTTTTAAAATTCAAGTGAATTCAGACAGACTACAAAAAAAAAGAAAAGGACTTTATTTCTTAATACCGGCAGCTGTCAAGGGACCCTGTATAGGAAAGAATATTTACATATTTTGGTTTGGTTTCGTAATTTTCCAGCAAGACAGATTGCTTTGGTCAGAGGATTGGTTTCCTTTATTCCTGTAAAGTTCTTTTTGGAAAAATTTGTATCTTATTTATCTAAGGAGTATAAATTGTTTGCCTGCCCACCTAAGAACTTCTAGAGGAGAAAGGGCCTTGGAGTACCTCACAGACTCACTGGTTCCAGAACATTGTAGAAGTAATGGATCAAAGTTTCAAAGAGATAGCTGCCAGCTGGGAACAATTACCTTAGCAATGAACCCATAGGAGTAAGTACTACTGATTTGCTTTAATAATGGTGTGATATGCATTATGAAAGGATGCATTCTTGATCCACGTATGGCTCCAAGCCATCACTTTACACTATTCTAGGAGGCAGCTGGCATGTGGTTAGAGCATTGGCTCCCTTGGGGCAGTCTAGCTTAGAAATCTGCCTCCTTCTGGAGTGGGGAGAGCCACTGGACCTTTTGCTTGGCTCTAATCAGGGGCCTTTCCATGGGTGTTATCCAAAATATATAACAATACTGAACCATCAGCTTGGTAATATACATTAACAAGTAAGTCAGACATTAAAAAAATTATCTTCCATTCTCCAATTCTGCTAAACAGTATCACATACAATTGCTTACTAGGCAGTTTTGCAAATTATTCACCAAACCTAATATTTGTAAAATGATTTGTTGCATTATAAATATTGGTGGTGTGGTCTCCCATCTGACCTGGCCGTCCCGGACTAAAATATGCCCCGTCTGAGCTCCCGTTTGGTGAAAGGATTGCGTCAAACTCTTCTGACACTTTCCATGTTAGATTGGTCATCTTTTGGTGCCTTCCCCCAGGGGCTCCCCTGCAGGTGCTGTGCACATTGCCCACTTATAACAGCTGGGTACATGTTTGATGCCAGTGCTTTCCATACAACGTGACTCAGGGCAACTGTATCTCAGATTCTGCCAACAGTGGCACCCCACTTTTCATGTCACCAACTCCTCTGACTGGGCTGCCATTCCAGTAATGCTGGCTGGCTCTGGGATAGCAGGCAAGCCCTCATTATCCCCCATCATAATCTTCTCCGTGCCATCAGGGCTCCTAGCAGACCTTGTGACCCGACTCTACAGCTGGGCACTGTCATCAGGTGAATCATATTCAGGAAGTATGAAAACGTATGTCTTTTTTTGCAGTGCTGAATCCTCTGCAAGCACCCGCTGATCAAACAACAATTACGTTCCCGAGTAGTCTAGCCCATTGAAGACCACCCGAGATGTGAATAAATTCAATGTCCCTGTTATTACCTAGGCAGCTCTGCAGCATCAGGCTGTTAGCAGAGTGATGTTCTATGACATTCAGCTTGAATTAATGATCTGACCTTAAAAGTTATATCTGTATCTGTGGCTGTATCTGTGGCTGTTAGGCTACTGTTAGATTCTCTACAACAGGTATAGAAGTACTCCACTAGTTCAGCAACTTACCTTGGCCCTTTCCCAACACTGGTTCTCGACCTCCCAGAAGCCAATCTGCTGCCCTGAGTTCCTTGAGGTAGTGAGTGCATGGACTGTGTCCAGCTTGCATAAGGAAGAAAGTAGTTTATTTATCAGTTGGTAAGACCCACAGCAAATCTAGTGAGATGGGAAGTCTCCTAATGTATTTGTTGCCAGTTTTGACTGAGCCTTTTTAAGTCTTTCTTTGGGATGACATGGAATATAAGTACATATTATTAAGTGACATAATTAATTATGAATATTTAAAGAATACAGCTATTATTAACAGTTATTATTAACTGTTGCATAGAAGAAAAATAATGTGACTTCTTTAGGGACAGGGACTGTATCTTATTATTTATTCCTCTTCCAGCACTGTGTATATAAGACCTGGTATACTAATTGTGTAAATCGGGTGTTTGAATGAACGAAGGAATAATAGATAAACAAAAGGCTCTTCGTTAAGCTAGAAGTAGGGGGTTTGAGGGTTATGGGAAAGTGCTCTAGATTAGAAATAGCTTGGGTTTTGGAGTCAGGCAGATCTTAGCCAGAATCCCAAATCTGACACTTACGAGTCACGTAGCTTAACTTCTACGGACCCTCACTTTTAAAATCTGGAAAATGAAGGTTATATGGTGGCAATAATATTTATGTTGCAGAGTTGTCATATAAATGATAAATAAGGCACAAAAAGCTCCAGGCACATAGTAAGTGATAACAATGTGGAAACTATCACATTACTGGTCACTCACATCATTCACTGAAAACATTAATCTGAAAGAGCAATTGAACCTCTTAGTAGATAAAGGAAAAATATTCTCAATATACCCTGAACCGATGGCCAAAAGTTGGATGGAATGAAATCCTTTTATATTTCACATAATTCTTGGATAGCTTATGAAATATCTGTGTAAAGATTAAAGCTTTCTGCAAGGCAGCTCAGACTACATCTATCATCTCCCTTTTGTGTTAATGAAGAACTCTCCTACAGCTCAGAGGAATCCCATAATTGAGTCAATATGCAGCTTTGCTTTGTAAACGCTCCAGATAAGTGCATGAGAAACTTCAATTAGGTCTTTTCTTTTGCAGAAGAAACGTAGCACAGCTCAAGATCCTATATGAAGCTTCATTTTTCGAGGGCTCACATTTTAGTGTTTCTAGAGTGATATTGACTGTTATTGTTATTGTTATTATTGTGTGTTGCTTTACGTGGAGCTAAAGCAACCAGTGGACCAGTGGAAGAAATAGCCACACCCTGGAGAAAGAAATGAGACTGATGAGGCCCTAAGTCTACTGCTTAAGTGTGGTCAGCACAGGCTCCTGTCCTGTCCTTCCTTTCCTGGTTAGCCTTCAACAATGGTGACTGGCTGTTGCCTGTGACATGGCTCACAGCCGGAGCTCCTGACATCCCAGTCCTGGAGTTGCTCACATCTCTTCCATGGAGAGGTTGACCCTTCTGGAGCAGGTTAAATGACCAAGCAGGAAAACCAGAGGCCCTCTCATTTGCATGCAGTCTATTGCCTTTCATTGAGTAAGTTTTAGTGCACGGAATAGAAAACATTACAGCTGGAAGGAATCTTAACTGGCCCAGGACCCTCTTTTTATACAGATAAGCAGTGGTGGGGTAACTACTTGTGGGGGCTCATGTCAGTGGTTAGAAGTATAGCCAGTCTCCCTGCCAGGTCACTTGGGCATATGCCCATTCTATAGACTTTTAGAACTTAAAGGAAACTGGGGAAGAGAAAATGAGTATCACCATCTAACTCACTGCTGTCCAAAATTCGAGCTACATATGCTTGTAAGAGTTATTAATAGTGATGACATCTTTTATACAAAAAAGCACAATATGATAGGTATGCATATACTGATAAGTTTATTCACTTGTAAGAAGCTGTATACACCTAGCTCCTTGTTAAAAAAAAAAAAAAAGGAACTAACATATAAAACATATTCAATAGAACAGCAAAAAATAAAGGTGAAATAACTGAGTCCAGTAGCATTTTGAGTAAGAAACACAGGAGATAATTGAATCAGGAAACTGGAATAAGGTAATTACTATGAGTAATATTTAACTCTGAGATTCTTAGCAGCCAATATAAAAAGGAAAAATAATGGGTTAAAAAGTCAATTGTTTACAGGAATCATTCTAATCCTTCCAGTAAAACCAACTGTTTTCTGGTTCTGAATTATAAAACACATTTATCCCATGGGATTTTCTTCAAAGGATACTGAATAGTGCAAAAAAAAAAAAAAAAACCTTTGGTATTGTCAAGTAGAATATGCAGATCTGGTCTTCATGTGCAAATTACTCACTTACGTAGAATTACAGTATTAAATTCTCTGAAGCCTTTTTCTGAATTACATTTGTAGGCTTATAAAGGGAGTTGGCCCTAGAAAGCAAACCTGGAGAGAAAGAATGCTGTGGTCCAGAGGTAACCATTTGAAATCCTGGATGCTTCTTTGTAAGAGAATGGGCTCACCTTCAGTGTGGAAGCCAAGTCTCCAGCACTGGGTAAGTTGGAGGAGTTGGAGAGATGTGGTGAGAACAGCTGAGTCCTTATTCATAGTCTGTAACATTGCAGTACTGGCTACCTTGAAAAGTTGCAGGTATTATTTTGAATGCTGCTCTTCTTGACATGTTTTCAAATTGAGAAAATATGATGCAGCACAGTTAAAAATCATCTGCTTTAGGAAGTAAGGGAAATTATGGCAGCATAGCCTACAATGTAGGCAACATTCTACTCATCTCGAGGCCCATGGCCAAGAAATGCCATTGTCAGGCCCGGGGCACTGGAGTGTGAGGTACTGTCAGGCAAAGTGTCCAGAGAGTTAAGCTGGCTGGGGACAGCAGGTGGAATCATATCCTCTTTAAACCTGTGCCTGAGTCAGGATTTATAGGCCCCCTATGGAGGGTCTTGGGCAAGAATACAAATAGAGGGTCACACTCTGTACATATAAATATTTAACAGCACAGACAGACAGATAATAAGTAAAATATACACCCTCCTCCTACCTTTGTAAGTATACCTTCAGAATGAAAGTGGAAGGTCAGGTTCAAATTGAGAGCCTCCAGTTCTGTAAGTTCTGTTCCTGTCCCTCATCAGTCCTTCTCTTTCTCATCTGGCTTTATCCCTCATTGCAAAGGGCCTCATGCACATGCATATGGACATTCTAGTTTCTGCGTCCAAACGACTTCAATATACCCTTCAGTGGCATATAAGATGGCAACTTCTAGGCTACCCCTCAGCCCTAGGGGCACACCGGGCAGTGACAGCGTTCACCCTAGGAAGGAAAGACCCAGATAAGATGACTCTGGAGACCTAAAAGTAAGTTGAAAGCATTTGAGCAGGGACTTCTGGGATGCCAGATATTTAGAGATGGGGAATGGGTTCCAGGTAGGCTCATCTCTTTGGTCTGGCTGACTCCTCGTGTCAGGAAGAAGGCGTAGACCAAAGAGGGCGACAACAAGCCCTCTAGTCTTGGTCTAAAAGTGGGTGTGAACAGTTAAACACTAGTTTTAAGGGCAATCTAGATGCAGTATTTGTTGCCAACATCCGCTTCCTGACCTCCACTGGGCATCGGAGTTGATTCAGCTGATCTGGGTCTCTGGTGGGGATGTTGTCTTCCCTCATGGCTCTGTAAAAGTTCTTCCTGAAGCTGCATCATTCATCAAAGCAGAAAAGACTGACAGATTGAGGAGGGTCTAGGGTCCTCCCCGACAAGAACTCCCCCAAATCTAGAGACTTCCCCTACTTTGCCTTCTCACCCAGGGCATCTCATCTAGCTATGTCTACCAGTTCCCTCAGCCCATGTGTATTCAGGTCCTCTGCCCATTTAAAAAAATTAGATTATTTGTTTTTTAATGTTGAATTGTATAAGTTCTTTATATATTTTGGATATTAACCCCTTATCAGATATCATTCAGTAGGTTGCCTTTTTGTTTTGTTGATCGTTTACTTTGCTGTGCAAAATCTTTTGATTGTGGTATTGTCCCAATCGTTTATTCTTGCTTTTGTTTTTCTTGCCTCAGGGGACATATCCAAAAAATGTTATTATGGATTATGGCAGAAATTATTGCCTATGTTTCTTCTAGGAGTTTTATGGTTTCAGGTCTTACATTAGGTTTTTAATCCACTTGGAGTTTATTTTTGTGTGTGGTGTGGGAAAATAGTCCAATTTCATTCTTTTGCATGTGGCTATCCAGTTCCCCAACACCATTTATTGAAGAGATGTTTTTCCCTATTATGTGTTCTTGTGTCCTTTGTCATGGATTAACTGACCATATAAGCGGGTTTAATTCTGGGTTCTCTATTCTTTTGCATTATGTTTGTGTCTATTTTTGTGCCAGTGCCATACTGTTTTGATTACTATAGCTTTGTAGCATATCTTGAATTCTAGTATTCTTTTTTTTTTTTTTTTTTTAAGATTTTATTTATTTATTTGTCAGAGTGAGCACAGGCAGACAGAGTGGCAGGCAGAGGCAGACAGAGAAGCAGGCTCCCGCTGAGCAAGGAGCCCGATGCGGGACTCGATCCCAGGACGCTGGGACCATGACCTGAGCAGAAGGCAATGGCTTAACCAACTGAGCCACCCAGGCATCCTGAATTCTAGTATTCTGATGCCTACAGCTTTCTTGTTCTTTCTCAGAATTGCTTTGGCTATTTGAGTCTTTTGTGGTTCCATATAGATCTTAAGATTATTTATTCTTGTTCTGTGAAAAATGCTGTTGGTATTTTGATAAGGATTGCATTAAATATGTAGATTGCTTTGGGTAGTATGGACATTTTAACAGTATTTATTTTTCCAGTCCATGATGAAATGTCTTTGTATTTCTTTTTGTCATCTTCAATATCTTTCATTGGTATTTTATAGTTTTCAGAGTACATATCTTTTACCTCTTTGGTTAGGTTTATTTCTAGGCATTTTATTCCTTTAGGTGTAATTATAAATAGAATTATTTTCTTAATTTCTCTTTCTGCTAGTTCATTATTAATATATAGAAATCAACTGATTTCTATGTATTAATTTTGTAACCTACAACTTCACTGAATTTATTTATTATTTCTAACAGTTTCTCCATTAGCTGACATGTGGATAGGCTTCACTGTTCCATCTTGTCATTGTGTGACCTGTTGGCCACCCATTCATGTCTGCCTGGTTCTGTCCAGTGCTGCTCACATGGTCTTGTTATTCTGGATGTCATGGTAGTCTTGACTCCAAACTGGTCCCTTGGACTCACCTCAAATGCCTCTTCTTAATAACACCAAAAGATTTCTTTCTCTTGGGATTTTACTCAAATTCTCTAAGCTTCAATTTCCTCACTTAAAAAAAAAATGAAGAAGGTATATTTATTTACTCTGTAGGCTTGCTGTAAGAGTTGGAGAAACGAATGTATGTAAAATATTAGTCCCATGTCTGGTACATGGTAAATGTTTCATAAGTATCAAGATCCTTGCTTGTATTTCTAAGGGCATCATTTCCTATGGAATCTATAGAGGCTCCTTCTAAGTATAGGTTCTCAGTTTAGCATTCAGGGCCCTCTGGCAGTTGTCTCTGTCCTCATCTTTTGTCTGTCCCTGATGTGACTTTCCTATTCCTGCCAAGTATATTTCCATACATCCCACAAGTGACTCATACATTCTGACCTCCATGGCTCTTCTCCTGCCTTGCATTTAGCCCCTGAACAGCTCTTGGCATTGGCCCTCCTCTCTACAATCCTAGGTCTCAATTTATGTCAAAACCCAGTTTGGTATTAAGTTCTCCCAAAAAACCAGTGCCACTCTCTTATTTGCACTCTCCTTTACTGCATTTTAGATTATTTTTAACAATACCTATGACTGACCTCTCTGATCCAGTTACCCCTCTTGAAGTATAACCTTGCCAAAGGATAGCATCTCCTTCTCCTGCCCTTGAAACTGGGCTCACTCTGTGACTTCTTGGACAAATAAGATGTTGTTAGGTGTAGTTTCCAGTATTCCTGAGCCCAGGACTTAGGAAGATAGGCAGCTTCCATATTCTTACCTAAAATGCTCACTCTGGATAAGAGGTATCATGTTGTTGGAAACCTGGTTACCTTGAGACTCCATGAAGTAAGGAAGCCCAAGCTTGTTACATGGAAGACCCATTTGGAGAGAGATACCCATCAGCCTCCAGCTGTTATAGCCATTTGCAGGAGCCAGCCTCCAGGATGTCCCCTACCTGCTGGTGTTCATAATCTTGTGTAATCTTTCTATATTGTACTAAAATTGGTCTGTGTGGCCAATAACCTATGGCAGAAGTACTTGTTGGTATATCACACTGGAGATTAAGATGTAAAAAATTGCATCTTCCATCCTTCTCATCACTTGCTCTGGAGAAATCCAGCTGTCATGGGGCTCAGGTAAGTTGGAAAAATCACTCAGAGCTAGCAAGTGAAGAAACCCAGATTCAAGTTCAGTTATAGGATTTCCAAGCCCAGGTGATTAACCACTCTACCTTCCTCCAGAATTCAGGAAAGCCAAAAATATACTTCTTACTGCTTAGTAATAGCTTCCAAACCCTACTTCATTCCCATACAGAAGCCAATGCATATTTCATTTTCTAAGCAGCATTAGATTTATTTTACTTTAAAACTTCATTTAGTGTTAGCCAAATACCAGAGTATACTCACTTTAATTATTTACTTTCATAGTTTTCAGTACTTTGTCCAAGCACTTTGTTTTATTTTTTTGTATGTATCTGCAGGCCATTATACTTCTTCTGTAGTATAAAATAAGCAAACAAAAAAAGAAGAAGAAAGGTTCATTTAGTAACATTAAGTAGTTTCCTCTACTGGCATTGATTTATTTCCTTTCCTCTCATGTTTCTATATACATATTGAGTGAGTTGGCTGCAATCTTAAGCCAAACAACACATTTAATCTATTGTGACCCAGAATGCTGCTTAGGCTAAGATGTCGATGCTCTTTTGTGCTCTAACACCAAGGTTTTGTTACCCTTAACTTGATTGTTTCAGTCTACGTTATGTTGCTTTTACCTGTGAGTGTTAATTCTGTGATAGCTTGCTGTTGTTTTCTCAGTTGCATTCTTCTGTTTGCAAAGCACTGTGTCATGCTCTGTGGAGGCTAGAGGAAGCTGCGTGGAGGAGGATTCCTGCCCTCAAAAAGTTTAAACCTAGTGATGATTAATAAGTTTACCAGGCTTCCTGGGTGGGGCAGTAGGAGTGGTGAAAAGGAATTCATTCATTCACTCCCCAGATATTTTTGGAGTGTCTACAGTGTTGCAGGCATTATTCTAGGCATTTGAAATTCATCACTGAGCAAAACAGTAAGCATATAGAGCTTCTACTGTTGCATATTAGAAGGTGATACATGTTGGCAGAGACAAATAGAGCAGGGTGAGAGGAAAATGAGCATCTTCTTTTGGATTTCCTCTATATGCCGGATGTGTTATAGATGTTTTTGATCATCAGAATAACTCAATTCTAGAGAAATAAGAAAATCTAGAGTCAGAGAAATTAGGAAACTTTGATCTTTATAGTACAAAGGCCACCATACCATTATAACATGTTATCTCCCTTTAGAAATGCTAAAATAAACACACACACAAAGTTCAATAGAAGAAAATTAGAAAGCCATGAATTCTGAAAGGACTTTATGGCAGGCTTCATGGAGGTGGGTCTTAAAAGATAAGCAGAAAGAAGAGGGGGGAAAGAATGATCATTGAGGGAACTCTGAATATATGAGTATATATCTATTTCAGTTGGCTCTTCAGCTCAAACCCATGTGATTGAAGCTTTTGCTATCTCAAACATAAAACTCAAAAGGTTTTCCTACTAAATGAAAACTTGTTTTCTAAAAGCCAACTTATACTCCACAGCACTACAGTATTCAAATAAAATGCAAAGAACATAAACAGTACTCTCAGAATAAGGAACAGAGCTGCCAAGTTAGCATGTTAAAATAGAAAAACAAAAAATATATAAAGCAAACCTGTGGCTCTGAGCCAGAAAGATCTTTCCAGAAGAAGAAGCAGCCAGGCCCCAAGCCTTTCCCAGTGGTACCCTCACAGATGGCCTTTTGCCAGCATAAGTCCTCAGATCCTTGGGAAGGTCCGAATGTGACCGTCCTTGTTCATTCACTTTATGTCACAGAGCTCTGCCAGTGGCTTTTCCCATTACGGAAATAGGGCTATTTTTTTTTTTTCCAGGACATATTTATTAACGGTAATGCTTTGGCTCTCTTCCATCTTCTGAACTGAGTGCTTATATGCATTCCACTGAAGAATGTCAATTGAATTTTTTCCATTATCCAACCCATGTTCTTCTTAAATCTGATGGGATTTTTTCCTAATGTTTCTAATAGTAGTTTTCTTTGTGTGTATTGTTGATGGAAGTGTAATATACACATAGAGAAGTACAAAAATCTTTAGTGTACAGCTTGATGAATTCTAACAAAGTATACACACCTGAGTAGCCAGTACCCAGATTAAGAAACAGAACCTTCCCAGCACCCGAGAAGACCCTCTCTTGGGACCTGTCTCTCCCTCCAAGGGTAACCACAATCTGGCTTCTAATAATAATAATTAGTTTTGACAGTTTTGAACTTTCTATAATTAGAAATAGAATCATGTGGTATATACTTTGCCCTGTTGGGCTGCTTTTACTCTGTGAGATTCATCCATGTGGTTGCTGTTGGCTGCAGTTTGTGTATTTTTGGGGGTTATAATACTCTGTAGTGTATCCATAGAGTCAACAGACTGCACTGTGTCCCTCTCTTCTGTTGTTGATGGCATATAGGTTGTTCTCAGTATGGGACCAACGCACTTAGCTGTTATGCTTATGTGTTAACTGATGCTCTATCATTGCAAGCAAAATTCGAACTTTAAAAAAATGTACTAGAGAAAATAAAGTGTATATTTTAGTCCCCAGTGGATCCCCAGAGCTGGAGGGGTTCAACAAATAGTTGTTTGACATATAAATCAACTTTACAAATAGGCAAATTCTATTTTTAGTTAAGAAGACTGCCACCTCAGAGGCCATCTTACTAATTGGTGAGCTATGTCAGTGTGGGGTTTCCATCAAGGGCTGATTGTTGTTAGCAGGACGATTGTAAAACACTTTCTGCAGCGGGTGGAAGGCAGGGAGAACTAGATGACCTTAATTTTAAGTTGCTAGGATTCTATTTAACATGCTGTAATTACACAAATCATGTCACTCTGGGTGAAAGTCAGGAAGAACAAGGGAAAACAATTGTTTCATCTTTTTTTTTTTTTGTATTGGACTTATTGGTTGGGTGGGTGTTTTTAGTTTTTGTTTTCTGGTTGTTCATTGTGTGTGTGTGTGTGTGTTTTCTGTCTTTCTTTTCTACATTAGATACTTTCCCAGGAGCACCAGAGGAAGCTGGTGTTTCAATAACTAACAGCTTTCACTATATACTTATTTTGCTTAGTTTTCATGTTTATTTTGTAATAAAGGCCTCCGTAATTATGTCATGTGGCTCTAGTGGTATTATTGCTTTTACTCAAGGCAGAGCAGCATTTTTGGACAAAACAGGACATCATACCACAAAGAACAGAAATTCAGGAATCAGACAGCTCATGATGAATCCTGACTAATTCCACCACTTATTAACTGTGTAACTTCGAGCCATTTATCCAACCTTTGGTTTCCTCGTCTGCAAACTGTGGCCAGGAATGGTACCAACCTCACAGAGTCATTATAGGGATTAATATATGTAAGGCACTTGAAATTAGGCCTGACACATAGTAAGCAATTGATTAGTATTTGCTTTGATTGTAAGAACCATCACTCATATCGTAGACATTGGTTAAATGCTACCCAACTTACTCAGTTAATATTCACTAATATGTTTAGGGTTGATGACATGCTGTAAGTGTTATTTATTTGGTCTTAACACAGGGTAATGATGTGATTTCCCTTTTCTTCCATGATTAAATACATGTACCTTTGAAGGTAGAGGTTAGTGGGGAGGCGTATGGGGAATAGGCGCACCCAGCAGGCAGACTTCACTGGCAAGCAGAAGAGAGACTGTAGAAAACTCCTGGGGATCTTCCCAGTCAGAGCCTTAGAGGACTAGAGGAAATGAGTCCCAATAAAAATAGAGTTTTCTCCCTGAGGACTAGAGAAGGCTAAAATTTGCATAGATAAGGCAGTGTTCCTTCACTTGTTTGTTCATTAGCCATTCATCCATTTCTGTACTCTTCTCTTTCTCTTTTTTTTTTTTCCCTATAAAGGATTTACCACCTTAGTATTCCTCCCCCAATTCCTGATCAGAACCTTCCAGACCATTTATAACTCTGGCATTTAAGTCTGTTAGTAAGAAGACCTTGCTCTCACTGATGCCTTTTTATCTGTAGGCACTGGAATTAAAGCATCAAAAGTGGCCTCTAACAATTCAGAATTGTACCAAGTAATAAACCCAAGATGAACCCTAAATTTAGAAAAGTGATTTTCTTCCTGATCATCAAAGTGTGATAAGGTACTTCTGTAAGGAAAAGCCACTGAGAGGAAAGCATTTCTACTTTCCTGCTACTTCTCTGGATTAAAAAACAATAATAACCAATCTGGATCCCAAAGTAAAGTATAAATACATATATCTATATGCAAATTTAAAATGTTTGTAGTTTTAAAAATTAAAAGCATAATCAACACAAAGATAAATTGAACATGGAAATTAGTAGCCACATAACATAACAAATTATGTTTTTATAAAAAAAATTCACAAATCATTGAGAAATGTAGACTTCGCTATTTGATAGGAATAAGAAATTCACAAAATGCCTTCTAATTACTTAGTTAATGTATACCAAGAAAATGTCCAACTGTACTAGTAATAAAGAAATGTCAGTAAAAACACAAAATACCATTTCTCCTTATCAAAACAGCAACTGTTTAAATGATAATACTCAGAGCTGTTTAAGATGGTATAGATAAAACCATCAATGGGAGACTCAACTGGTTTTTAGGATTTAGATTAACAGTAGGTGTCACATACATGTTTATTCCTTAGATCCAATAATCCCACTTCTGGAAGTCCATTTGAAGTATTTAAAAATCTGGAAAAGCTTAGTCAACAAAGACCTCCATCACAGCATTGCTTAAATAGTGAAACATTTAAAATCACACAAAATTAGAAGTGTATTCCATTCACTACAACAATGAAAAATAATGTTTTCATAATTTATAATATAAGAGAGTCCTGTAATAATGTTAAGTGAGGGAAGCAGGTCATAAAATATAGCGTGATTGCAATTATATAAATACCATGTTAAAAATCTAGGCATCACACAAAAAGAAAAAGAAATATACCAAAATAGCACATAAAAAGTTGTTTCTGGGTGGTGGGACCAAGTACAAGGTTTTCCTCCTTTTGATTTATCTGTGAGTATGTACATCATCCACACAATCTGTAATAAGGATGTTTATCTATTTTATTGGAAAAAATTGGGGGTAATAGAAAAAATAAACGAGGAAAAGAAAATACGGGAACTTTCATTTTCTCTCCCCAGCAGAGTAGAACTATTTGTTTTCTCTGAATTGTGGCCACCTGTCCCATTTGTGGAGTGTAGATGCTAAATTTCATGTCCTAGCCAAGGCTCTCCCTTGCGATAGCATCATTGGCCTGCAAGATCAAGCCATTTGAGGTCATATTAAAAACTAAAAGGAAACCCCAAACATTTAGTGCTTGTTTTTGTTTTTTTTTTGTTTTGTTTTGTTTTGTTGAAATCTGATCTTCTAGTCACACCTGAGAAATTTTCAAAAATTTGTTTTTCTAAAACATTAATTCCAACCTTAGTTGTTTGGCTGATTACCTTGTGCTTTTTGAGATCACCATGCTTGAGAAAGCTTTCAGTATTATTCATATTCAGGGATTGTGGGCATAAGTAATATTCTCCTCCTTCCTCACTTGTGTGAACTGCCCTTATGAAGAGCAGTCTATAATTGGAAGGTAGATAAAGAAAGTACTGCAGTATTAAAACTTATAAATGGCTAGCGACTCACTTGCTAAAGGTTCCAGGCTGACTTCTATGGCATGATGGGCTCTGGGTGTCATCTAAACCTCCTAAGATTCTGAAGCTCCAGTTCCATGACTACCAGGACCTCGCATTAGGAAAAATACATGTCTGTTATGTTTCATCCTTGTGGGCCCATCTAATGGCCAGAGCACTGGTCAGGTCATGTGTCGAGTGTGTCCAGCACATTATGTTGCTAACTTCCTGGATTCTGAGTAGGGTCCCAACCAAGGCTGGTCTTTACCGTGAGAGGCCCTTATTAAAACTCAGTCCCTACAATTTCTCCCCTCTGCAATCTTTCTTCCAACAGAGTCCAATTCTAAAGTAGCTATTACTTTAAAATAAAATATAAGAAATAAATTTTTGCTGCATAATAATTCTTGTTAACCTCTCTTGGAGGGCTTACATTATTATAAATTATGTATTATATGTAATATAATGCTACATTATCATAATAGCATATAGTAATACTATGCCAAATTATTATAACCATGTGTTTAATAATATGCTAATTTAAAATATTAGTCCCAGAAAAATAAAACATTTCAGTGGAATTTCAAACATGGTTATTAATCAACGGGGGAGAGATTTTAGGAGTCTGAACTTCCCATATATCCCATATCACACTCTAGCTGAAGGCTGTGCAAGATATCTTAATTCCTTATTTTTCAACATGGGCCAAAAAAAAGAAAGGAACACTCAAGTATTTCACACAACTGTTGTGGATTCTAAGATCTCTAACAAGCATTCATCCCTGAAGAAAGGTGATCTTTTTTTGTTTCAGGTGTCATTTGTCTTTTCAGCTCAATACTTCAGGTCATGAATATATGTCACATTGAAACTCGCTGATTGACAGAAGCTCTGTGAAACAATGCTAGTCTCTAGAATTGAAATGAGAAAAATATAGTTTTAGTCTGGACTGTACCAGCCATCAGATCAAAATAGCAGATATTTTGATTCTGAGGTTCAGAGGTCACCTATCATTCAGACCTCAGTTATGGACTTGGAGAAAGTTAATGATTGGTGTGTGATGGTTGGGCTCTTCTTATCTGGGATCACCTAGTGAAAGACCCAACGTGACATTTTCATTATCCAAAATCCTTTTGTAGGAAATAATTTTATAATAGCTTTGTCTTTTACAATATCAAAAGAAATGGTTTCTATCTCCAGTTCTGGTCTGGAATTATCATTTTGTCAAACATCGACCAAGTTTTTTGTTTTGTTTTGTATTGTGTTGTAGGCAATTCAGTTCTGTTTCTTTAATACTCATTCTCTGTCAGTTTTGAGACCTGCTTCGAGGAGGCAGTGCATGTTATGGAAAGATTACTGGATGCTGTGGACCCAACTTTGTGACTCTGGAAAGTTCAATTTCCTTTGTCCATAAAAAGAAGATCCCACCATCTGTCCTATAAATCTTATAGGGTGTGGTGAGGATCAAACATAATGATATGTGTTAAGGTACTATGGAGATAGAAACTATTAATAATATTTAATCATAGGAAAGAAGTTGAAGTGGCAATCCTTCACTCACATGCTAAATATAGTAGCTTTCAATTTTGGTTCTGCTGCTGACTAGACATGTGACCTTGACGGTTAAGCTATTTAACCTCTCAGACTCAGTTTCTTCTCTGGTAGTGCCTATTACTTAAGGGTTTTGTGGGTGTTAGGGACTATAATGCATGTAAAACATAGAGCAATGTGTGTGATGGCTGCAATTACCATCATCACTGATGTGGGTTAAAGTCTCACCAGCCAGTCTAATAATTTTGGTTGTGGTTTATGCCCATTTTGGAAAGTTATAGTAAGCAAAACTGTTTTCCTTGAAACATGGTTGATGTTCCTGAGTAATTTGAATTATTCAGTAATTATTTTTGCTGTATCCTTTATTTGACTAGAGAAGTATTTATAGGGACTGTTTAATGGTCAGATCTATATTTTAGAGAGAACATTTCTTTCAGGTATGGTTAAAGTTTGTTCCACACAAAAGTACCATTGCAGTGTATTTGATTTTTTTTCTCTTGTTTGCATTTATTTTTTTGATAAATCTTCTATGAGTTGGACATTATGTCTGTATTAACACCTGCATTGAAGGTGCAGACTGGAAGCTGGCTATGGTGAGAGGGAAGGTTTCAAGGAAAAGCCCCAAAACTGTCTCTTTGCCTAAGCGATTTCAGTTGACATGACTATGAATAACTCAGGCATAGTCTGAGTTGGAAGTAAGAATTATGCCCTGTTTGTTCCAAGGG
Source organism: Mustela nivalis (assembly GCF_964662115.1). Lineage (NCBI taxonomy): Eukaryota > Metazoa > Chordata > Mammalia > Carnivora > Mustelidae > Mustela > Mustela nivalis. The sequence continues at coordinate 79,546,472 of NC_139022.1, read as the reverse complement.
CAGCCCATTTCAGGTCTTTGACCTCCCCAGGGGGTACCAACCTCGCTCCCCCCTCCACCCCGTTCCCTCCCTCCCTCGCCCACCAGTCATCTCAAGCTCTTTGGAATGCTTGGGTAGTCAAGTGCCAGGACAACTCCAACCTCTCTCCTATTCAGTCCCACCTACACAACTGAAGCCAACCCAGAAACCAAATCAGGATTTTTTGGTAGAAAATCTCATTTCTATGGAGCAGCAGCTTAGCGTGAAGAGAAATAAATGTTGGTGAAGACACGCTTTTAAAGTGCTCATTAGGGGACGCCTAGGTGGCTCAGTTGGTTAAGCAGCTGCCTTCGGCTCAGGTCATGATCCCGGCGTCCTGGGATGGAGTCCCACGTCGGGCTCCTTGCTCCGCAGGGAGCCTGCTTCTCCGTCTGACTCTGCCTTCCACTCTGTCTGCCTGTGCTTGCTCTCGCTCGCTCTCTCTGACAAATAAATAAAATCTTTGAAAAAAAAAGAGAAAAAAAAATAAAGTGCTCATCAGACTATGGACACAGACTAGGAACTTTCTAAGAGCTGAAAGAGAATATTCCAAGTACTGAACATTCTATTTTTTCATTATTATAAAATTAAATTTGGAACAGAATAAATTGGGAGATAATTTGCCTCATAATATGAGTGTCACTAGAAGTTGAAATTTGAAATTAGTATTACAAAGCAAATCTAATCTCAGTTTTAAAATACCAATAAGAATACTTCTAGATCACTTCTGAATACTAAGGTAAGTACCTATAGATTTTATAAAACGCAGTGATAATATTCTTTTATAATATCCTACCATGATCTTGTACATCTATTCAAATGTGGAGGCCTTAGTATGAATGTATTAAATCATTTCTGAAGTTTTGTAAGTGATCATGCTGACTTGGGATAAAGAATGGAATGTTGGTGTCCATTGTTTTCTATTATTAACTGAGTGTTTTCCATTGCTTCTATTCCCAGAAACAAATAACTAAAATCAATTTTCCATATTATTTTCTAATAATTCCTCAAAGCCTAGATTTGTCATCTTTATTCCAGCAAAGAATCTAGTTTGGTTCAGGAGATAGTTACATTAGAAAGAAGGTGATAAAAAGCTGCTCACTTCCCACCTCAAGTTGTATTCTGTGTAAGATTTACTTTTAAATATGTGAAATAATAGACCAGGTCTTTGCCTTTTTATACTCTTATTTTGGGGATAGAGAATCACACATCATTATTCTTATAAGTTGATAGGTACTGACACCCTGCCATATGCAGGATTATATAAGGTACAGATAGAAACCTTCCCCTTAAACGGTGTGCTACTGTGTTCATTCCCTTGAAACTTTGTTTCTAAAATGGATATTTTGAAATAAATGTACATCAAGAGAATTGCAAAAAGGGTCAAGTAATCTACAGAAAGATATTCATGTCAAATACAAGGCAAATATAATATTTTCCTTATGAGGAGTTGTGTACATTTTGGTTCATTTTTTTACCCTCTTGGTACACAAAACCAGGAAGGGATATTTAACTGAATAGTTCAAATGTTCCTGAGTTTTCTTTATCTCTGATGCTAGCTGCTTATTGGCCCCTAAGATATTTATAAAAACTACCATCATCTTTGTCTAATAAAAGCTGAGTAGGTTTTTTATTTGACGCAATTTTTAGAGTATGGGAAAAGAGGGAGGGAGAGGTCTGATGGATGGTTGTGTGAAATTAGGTATCAGGATTTTATTGTACCTGGGAGGTGGAAATGATTGCTATCATTGCTTTATAGCTCTTTACTCTGGTGAATTGGCAGAAAATATTGAGAAGTAGAAAAGGCTCTTTATTTAGGACCATGTCATATGCTTGGGTCAATTTGAAGATGAAAGTATCAGAAGTAATATAATGTTTCTCACCATGGCAGTCAGCCAAGTAATTGGAGTTGCTTTTAATTAAACCCTAGTAAGCTCTTACAGAGGTGTACAGAGACCAAAGCAGTATCTCTTTTGAATTGAATGGACTTTGCTGGCCAAAGCAGGCACTCAGATGTACACACTGTGGAGAGATGGAGAGAGTCATCCAGCTTATCCACCATGTTGCCCCGTCCCAACGTGGTAAGTAAGCCCTTCCTTCACACTATATAGTTTCCTTAACTGTCTGAACACTTTATGCAGTCCAGTGTAATGACCTGCTTTGCAATGGATGATGATAAAATTAGTCCATGCCTCATCAAATATGATTGCTTGTATCTGATGAGGTGATTATCCCTCCACAGTACTCCTCTCCTTCTTACAGCTGTTGGAGAGTTTACCACTATTGAATGGTCTTGCTCTTTCGCTTCATGTGCTTGTGAGAGTCTCTATTTTGTGTTCCACCTCCCCTAGGAGGAAGATAAAAACTCTTTCTCAACTTTCTTTCTTTCTTTTTTTTTTAAGATTTTATTTATTTATTTGACAGAGATCACAAGTAGGCAGAGAGGCAGGCAGAGAGAGAGAGAATGGATGAAAGCAGGTTCCCTGCTGCAGAGATCCTGATGCGGGGCTTGATCCAAGGACCCTGGGATCATGACTGGAGCAGAAGGCAGAGGCTTTAAACCACTGAGCAACCCAGGTGTCCCCCCAACTTTCTTTTTAGCCAAGGCACAGGTATGTTTCCTGGGTTCTGCTGACCCTAAGACATCTTTCTAAAGAAAGTGGGAAAGCAGCCCTAGCAATAGCCATTTCCTAGCAAAGAGAGGAGGGAGCTAGCTTTTGAAGGCAGTGGTGGTGAAGGTTCTGGCCTTCCATCAGTGGTGTGGTTATGGAATCAGCACCAGGGTTCGTGGCTATGAAATCTTTGCTGGAATATTCCATAGTGTAGTTCAGATAATAACTTCCACTGTGTAGGCTTTAAGCATGATCCTTTCATCTTCTTTCAGAGATACTATAAACTACTTAATATCCTTTAATAGAAACCTTTTCTATTTGAATTGTCTCGTGCTCTTTTGTTTGCAACTAAGAACTCTGAGAGATTTAGGGATGGAGAATTTTTAAAAAAAACAAGTATTTCTATTCAACACTACCATTTTATAACCCTGCCTGTTCAAGAGATTCACATTTGATGCTTAAAGGACTTCTTTTTTAACCTTGTTTCTAAAACATATTTGAAGAAATCTCAACAACTTTAGACAGTTTTATGTGATATTCAGAGAGTGATTCAGAAAGGCAGATGTGCCCTGGGTGACTATGAGCATTGTTAATCAAAACATATATAAAAAACTTAAAAAAGAATAAAGTGAATAGTCCAGGAAGAGAGTGGGAAGATGCGGAAGGAGAACAACAGGACTGCATGAAGAGTGCTGCAGCATGAATGTAAGGCTGTGTGTTTTGTATACTGAATGATGATCCCTCAGTACTGTGCAATGTGGAGGGGAGATTAAAGCTAACACGAAATTTCAGGACAGGGGAGGATAGTGTGGAATGGAAATCTGGGAAAGGATTACAGATAAAAGTAGATTGCAAATCTGCAGGTAAAGGCCTTCTTCAGAGAAATCACTAGCTCAGGCTCTAGACATAAAAGGGAGCAAGATCATGTCCTCAGCAGGTCTCCTCCCGGGATGTAAGAGCCTTCCCTGAAGTGTGATCTTGCCAAAAACAAAACAACGCACACAAACAAATCAAGAATATGTTCATTACACCTGTTATGTAAGCAGCTTTTTCTTCCTGGAGTGAGTCCCTTAGCTTAAGGATCTCTTTTAGTTTTGTACATTGCATGTTATTTTCTCCATCGTCATCCCCCAAAGCCTATATCCAGTTCTCCTCTTTTGGGGCCGTTTTGCTAGGTTCCACTCAGAGCAAATGCACATGAAATTTTTCCTGCCTACAAGGAGTTTACAATTCAGAGCTTAACGAAGGCCCCCCCCCCCCATCCTTCTTCCTTCCCTTGATCCCCCATGGTAGAAACCTAGTTTATATCCTGGCAGGCGCTCGATTGTGATGGTTGGAAAGTTGAGATCAAGCCTCCCTTAATTTTCCTTCCTTAAACACCAATGTTCTGAGAACATCAGAATGCTCTTTCACTGTGCATATTTTCTTATTGTTAGAGTGATTTTAAGATGAAACACAAGGAAATTCTAAAAATGACATACTTATGAATAATCAAAGGAACAACATTGAAAGCTATTTTCCCCTCTTCCTTTTTGTCAGAAGTATTTGATCTAGAAGAAATTTAAAAAGGAAAACAAACATTGTAATTTATTACTATCTTTGATATACAATAGGTCAGTTTTGATGGTGTTCATAGGTCTAATTTAATGCCAAACTTTAAACTTCACTCGAAGCGAAGTTCTCTGAATGCTTTGATCCCCCAGTAATATTGTGTAGAATAGAAAAAAGATCTCAAGGAAGAACAAAATACTGACCTAAATATTCAGTGTATATAGCTTTAGAAAATGAAAACATTTATGGATTTTAAAATATGTTGTCCTTTGCCTGATAACATTTTCTTAGAATACATTATCCAACAACAACCTGTGACTTAAAGTAGTAAATGGAATATTCTTTTTTAAAAAATAGTATGTTTAAGTGTCCTACATCAAAACCTCTAGGCCAGAGCACCAAACATCTGCCAGAAATCTTAAAAATCAAAGACTTATAATAAAACGCTTGTCCAAGTTCCCTACATGTGGAAATTGACAGGTATTGAGGTAGGTACACAAAGCACAATCATTCACATCTGTTTAATAAGCCATCTGTCTTTAATGAACTTTACAATTTATTTTTTATTTTCTTTTTTCTTTTTAAAGATCTTATTTATTTATTTGACAGAGATCACAAGTAGGCAGAGAGGCAGGCAGAGAGAGAGGGGGGAAGCAGGCTCCCTGCTGAGCAGAGAGCCCAAGGCGGGCTTGATTCCAGGACCCTGAGACCATGACCTGAGCCAAAGGCAGAGGCTTTAACCCACTGCGCCACCCAGGCACCCCATTATTTTTTCTGATTACAAGGAAATAGCTCTTACTCTTTAATGAAAGGATAGAAAAATATAAAATATTTTTAACATTTTACATATTTCTTTTTATGATAGTATTAGACATAGAGTACATGTATTAAGATCATACTGTATATATAATTTTATACCATGTGTTTTTTCTTACTATAATGTAATGATTTGTCTATGTGTGTTCTCTGTGTATGTGTTCTCTGTGTGGCATACATACGTATACTACGGTGTGCTAAGCCAGTCTTCTGTTATTAGATATTTGGATTGTTTCCAGTTTTGTGCGGTTATAAATAATACTGTATTGAATAGCTTCATGGGTGAAGTTTCCTGTTTTTTAGAGTTCCATCTTAGGAAAGAGTTTGAAAGTGGATCATGGCATCACTTAGTGGAATGGTGTTAGAGCTCTTTCTTGGCCTGTACTAAAGATTATTTCCTTAAACCCTCAAATAGTGGTGCCAACTTAAATTGCTATCAGGGGCTTATCAAAAAGAATAGTTCATGAGAATTTATTACCAGTGTCTGTGCTGTCTTATCGTCTTATGTTCTTCCCCCTCTTAAAAAATTGAGGTATGTTGTGAGGAAGAAAAATATGCAACTCCTTTTGTAGAGGCATTGTTGAAGACATGGCATGGTCTGTCACTTACTCCTTAGGACCACATAGGGAAGAAATTGCCCTCAGGTTTCATCGACAAGGAAAGCTGTGACCCTCCCACCCACCCATAAACAGCTGGTATTCAGTCCCATGAAGCCCTGCAATGGCACGTATTTCTTTCTTGGACCACTAGGGGCCAAGAAAGCCATTGTGACTCATTTTCTAGCCTCATGGAAGACTTATTCTTATGTATTTATTTGTTTATTTTAATTCCAGTATAATTTGCATATAGTGTCATATTAGTTTCAGGTATACAATATAATGATTCAACAATTTTGTACATTACTCAGTGCTTATCATGGTAAGTGTACTCTTAATCCCCATCATCTATTTCACCCATCCCCACCGACCTCCCCTCTGGCAAACATCAGTTTGTTTTCTATAGTTGAGAAACTGGTTTTCTTTTTGTCTCTTTTTTTCTTTATTCACTTATTTTGTTGCTTAAATTCCACATATGAGTGAGAATGTATGGTTTTGTCTTTTCTGGGTAATTTATTTCACATAGCATTATACCCTCTAGATCCATCCATGTTCTTGCAGATGGCAGAATTTCATTCTTTTTTATGGCTGAATAATATTCCATTGTGTATATATATCACATCTTCTTTACTCATACATCTATTGATGAACACTTGGGCTGCTTCCATAATTTGGCTGTTATAAATAATGCTGCAATAAACGTCAGGATACATATATCTTCCTGAATTAGTGTTTTCATATTCTTTGGGTAAATAAATACCCGATAGTGGAATTACTGGATCATATGGTATTTCTATTTTTAAATTTTTGAACTATCTCTGTACTGTTTTCCATAGTGGCTACACCAATTTGCCTTCCCACCAACAGTGCAAGAAGGTTTCTCTTTCTCCACGTCCTCACCAACACCTGTTTCTTCTTTTTTATTTTAGCCATTCTGACAGGTATAAAGTGAGATTTCATTGTGATTTTGATTTGTGTTTCCCTGATGATGAGTGATGTTGAGCATCTTTTCCTATGTCTATTGGCCATCTGGATATCTTCTTTGGAGAAATATTGTTCATGTCTTCTGCCTATTTTTTAATGGATTATTTATGGTATTTTTGTATTGAGTTATATAAGTTCTTTATGTATTTTGAATATTAACCCTTTATCAGATATGTCATTTGCAAATATCTTTTCCCATTCCATAGGCTGCCTTTTAGTTTTGTTGATTGTTTCCTCTTCTATGCAGAAGTTTCTATTTTGATATAGTGTCAGTAGTTTATCTTTTAGAAGGCTTATTCTTTGAACTTATTTGGCTTTGATTTGATTTTCTTAAAAATAATTTTTATGCCATTAATTATATTTTTTAAACTGCTTTAAATTCTTAAAGAAAATAGATGTGATCTAAGTTAATTATTAAGTAGTTTTCACTTAAGGGGCACCTGAGTGGCTTAGTTGGTTAAGCAGCTAACCCTTGGTTTTGGCTCAGGTCGTGACCTCAAGATTGTGAGATGGAGCCCTGCATTAGGCTTTGCATTCAGTGGGGAGTCTGTTTGAGATTCTCTCGTTCAGTCCCTCTTTTCCTCTCCTACTCACTCTCTCTGTCTCTCTCTCAAATAAATAAAACCTTTATAGAATAAAAATAAAAAAATAGTTTTCATTTAAGAATTTGTTTGATGATGAAAATGCATTGTTGCTTTAAATTGTGTTTTATTGATTATTTATCAACTATTTTTAGTTCCCCCTTGGCAGTTTCCAATTTGTTCCCTTTCCCCATTTATCTCCTAAGGCCTTATTTTCCCTCTGATAATTTGTATGACTATTTTGTGTAGTCAGCTATTGGAGCTTTCAATCTTTTTCATAATTTGTTGAAAATAATTGCTGGTTTTCTTTCTTTCTTTTTTTTAAAAGATATTATTTTATATATTCGAGAGAGGGAAAGAGCAGGAGCTGAGGGGAGGAGCAGAGGGAGAGAGAGAAGCAGGCCCCCTGCTAAGCAAGAAGCCAGATTCAAGGCTCAATCCCAGAGTCGTGGGATTATGACCTGAGCCAAAGGCAGACACTTAATTGACTTAGCCACCCAGGCGACCTCCTAGTTTTCTTTATGATTTTGTATAATTTTTATCTTTAAAAAGTTCCCTTGCTATTTCATCACATTCTCTACAGCAGGCTTTAGAAGCACTCAGTGCATGAACTGATGGATAGTAGAATTGATAATAACAGTATTATTTGTAATTTTCTTAAAACCACTTAGGGTCCAGTAGTAGTCATCTGTTACACTCCACTGGCTTTACAGACCATTTTATGCCAATGCCAAACTGAATTAATTATTGCACCTTATTATTTTGGGGGAAGGGATGTTTAGTTACTGTCCTTTTACCAAAACTACCTAAGCAATTCTTACCTATTTTATTTTTCTGGGTACACTTAAAGTTATTTTGATAACATCCCCCCAAATTTCTTAAGTTGTATATATTTTATTAAATTTCTAAATTGACTTTGGAAGAATAGACATCTTTATAATATTCAGCTTTCTATTTAAGAATGTGGCTCCATGTATTCAACTTCTAAGTATTTTAGTAAAACTTTATGATTTTATTCATTTAGTTCCCACAATTCTCTGGCTAAGTTTACTCTTGGGAATTTTATATCTTCTCTTGCTTTTGTGAATAGTATCTTTTCCTATTATTCTTTTTTTTTAATTTATTTTTTTAAATTTTTTATTTTTTATAAACATATATTTTTACCCCCAGGGGTACAGGTCTGTGAATCGCCAGGTTTACACACTTCACAGCACTCACCAAAGCACATACCCTCCCCAATGTCCATAACCCCACCCCCTTTCTCCCAACCGCCATTATTCTTTATAATGATTATTGTCAATATATAGAATACATATTGATCTTTGGATATTTATCTGTATTTAGCCATTTTTCCATAATTTTTTTCTTTGTATTTATACATATAGAGTCTTAAAAACTACATGTAATGATAGTTTCTTCTACTTTTTTTCCCTATGATTATTTCTTAAATCTTTGATCCGTATTTTTTTTAAAAGATTTTATTCATTTATTCGACAGAGAGAGAAATCACAAGTAGGCAGAGAGAGAGGGAGAGGCAGGCTCCCTGCTGAGCAGAGACACCCCGCCATGTGGGGCTCCATCCCAGGACCCTGAGCTAATGACCTAAGCTGAAGGCAGAGGCTTAACCAGTTGAGCCACCCAGGCGCCCCAAATCTTTGGTCCATAGTTTTATTCCATTGGCCAATACTTATAAAACCAAGGTAAGTGGTATTGATAATAATGGGCCTCTTTGTTTTTTTTTTTTAACTCCTGATTTTAATGGTAATACCTACAGTGTTTCCCCAATAATAATATGGCTGTTGGCTTGATATAAATACATTTTTGAAAATGTATGGTCCTATACCTATACCTATGTACCTATATCTATTTTCCTATACCTATATCTAGATTTGTAATAAGTCAAAAGTGAGTATGAGATTTTAAGAATTAACATCTCATCATATATTGGGATACAATAGGACTTACATACTGACTGTATGATTATTATTAAAAATTTTCTTTTTTTTAAGATTTTATTTATTTATTTGACAGATATCACAAGTAGGCAGAGAGGCAGGCAGAGAGAGAAAGAGGGAAGCAGGCTCCCTGCTGAGCAGAGAGCCTGATGTGGGGCTTGATCCCAGGACCCTGGGATCATGACCTGAGCCAAAGGCAGAGGCTTTAACCCACTGAGCCACCCAGGCACCCCGAAAAATTTCTTTATACTAAACTATACTTTCATCTCGATGAAACTAGTGACAAGATGGTATACTCTTTTTCTTTTTATTGTGTCAAAATCAACTTGCTGGCATGTTATTCAAGATTTTTGTATCTATATCTGTTTTGAGATCGATCTTTAGTTTTTGTTCGTTTTGTATTACTGCTCTGAGGTTTTTATATCATGGTTTTCCATTTTCATAATTAATTGAATAGCTTCCAGTGTTTGTTTACCCTTCAAAATAGTTAACATAGTAGCAATTATCTGATCTAAAAAGCTTAAGAAAATAATATTGTTTCTGTTTCTATTTATTTGTACCCTGAAACACTCTAAGGAGAACTGTTTTCTAAAACCTATATAAGGGGATAAAGTATAACTAGGACAGAATAAGCATTTATAGAAAAGGATCAAACTTTTACTGATACTAAAAATGGAAAAGAAAAGTTCCCTTGAGATTGCTTAAAGGTTGTGCTGCCTGATCCAGTCACCACAGCCCTCACAACCACCCCACACTAATATATGCTGGATTTTTAAAAATAATATCCTAATATGACAGCTGATGGCATAATATGAAAGTATAATTAATAAAATTGGCAAAATGCAAAAAAAAAAAAAAAAAGGAAAACCATCTCAGATAGTTGCATTCTCCCACACGGTCTGCTGCAATACAGTAAGTATAACATTTAGAGTATCAAATGGATGCATTGCCTGCTCTGTGGGACCTTCATAAACACTATTTTATTAAAGCTGAGCTTTTTTGAGGAATGAGCAGTAAAACATTTGAAGTTGTAATCACTCTCTGCCAAGAATCTGTGGTGCAGATTTTCTGTACAGGTGCCATATGCTTTGAGACTCAACTAAGGAAGCGCAGGTCTGCCATCTTCTTGCAGGCCACTTGCCTGACCTGTGGCTACTTGATGGGTCTGAGCCTGGCCCCTCATTGCTCTGTCCTCACACCCAGCTGCACCCGTGAGAATCTGTAGATTGACTCTTGCATCAAATGACCTTCTACCTTGCACTCTCTAACTTCCATTCAAGCCTTCAATGCCCCTGTTTGTCATTCAGCTGCTCTGAATTGAATATCTCTTGTTTTGTCTTGCACAGAACCACTCCGCCCTTCCTCTGGGAGTCACATCCTACTCTCTTGGTGCTCAGTCACCCTTTCTTAGATTCTCTGTGGTCCTGGTGGGCATGTCCATCTGGGTGCCCTTGGCCCAGGCCTCCATGTGTCATGTGCCCCAGACTGTGCCATTCAGAGTCTCCTGAGAATCCCAAGCTAGTCACACAAGGGCTAAAGGCAGAGGCAGCAGAATCATTCCAAAGACAGAGCCCTAAAAGAGGCTTCTCAGAGTTCAGCAATCTACTGAGCAATCTACTTTCCCAGATGTGGCCTTCAGTTCTTCCTGTGGTTCTGACTGACTCACTTTTCTTCCAGTTTCTCACCGTTTTTGGCCCCGGTTAGTCTCAGGTTCATTTTCTGTTGTTTACAGACTCAACACTGTCACAGGCCTCATATCTGGATTCCAGCTCTGTGTAGCCCCTTTGGGTTGTCATCCCAGTTGTTCTATCTGCTGACTAGTCAGTCACCTTGGCTGCATTCCTGGAAGCCGCTGCCAGGTCACTCTCTATGCTCTCCAGCTGGGAATCTAGTCCTGCCCCACATCTAAGACCATCCCAGGGCCATAGCACCCCAGCCCACATTAAGGCTTTTTTTCCTCTTGGCAGAGGAGACCAGGCACAGTGCCCCGAATTCCTAGGGTATTTCACCACCCTGACTTCTTATCACATCTCTGCTGCCCACCGGCCTGTGTTCTAAGTGGAGTTTTGCCAACTTGCTGCTCTTGTTCTAAGGATCCTCAACAAACACCTGGTTTATATGCAGATGTTTCCAGGTAAGAGGAAGAGGAGGTGCCCACCACAGAGATAACCATGCTTTTAGACTCCTATCCAGACCTGTTCTACAAGGCAAATGTCTACTGTCCCTGGGACCCAGGCCTTCTGCAAGAACACATGTAGCAAGTTGTGATGGTGGTACTTAAGTATCCTTTTTTCCCTGGTGAGGATCTGTATGTTCTCTGTAAATAATATGGAGTTCTGACTTCTCTAGGACTCTCAGGTCTCAGCATGATAACCTCTAAGAACACTGCCCATTCCCACTGATCGATTTCTGAACTGGCTGTCCCAGGGTGTCTGAATCTTGTCTTCTTCTGTAAAGGTGGTGCTTGGAAGGTGGCAATAGAAATTGTATTTTGCCGAAGTGACATTTAGTCTGTGTGTTAAATTGTAGCCATCTTCTTGTGTCTTATGAACACTGTGTTCTGTGACTCTTGTCTTAACTATCAGGATGATATGCCGAGGAAATCTCTTCACTGAGCATCCCAAGAACCCATGATCTGGAATATCTTCTACCCATTTCTGTGCCATTTCTCATTGCCTCTAGGAAAAGCTAAAGATAAGTGTTTTGGGGATCTCTTTAAAGGAAATCCTGGGCCAACTTCTGTTCTTTCAAGGGATCTCTGAGCCTACATCCCTAGGAACACTTTAGAAATGAGCTCCTTCTTTTGAAAACAGGAATTTCATGGCAGTTAAGGTGACCTCTGAGGTGGTGAGTCAGAGGGACAAGATGGAGCCCACCATACTTACAAGGCATGCCTAAGAACCCAAATCTGCTGCTTGTGGGATGAATGAAAAGGGGGTAGAAAGAAAGGAAGAAGCTTCTTCCTCAGCAGGTCAGAGAGCAGACAGTGGCCTCATGGCCCCAAACACTGAATTTTGGTAAAATGTAACTTAGTTCTTATCCCAAAATGAGACTGTCTATTCCCTCCCTTGGGAATAACAATAGCCTGGGATGAGATTGATTTGAATTTTCATCAATAGTAGAGGTGGGAATCTACTTTCTTGGTATTTAAAGAGTGTGTGAGGAAGAGACACTAAGCTTCACCTAATCCATCAGGCCCCGTTATTAAAGAATCTTTAATTCTGGGCTGCAACTGCACACAGAAATGAGCTTAAGTTTTAGTAAGGGAAATCAAGTGTCCATATAGGATATATCATTATGCAGGTTTCTATGGCACCCACAAAACTCTTCGTGGGACTGGGAGTGGAACAAAGGCATGGGTAGTTCAAAAATATTTTTATCAGCAGGGAATAGCTTTAACTTAAGTGTAGAACAAGAGAAAACATGAATTAGACCATTAATACCGTATGTTTCCATCATTAACATTCATAGTGTTGCTACATCTTAAAAGAAAAAACAATTTCTGACCCAAAAGTTGGTCAGGACCAATAGCTATGCATCATGCTAAAAACAGAAGTGAACCTAACTTTTTGAGAGCTTACTACGTGCATTTTTAGTAGTTAGATCATATGGGGGAAATCAGCATGTCTATTATTAAAATAGAAAAGCTGAGTCTTAGAACACTAATTTGGAGCAGCAAGATGATACAAGACAAATTCTGAACATGGGGACAATAACTCCCTTGAGCAGGAAAATAATTTCGTAGAATTTAATGTATTAACAAGCCTGTGGGAGAATGTTAAAAAGGAAAATCCAGCCAGTGATAATATGAAAGACCCAATGGGAATATTCAGATTTGAGCTATAAATCATGTAGATACAACTGATCCATAGCACTTATTACAGAGCTTGGAGCAGCTACAGAAGTCAGAAAAAGAGCAGGAAAAATTTCAGAGAGATTACTTTTGCTACAAAGTAGGTGTGTTTGTGTGTGTGTGAGCTTTAACCTAAACCAAATTAAAATGATAGGAGTGCTGGAGGTTTCTCATGGTATCGTACTATTCCCCCTCCAAGAGGTATTGCAAAATTTGAAGCTGTAAATCTCTTATACAGAAGGATTCTTAATAAGTCTAATTTTGGAAAGAAATGTTCAAGACAGAATGTAGACCATTAATTAAATGTTTGAACAATTATTCAAATGTATTTAACACCTCTCATATGGAAAGCATTGTATCGGGGAGTTTATGAGCTTTCAAATGCTGTGGCACTTCAGGAAATGAGACAGGATACTTATAGCCAAGTTGATAAGTAATGAGGCCATACACAAAGTAGAACCTAAAAGCTCTCAGTGTGCAGAACTGATTTTGTCTGCCTTTGCACAGTGGCTGTCTCTGTTTGGGTTTAGGGTTTGATTACATGTAGTTTCCCTGAGAATCGATCCTGTGAAGTACAGTGAGCAGGTGAAGAGGTGAGTTAAGGAAGGGAGGAAAGTCAGTGGCTTATTGACTAAAAAATTGGTTACCATTATGGCCAACTGGAGGCTATCCTACTGAAGATCCTCCGAGAGACTATATAGAATGTTCTCAGAGTTGTCCCTTTGTGGGGAAGTACATATCTGTCCACTGCCATCCTTCAGTGGGTGACAGTTCCCTAGGCCCATTGTGCATGCACCCAGGATGGCTGAGGTCAGAGATGGCTAGGTCATCCTGGGCGCCTTGTGATTCAGTGCTTCCTCTGTGTCAGTCTCTCAGGTGGGCAATGACATGAGACATATGGACAAGCTGAGGCATTTACACTTTACTCAAAGGTACTACACAGTCACTGAGAGACTTGGAATGAGCGAGTTCCCTACTCACAGCTTTACTGTCTCCTGGGCATCACTAAATTAATGGCCAGGACACCCCATGTTGTGTGAGATGGTTCCAGTTTTGTCTGCCACCATTTAGGTATCAGGAGCTCCTCTTCCTGGCACAGAGACCTCAGGAATACAACACCCCCTCTGTGTCTTATCAGTAGTCACATGCACTGAAGTTAGACCCTTCCTGAGTGACAGATCTACTTTATTCAAGACATGCAGATACAGGGAGCAAACCGTACAGAGGGGGACAATTAGGGGCCCACAAAGTCTACCCAGGGTGTGGCCCTGAAGAGATTGATTTCCTTTCATTCATCTCTCTCTTTCTTAATAGGAAAGCTTTCCAAACATCAAATTCTGCTGCTTTTTACCCCCCACAAAGTCTCTTGTGGACATTTCTCCTCCCTTCCCCATCTCTGCCATAGCACAGACTCCCAAGAGACATGTTATCTTTCTCGCTGAGCCACCAGGGGAAGCCAGAGACCTCTTCAGGCTCTTGTTTCCTGACCTTGCCTGGTACAACTCCTTCCCTGGCAGTCTGAGCAGAAAGTCTTCCAGAATCTGAGTTTTCACTGAGTTTTTTTTTTTTTTTTTCCTTACATTTTCAGCCTTCCATCTGGACCCTAAAAACTTCCCTTGTGCTAAGATCCTGAAGCCATTCTGGCTTCAAGAAAATATTTGCCAAACACCTTCTATGATTTAGGGACCAACAGATGAAGACATCCCTCTTGTTTTCTCAGCAGAAATGAACCCAACACACAGCTCAGTTTAAATCAGTAGATATTTGTGGAGAATCTACTATGTACCAGACACTTTTTTAGAGTCGTGGATAATGTAAGAATGTTTTCAGCTGTGAGTAAAGGAAATCTACCCAGAAGCCAGAGAGAAAGGCATACACTTCAATCTTATAGTTGTTTTTTATAGATCTTAAAAGACCTGGCCAGGGAATAAAGGAGATTGGTAGCATGAAGTCTGGCAGAAAAGGAGGGTACTGATGATTCATGACCCTGCAGCACAGAAGTTCTAAAGTGGACGTTATTTGGACATAACAAAACTCCCCCGAATCAGGTACAACTTTCTTCAGGACATATGGGACCATATTAAATTTAATTCACTACTTCTTGAATTTATTTTTCAGTCAGTAATTATTATTAATCATAATAATGATTATTACCATTAAGTCTTTAAAGAAAATGTAATCCATCTAGTTAGGAGTTAAATTTGGTTATGCAGTGGTATGAATTACATGCCTTTCTGTGAAATACAAAGAAACGTGTTCTTAGAATTCTGTGTAAAATCATTTTGGTAAATATACGTGTACAACAACAAAAAAGATTGATCCCTGAAAAGAATCAAGGTTCTTTAATGAAGGAGGAAGTTGTGTTAAATGGGTGTGGAAGTTGGATTGAATGTTGGTAAGATAATCAGTAGAATTGGATAGGTTTTCATGTATGATTGGTTATTTCTTGTAGTTTCCTATCACCTGCAAATATTTATAAGCTTGCCTTTTATTGTTCTTCAAGTAAAGAAAGAGCTGTGATTAATAATTCCAACATCTAAAGTCTTTTCTTGAAGAAGGACTGAAGTTTGTTCTGTTGTATCTGCTGACTCTACTTTATGGTGTGATCCTTCCTTGTGTGTTTAGTTAGTTTTGTGTGCTTCATCATTTTCTAGATTTCACTAAAAACTTATTTGAGGGAATATTTTTGAAGTCTAAGATAAAGGGGAGCTCCTCCAGAAAGTATTTGCATTTCTTCTGCCAGGGCCTTGGGAAGTTACCAGCCCAATATTAAACTGAGTTCCATGGTTTCATGAAAATTTGGGGCTGCAAACCCAGCCACCAAAGGGGCACAGAACCCTTGCTTGCTCAGGAGTAAGGGTAGTACTGGTTGGAATGAACATCTTATGTGCATTAGATTTGTGACGCTTAAGGTAGGATTAATGTTTAGGGAGTGACCTTGAATTAGGAGCTAAAATTGTCAGGAAAGGTGCAGAGTGACATGGAGGCCTGAGCATAGCAGTAACACTTAAAAGTGTACAATAACCTGATGAAGTAAGATTCAGAGCTATAGGTTTTTGGGAGAAGGGAGGAATAATGTTCTGGAAGCAACACTGAGGAACAAGAAGGATCCCCACTTTTATCTCCTGACACAGTGATACAAGAGCTTGAGAGGGAGAAACCAGTCATCCCTTTTGAGGACTGTGGAAACAGTTTTTCTAGGGAGAAAAATCAGGCTTACATTAGAGCAGGAAGTGGAGGGAACCGCCAGAGAAGAGGCTGAAGATATAGGGCCTTTTGCTAATGGTGGATTTTGCTTTCTAGAAGGGCAAAACAGGTTCTAGGAGCTGGATAGGGAGAAAGGGACATATAAGACGTGCTCAGTCTTATGAACATCAACATGTAGGAGATGAGAAATGCACTTGAGATTCTCGAGCTGCTTGTGGTAACCAACATAAATAGGCACTGAGGGCTTAATGAGATTAACACTGGTAGACTCAAGAGTCTTGGGGAAGCTGTGAGCACTGAGTGTGAGAAGGTTGTCTGCTTTGTTACTGACCCCCAGTGATGAAGGTGAGGAGAACTGAAGTGATGTAGACTTGGTCCAAGTGCATGGAGGCTCTCTTGAGGTCTCTGTTCTGGAAGCCAGCTATTAGTTACCCTAAGCTTGCAGGAATATCTTATAGAACAAACACTCTAAGGCACAGACTTGGGAAAACCTCACTCTGGCTACTAAAAGGGGAAGGGTATTAACATTTAATCTATGTCCACTGTGTGACACTGGTAGACTCAAGAGTCTTGGGGAAGCTGTGAGCACTGAGTGTGAGAAGGTTGTCTGCTTTGTTACTGACCCCCAGTGATGAAGGTGAGGAGAACTGAAGTGATGTAGACTTGGTCCAAGTGCATGGAGCCTCTCTTGAGGTCTCTGTTCTGGAAGCCAGCTATTAGTTACCCTAAGCTTGCAGGAATATCTTATAGAACAAACACTCTAAGGCACAGACTTGGGAAAACCTCACTCTGGCTACTAAAAGGGGAAGGGTATTAACATTTAATCTATGTCCACTGTGTGCTAGGCACTGTGCTTCTTATGTTGTGTGATCAAGTTTAATCACCACAGCGTCTGTACTTAGTATGAATTATTTTTATTGAATCCATGTTGCAGATGCAAAGATAGATCTCTGATGCTCTTTAGCTGGGTTTAATGGCTTACCTTCTAGCATTCTCAGCAGATACTGCACTGAGGAATAAAATTCCAGATTGGTAGGAGGGTAGTGACATCAGAGCACTGGGATTTTGGGGAGACAGGAGACAGTGTAGGTGTTCCCCTTTACCCTCCCCCATCAGCTCCTACAAGACAAATGTTTTTAGGAGAGAAAACACATCCTTATAATGGAGGTGTGAAGACTCTTTTGAGTGTTGTATGCAATAGGCCTGGGGTGTACTAAATGGGACCCTAAAAGGGCAAGTTGAAGAATCTTTGCATCCCATCGTCATGAGAGAATGTTTGTTGTCCTCCAAAGACACAGCATTAAAATGCCCTTCTCTAACACAAGCCGGTCTTAAACTGAACATTTCTCAAAAATACACAATTGGGAATTTTCCTGTTGGGGCTGTTATCTTCAACTGCATCAAGTCATGAGGGGCTCGTGGGTTGCTCAGTGGGTTAAAGCCTCTGCCTTTGGCTCAGGTCATGATTCCAGGGTCCTAGGATCGAGCCCCACATCGGGCTCTCTGCTTGGCAGGGAGCCTGCTTCCTCCTTTCTCTCTCTGCCTGCCTCTCTGCCTACTTGTGATCTCTGTCTGTCAAATAAATAAATAAAATCTTAAAAAAAAAAAAAAGGACATGAAAACTTGGCAGCTTGAAAAATTTTTACACTCCTTTAAATATCTTCCATGGACAGCACAGGGAAATGACTGAAGGAAGAGATAGCATGGCACAGGGCACATTGATCATTCATGGTTTTCTGAACATCTCTCATTGGAGAAATAATCCATTATCACGTGACATTTGGGGGAAGGTTCTCAAGAGGGGACCTGTCTGTCCATTTGGAAACCCAGTGAATCACCAGCATGTTTTGCAGTTGAGAGATCAAAAGCTTTATGTGTAATAATATGCAGGTGATCTGGATAAGATTTATAATTTTTTTAATTTCACAATTTCATTTCCAATGCTGGATTTATTTGGCATTCCCATGAGATATATTTTCCTTTTCATGGTAACAACACAATGATTTTAGCCTAAATACTTATTTAACTTAAATAATTTGCTTATGTAGAGGGATCCATGAAATGCAAATAAGCATGTTCCTAATTTTCATGTTTCCTGATCATCTTACAGGGCCACATATGGTTGCAAACTGCAAAGCCTTTAACCCAAAAAAACCCAGGCAGGTTTTCAAAGACCAGTGTACCAAAGCAAGTGTAGGTTAAGCAGGACAGGGGAATCATAACTTAAAAGAGTTCTTGAGCGCCTGAAATGGAGAGAAGGGAAGATTATAGCCAAGGACTGCATCTCTGTCTTCCTCTTTCCACAGCATCATGCATAGTGACACAAACCAAGCCAGAAAGCTCATAGAGCAACACTGCTCAGAATCCAGCCACCTCATTCCCACCAGCTTCTCTGGGCAGGAGGCTGCCTAAGATGCCTTCTATCTTTTCTTTCCAGCACGAGTACATGTAATATTTATATTTGTATTTGTATCTATACACGGATCCATTCAATCATCCAGGCATATTTACACGAATAGTACACATTGGGCAGATAATCCGCGCGCGTGCGCGCGTGCGTGTGTGTGTGTGTGTGTGGGTGGGTGTGTGTGAGAGAGAGAGAGAAAGTGTGTGTGTGAGTATACCACCCACCGCATCCCGCTCCAGGCATTGCGCTTTGTCTTGCCTTCTGCCACTCACCCCTAGAGCAGTGATTTTAGGAAAGACACCTGCTGGTGTGTCCGCTTCCCACCCTGCATTCGTTCCATGTGAGCACGGAGCCGGCAGGGTCAGGGATTTGGGGAAGCCAGGCTTCTCGCAGTATCTGGGTGGCACTGCGCGAGATGGGGGTGACGGGTGGAGAGCTGGGGGGGGGGCGGCAGTCCGAGGCTAGCGGACGACTACGCCCTCCTCTACCGCGGTGGAGTGGCCGCGCCAGCCTTGGGTAAGGCGTCGCCCCAGTCGGCTTCCCGGAGACGCCGAACCCTGCTGCTTTGCAATGGGAAGCCCGATTTGGGAGTCTCCAGCACGCCAGTGGTACTGAGTATACAAGTAAAATTCCCGTGCTTCCCTCTCCTTTTAAAATATTCAGTAGTTTCCCCTAAAAGAGCCCCTGCCAGTGTCTGCCTGTGGATCCGGCTGTCTGGGATCGGGCTGTCTGGTCCCACCTGGCATTAGGGAGACCTCAGGCGCCCAGCAAAGTTTGTTTTTGCTGCGCCCCAAGTTTCCAGTCGACTTGTATGCCCGTGCGGAGGTGGAGGGTGAAGGAACTGGTCAACTTAGCCCTGCCAAATGGCTCTCTGGAAGACGAGTTGAGGTTAACAGGTCAGTCCCAGGCCCAGAAATAGGGGGCAAACCCTCCCTCCCCTGGCAGCAGCTAGGTCCCGCACTCAGAATTCCTTGGTGTCTTGGGGGACCAGACTAGGGGCGCCGCCCCCAGTACACCACTCAGAGTCACCCTTTACCCTCGCTGCAAACTCTCGGAGCCATGACTCCTCCGAAAGTACTTGCCACTTGGGGGTGGCTCCGCCCCTCCCCCCACGCCCCCGGTTCCACGCTGCAGCAAGACCTTAGCACCCCGACTTCCCGGAGCCAGTCAGCCCGCCCCGCACCGAGTCGTGCGCAGCTCCCGCCTCCCCTGTGCGCGGTGACTCCCTCCCTGCGCACCGCTAGTACTCTCGCCACGCCGCCGCCCGGCACTGCAGCACCGAGGGGAGGAGGCGCAGGCGGAGGAGGGGGAGGAGGACCGCAGCGTGCAAGCCCGGAGCCACTTTCCCGCCCCTCCTTTCGTCGCTGACACGCTCGGAGGAGTCACCACTCCGCGCGCTGCAGGCGAGAGTGGCAGACGGAGGCGGCCCCAGGGAGCGAGCTCGAGCGACGCCCGCGAGGCAGCAGCTGCAGCGCTGACACCACCTAGAGCAGGGGGTCCCAGGCGGCCAGAGCGGTGAGTGAGGGACCCCGGCAGCGGTGGCGGGTTTTCCAGCCGCCGCCTAATTTCCCTTCCGGACCCGGGAGCCGGGTGCTGCAGCGTGGGGAACTTTTTGCTGCCTTGTAAAAGCGCAACTTTGCCCCGCGTGCCCCTGAGGAAACGGTTGCAGGTGCCTGGTGCTGCCCGGGCGGGTGCTTTTTTGCTGGGGCGGGACGGGGGAATTCAGGGTAAAGCAGATGAAGTGACTCTCGGATGCCCAGGGTAGGTCGGGGAGCCGGGCGCACTTTAGCCCGGATTCCCGGGGGACGCTGGAGGGCGGCAGCCGGGATTCGAAAGCCGCGCCCACCTTCCGTGGGGACCTCCACAATACTTTGCTTACGTGGATGGACGGGGAGGGTGAGGTTGAATCAAAACAAGCAGCTCCGAGCCCCAGCCAGGCGTCCCACCTGTACTCCGACCCCAGCTTTGGGCTCAACTTTCCGGCAGGGATCCCTCTGCAGACCTGCGGGTGGCGGGAGAGCAGAGGCAGCCAGCCGCATTGGGCGCTGTGCGAGCCTGAAAGAAGCCCCGGGGCTTAAAAAACTATGCCACGGATGTCCCCGAAGCCCCCGTCTAGTGTCTGCGCGAGAACCGGAGAGGGATGGAGAACAGGGAATCCCGCGGGGTTGTGGCTGTTTGTAAGTGCCGCACTTCACTACATACACGACGCCTTTATTCAGCAAAACCTACTGAGCGTCCACTGTGCTCCGAGTGCGGCGAAATAGACGGAATGGCGTGAGGCTCAGGGCGGGAGAGGGGCTATGACCCATAAACGAGCTACCTGGGCCATTTCAGGTGGCGGTGAGAGCTGTGGCGGCGATCACTCAATACACTTGACCCTTTCAATTATCAGACTCTTTCCCTTCCGCCTGGGTTCTAGAACTGGGAACACTTTTCTCCAGCTTGTCGCCCCCCCCCCCCCCCCGAGCTGGGCCCATGAAGACTGCAGAATATGGAGATGAACTTGTGGGGCAGCGGGCACCCCGCGGCAGATGCACAAAACCCAGGGCCTTTCTGTGGGCGTGCGGGGACCTTAGGCGCCGGGCGCGCGGGGGTGGAGGGGGTGGGGCTGAGTCACAGTGGCAGGAGGGGCCGCCTGGACGGCTAGAGTCGGCGGTTGTGGGGGGGGGGGGGCGCTCACGTCACCCGCTGCGTGTGCTAGTGATGCAAATGCAGACCCGCGAGGGGCAGGCGCGGGTGGGGGCTGGAGGGGAGGTGGCGGAGTCTTGATCTGGAAGAGCGCGCGTGTGCGTCAAAGTCTCTCGGGTGATGGATGCCCCGCAGCGCACCCCGCGCAGACAGCGCGCACCGGGCGGGGCTGCAAGGCGACTGTTGGGGGTTGGGGGTGCGCTGCGGCCCCGGCGGCGAGGAAAGCCCAGCAGGGCTGGGTCTGCGGGCCGGCCCGCAGCTCCGCAGTGCGCCACAGTGCCGGGAAGGCGCCGCAGCGACTAGGCTCTCCCCCGGGATCGAAAGATGGGGCGTCTTTTAAGGCGCCGCAGCGGGAATGCCCTGATGGCTTCCTCTCTCAGCAGACTGCCTTCCTAAATATTTAGTTGCTTGATAGCAGGAGAAAGTTGTTTCAGTTTAGCCATAATTCTGGAAGAGCATTTGGCATTCATCACTTTGGCGTTCACGCGTTTTCTGGGGCAAGTTCCGAAAGGCCTCGTGCTCGTGGCAGGTTTTCATGTGAAAGCTTTGACGTTGAGGTTCATGAGATGCCATAATGCTCATCCACCCCTTCACCATTCTTCAGGTTTGTCAGGAGGACACCTGGCCTCTAAGTGGGGCTTGAGAATGGCTTTCAATATAGTGTGCGGCATTTCTCCTTTAGGACAGAAAAATGTGTGTTAAAAGCATTCCCCGGGGAAAAATAAAAAGCCCAATCTATGTTTCGTTTTATTTATTATTATTTTTTCAAAAGACCCCACTTCTGGAAGCCTCCTGACAAAGGTTTTTCTACTGGCTTTGCTGAATGACTCCAGATTTGCAGGATATATGGCAGAAGGATTGAAAGGGGGGAGGTGGAGGGGAGGAAGGAAGGTAAAAAGGAAGGCAGTCATCAAAGAGCCCAGAGACAAAGATCCTAGTCCTGGCTTTTCCAAGCGTTGTGTTATAATCACTTCTGACAAGTGACTTATCCTCTTGGGTTCATCCTCCACATTTGAGAAGTCTGAAAAATAGCTCAGACTAGCTCTTACTACAAAGTTGTTTTAAGGATAGAAGATGGTGGTCTCAGCTTTGTGCCTACAAATTCTCTATGAATGGAAAATATTATGAAACACAGTCCCTTTAAGGGAAAAGGAAAACAATTTTATCTTTTAGAAAATTCTGGAGACATTCACCAGTGCTGTTCTTTTAATGAAATTTAGCTTTCAATGTCAGCAAATGCAGACAATAGACTTTTCCTAACAGTCTTATATAAAATCAGATGCCATTAGCTGCTGTCTGGAGAAGGGGTGGGGGAAGCTCTGGATTACATCTGAGTGTTTTGGGTGATGTAGTAGAGAAGGCAGATTTATTTTTCATGACCTGATGACAGTCAGACTAGCTTCTCTGGTGTGAGCAGCAGATTAGCCTAAGAGCTTTTAAGTAAAAATTCTACTCATTATTAATCCAGTCATATTCCTTAAGTGTGGAAGGTGCCTCAGAAAACAGGATGCAGTTTCCACCCTTAAAGAGATGACCACAAAGGGTATCATAATGTGCAATGTATCACGTGACCACAAGTCTCAGAAAATCCATTTCCTATAATTAAGGATATTATCTCTTACTCTAATGTTGATAATACAGTTCATGAATAAAAACATCTGATTTGTCAAAATGCCTTCCTAACTACTCACAGTGTTGTTATTCATGCTATTCATACATAATGCGGCATATCTATGAATGGTTAAAGTTAAGATGCCCTATTTAGCCAGTGCGGCTGTACCGAGGGAAAACCCATGATTCACCAGTGCTTCTTGGTTCCATGTTGCTTTGGATTTTGTCTGTCCCATGGTTTACAACGTGTATATCATTGTCCATTTATCACAAACTCATTGTTTAGGTTAAGTCTGTCAGTAAACCTGAGAGGCAGCCCCCTGTTTGTGTGTGGTTTCTGTACAACAACGCTAAATTGTTTTTGTTTTTACTTTGATTTTTCCATTCCAGCCCTATTGAGCAGCCAGTGTAAAATGTTGCAGTGAATTGAATTTGGAGCTTCTTTCTTTATTTGGTACAGCTGAAATAATAATGGGGGGTCAAATTACTATTTTAATTCTTGCTGGAAATATGTCTTAATGGTATATAAAGACACTTTATTCTTATCACAAACAGCCCTTGTAATTAGGGACACTTGCTACTAGTTGCATATTATCATAGCTTCCCCTGTTGGGAAGAACTGAACAAAAAGAAATAAATGGAGAAAGATCCGTGCATTGGGTAGTTTGGTACTTTTCTGGTTCTGATATTCTTTCCCTCCGTGAAATACAGAAATACATGATGAGTTATATTTTATTTTATTTTTTAAAATTTTAATTCCAGTATAGTTAATACAGGATGTTATGTTAGTTTCAAGTGTAGTATATAGTGATTCAACAGTTCTGTACGTTACTCAGTGCTCATCATGATCAGAGAACTCTTAATCCCCTTTAGTTATTTTACCCATCCCTCCGCCCACCTCTCTTCTGGTAACCACCAATTTGTTCTGCAAATTCAAGAGCCTGCTTTTTGTTTGTCTCTCATTTTTTCTTTGTTCATTTGTTTTGTTTCTTAAATTCTACATATAAGTGAAATCACAAAACATTTGTCTTTCTCTGACTGACTTACTTCACTTAGCACAATACCCTCTAATTCCATCCATGTCATTGCAAATGGCAAGATTTCATTCTTTTTTATGGTTGAATAATATTCCATTGTGTGTATACCACACCTTTCTTTATCCCTTGATGAGTTATATTTTAAATTTGAGCTTTACTTGTAAGTAGAATATAAGAAGTGTTTTTGTTAACTCACATTGCGATTTTACATGGAACTGTGGGCTCTGTTTTTGTAGAATAATTGATCTGCTAGATTTTGTATTATGCCATTATGATTATGGATTAAAACTTTTTTTAAAAGATTTTATTTATTCATTTCACAGAGAGATCACAAGTAGGCAGAGAGGCAGGCAGAGAGAGAGAGAGAGAGGGAGGAGGAAGCAGGCTCCCCGCCGAGCAGAGAGCCCGACGTGGGACTCGATCCCAGGACCCTGAGATCATGACCTGAGCTGAAGGAAGCGGCTTAACCCACTGAACCACCCAGGCACCCTGGATTAAAACATTTTTAAAAGACCAAGATTGAAAAATAATCTCAGGCTTACTAATCTCAGTCAAGCAGATACTCAGATGAATTTAACATGACAAGTTTTATTTTATTTTAAGATTTTGTTTTTAAATAATCTCTATACCCAATGTGAGGCCCAAATTTACAACCCCAAGATCAAGAGTTGTACACTCTACCAACTGAGCCAGACAGGTGCCCCGAACATGACAAATTTTATTCTATTTTATTTATTTATTTATTTTTTAAGATTTTATTTATTTATTTGACAGAGAGAAATCACAAGTAGACGGAGAGGCAGGTAGAGAGAGAGGAAGGGAAGCAGGCTCCCTGCTGAGCAGAGAGCCCGATGCGGGACTCGATCCCAGGACCCTGAGATCATGACCTGAGCCGAAGGCAGCGGCTTAACCCACTGAGCCACCCAGGCGCCCAAACATGACAAATTTTAAATGCTTTCTCTTGAGCTCCCAATGCATACCATGGCTGCTATATCATTTCCTGTGGACAGGATGTCCTGCAGATGATTAATACTGGAAAGTAAGAACTCTATTAATGGGTTTTAGTCTCCTTATAGCACTTGGGCCCTCTTACAACTCAAGAGCACAATGAAAATTATGACTGATTAGACCAAGTGCTTTTTCTTATTATTTGCTACTCTTTGAAAATCCTGTGGATTAGACTGTGTATAGCTGAAGAGACCTATGATTCTCAGTAGTCCTGTGTATCATACTTTCCTGGGGAGCTGATTCAAATGGAGATGTCTGAACTTCATCCTAGATATTCTAAGTAATTCTATGCGTGGGCCTAGAATGTACTGTTTACCAGGATCTGCCAAGTGGGTTATATGTCTTCAATAGGGGTCTACCCTTGCAGGAGTGCTTGAACTAGTACTTGACAGGGTAGCAGCATGACAGGGCTTTGTAGGCTGTGTTGTTCTCTTCGATGTTTATTGAATCTCTGCTTGAAGCTCTCAGGGAAATCACCTTCCAGCTGGAAAGACAGACTTCAAGAGGACCCAGTTCTGTGGTAGGAGTCAGAGGCAGAGTTGAGTGAGAGGGGTGGTTGGGAAGAACCCTGTGGAGACAGTTAGGTAGATGGTATCACAGAAGGGAGGGCCCAGAGAGAAGGAGCAACATTTGTGGCAGATAGCTCTGGTGCCAGAAAGCCTGAAAACCTTAGCTTGGCCCTCACGGTCCTGGATGGCTTGGCCCCTGCTCACTTCTGTAACTTCACTTTGCTTAACCTCCAAACCTCTCCCGTCCTAGCAACCTTCAAACATCAGCACAGTCCTGCTACAGCAGCCTTATCACGTGCTCTACCCTACCTTCACCATGTTAACTCCTGATGTTCTTTAGACTTCCATCATCTTTCCTTTCTGGGACAGCTTCCCAACCCTCTTGGGAGATGAAAATTCTTTATTCTCTTACAGTGTTCTTTTCTTTATAAATAAGGTAGTTGGAAAAAAACAGGATACTCAGTAACTTTGAATGCAGATTAATAAAACTTCTCTTAATCTAAGTGTGTCTCAAATATTGCATGGGTCATAGTTACAGTAAAATGTTATTTGTTGTTTATATGACATTTAAATTTATCTGGGCATCCTATGTTCTTATTTGCTGAATCTGGCAACTCTGT
Organism: Mustela nivalis; assembly: GCF_964662115.1. NCBI lineage: Eukaryota > Metazoa > Chordata > Mammalia > Carnivora > Mustelidae > Mustela > Mustela nivalis. The sequence goes on along the minus strand of NC_139022.1, from coordinate 79,520,419 downwards.
TTATAAAACTTGTTTATTTTACTGTTTCCTCTTTTGAAAAAGTGAGACTGTTTCATTAAAGCCCGTCTCTCATGGCTGAACTACAAACTCCATGTGGCCAAGGAGAGAATTAGAGATAGGTTGTTGTTTGGTCTTGCTATTTATCCCTAGTGTCTAAAACAGAATCTGAAGCATCATAAGAGCTCAGTAAATTTTATCAGATGAATTAATGAGCTGCTTGAGAAAAATGGTATAACCATAGACAAATTTCTTTCTTTCTTTTTTTTTTTTTTAAAGATTTTATTTATTTATTTGACAGAGATCACAAGTAGGCAGAGAGGCAGGCAGAGAGAGGGGGGGAAGCAGGGTCCCCGCCGAGCAGAGAGCTCTATGGGGGCTCCATTCCAGGACCCTGAGATCATGACCTGAGTGGAAGGCAGAGGCTTTAACCCACTGAGCCACCCAGGCACCCCCAAGTTTCTTAATCTCTTTGAGCCTTAATTTCTTCAGCTGTCAGAAGAGGATTTTTATGTCTACTTTCTAGGACTGTGTATAAAGGGTAAATGGAGAAAACATACATAAAGCTGCTAGTGTGTTGCTTTGCAGGCATTGTACTGTAAAAGATGTCTTTTCTCTTCAATCAGTATTTGTTTTGTAACATGGCAGGGTTCTTTCTTAATGTGGGAAACCCTGCTTCCTTTTTATTATAATGCAATCCTCTAAGTAGTCAAATATTTCCTGAATATTTACCTAATGCAAGGTACTCTGGAGACTGAGCTGTGCAATTCCTAAGGTCCTATTCTCAAGGAGCTCCCATCTGTGGAATGTTAACACTGAGGGCTTGCTTCATGGGCCCCATGGGGGCCTCATGGTTAGAAAGCCCCTGTGTATGGTTGATACTCTGCCATCACCTCTTGAAACTTTTTGAACAAGGGGCCCCATGTTTTCCTTTTGTCAGTTAGTAGCTAATCCTGGGAACCTATGTGTATTTGTACATACCTATGCATGTGGATCATGCAGACTTTATCATGACCCTGGGCCTCTCATTACTCAGAGAACTTGTGATTTTTTTCCCCCTTGTTATATGGTTTGTAATTGACTGAACCAAAATCAGTGTCTTTACTGGTATATCACGACGGTCTTCACCTGATTACAGCCATCCAGTGTGGTCCAAATCTTTGAATGAGCATCAAAAACTTTTAAACAACTAGCTTTAGGGGGCCCTTGGGTGGCTCAGTGGGTTAAAGCCTCTGCCTTCGGCTCAGGTCATGATCCCAGGGTTCTGGGATCGAGACCTGCATCGGGCTCTCTGCTTAGCAGGGAGCCTTCTCCCTCCTCTATCTCTCTCTGTCTGCCTCTCTGCCTAATTGTGATCTGTCTGTCAAATAAATAAATAAAATCTTAAAAAAAAGAAAAGAAAGAACTAGCTTTAGGTCTCCCATCCTTGGGTCATTTCCATGGACCTTCCCTCCCTGTCACCATTCTTGCAGTTGCTGAGAGACCACAGCTTCAGTTTCTAGGTCTGCCTTCGTAGGAATGCCAGGAACACCGGCGATGTATTTTAGACTCTGTCCCCTCCAGTATTCAGGTTTCTAAATCTGTGGATCCACACAAGATAAATAGTCATCTTGGGGTGTTGAAATTGTTCTAAGAGAAATATCTGAAATGTTTGTTCTTTGCTTTAAATTACCCAGCTGAGTCACACAGCTCAGGAGCCTCTGCACAGGGAACAACCAAGCGTTTTAGCAATGGGTAGAGAAGGTGACCCACTTTGTCATTTCCAGCTCTGACTGGCTTGTTTTAAAATATACTCATTGTAATATTACTCTCTGGTAGTGCTAAGTACACCATTTTTTCTTTTTTTAATTTTTGTGCTTCTGTGTGTTTGTATTGAAGAAGCGACATTCTAGTATTTCCATTGGGACATTCTCATGTTTGCCTTCACACTAGTATTATTTTCAACGTGTGACACCATGCTCCAGTTAATGCACATTAAACAAATTATGAGCTGCATTCAACATGAAAGTAATTTAAGTATAAAGGTAATTATTTTTTGAAGTATCCCATTATATGTGCAGCCAGGGTTTCCTTTTAGCCACGTCAGTGTGGAGGTAGACATACAGGTCCACACTGGCATCCACAGTCATTCCCCTGGTTTTATTCCTTCCACAGCTGCGGATTCCCCGTCTGCTGCAAAGAGTCTTACTACTTCTTTGAGCTCTCAGGGATAATGCCTGTGGTCCTTGCCTCTGTTTCCCCTGCAGCAGCATCCCATTGCCCAGGATGCCTGGCTCCAGGATTATTGAACTTCCTGATGCTACCAAGGGCTCCTAATGTCCCTGGAGAGTGTAGAGGATGTGCAAATATATTGTGCTGGTGAGAAACATTGCAGGTGACACCACGTCCTGTATTCACAATCCATTTTCCCTTCTGACTCCAACCCATTGTCCTAAGACCATAAATTATGGGTCTCAGATGGTCTTCTGCTTGGACCAAGTGCTTTACTGGGAGATGTCTTAGTCCTTCCCTTCCAGACATGCTCAGAAGTACCAGAATATTAAGACAAATCATGAGAATTTTGCACAGGATGTTCTGTGCATATTATTTGTGGTAGTGAAAAATTGGAAACAATCTGAATGTCCTTCAGAGGGTGATCAGATCAAATATGGTTTATCTAAATAATGAAATACTGCACAACCATTGAAAAGAATGATTTCCCTATACTAACATGGAAATATTTGAAGATAAGTTATGAATTAAAAAATACAGCAATTTATTGACCAGAATATGTCATATGTCTCTATTAAAAAATTAAAGTACATCAAAAAGCCTAGAAAGACAAAGACCAAACTATTATCTTTTGGGGATAAGAGGGAGAAGACCTGATACTTCTCACTTCATATATTTCTGAAGTATTTGAGTTTTTAACAATAATTACATGTTACTTTTATAATTAAGGCATTAGTAGAATTAGTAAAAATTAATTTCAAGTTGCCCTTGTAATGATGTTTCTCAAATATGTCCAGATATTAATGTTTTAGTGGCTAAAATTCAGTGTCAGTTTTTCCCATGGATATTTTTTTAGTTCATAGTACAGGAAGGTAATTGAGGTTGTGAGAACATAAATTATTTTGGTGCTCAATAAAGCTGTTTTCATTTTGAATGAAAAAGGGGAACTCACCTATAAACATCCAATACAGTGGACCCTGAGAGGAGCTGTGCATTGCTGACTTAGGTCATTAAAGTCGAGGACCTCTCTTCCATCTTCCACCTGTGTTCTCAATAAATCTTGTGTGTCCAGTGGCTGTCAAAAGCCTGTATTTCTCCTCAGAATGTTTTGCTTTTAGGAACATTTTTCATCCTATGGCTGTGTACTTGATGGGATGGGAGGTGGACGATTTTTATCTTCTCTTCCATGGGTCTGGAATGTTCTCCCTCCCACCACTTTCCCTACCCCGACTCTCAACATATACCCACTCATGGAAAAGACTCTGACTTGCCTCAAGCCTCAGCTTAAAACTTCACACCTCTTCCTGGTAATTTGGGCCCCTTTCTTTGTTTCTCCCTTGTAGCCACCACCATCATAGTGCTTTTCACACTTTGTCATTGTGACTCTCTACATGATTTCCCACTGAATTCTGAGTCCCTTGAACTTAAGGGAAGAGGCCAAGTCACTGAGATCTTTGTAACTCCAGGTACTTGACACATAGAACACATTTTAAATATTTATTAAGCCTTTTTAAGTGAAGTATAATATGCGGAGACCAAAATGTGCATATTAAAAGGGTATAGCTAAACTGATTTTCACAAACAGAGCACATCTCTTTAACCAACACCCAGATCTTGACAGGGGTGATTCCCGGCACTCTAGCAGTACCTTGCATGTCTCTTCCAGACGTAACCTCCTTCTGGAGGTGCCTAGCAGTTCTCCCTGTCGTGCTCAGATGCCCATTGTCTGGGAAACTGCTTGGCAGAGCCTTATCACTGCTGATGGACTTGAGAATGTCATGACTGTGCCCAGAGAGGATGCTGTCTCTGGATGGCCAAACTCTCAGTCCGCCAGATGCCAGAGGCAGGGAAAGCAGTCCTAATTTGTTCTCTACTCTCCTTGGTTCCACCTGTGACCTGAGTCTAAGTCCCTCATGAGCAATTCTGTCATTTGACCTCCACTTCTATCAGGTTGGATACATTCACTTCTGTTTCTGATTTGCTAATATTTCTTATGAATGTGTGCAGAATTTCATCCAGTGCTTTTAAGTCTGGAATGTAATGAATGTAAGATTCATTACAAAATGATTTCTTTTTATAGATAAATGCTCCAGAGTTTCCATTTCTTCTTATATCCATTTTGGTAAGTAGTGTTTAAAAAAAAAAAAAGAAAGAAAGAAATTTGTCAATTTTATTTAGATTATCAAGTTTATTGCATAGTTATTTAAGATCACTGGTTTGTTTGTATTTTATGAACTCTTGTGATTCTTATATCTAATTGTATTTCTTCCTTGCTTTGGATACTTCAGTCAATTTTTTTGTATAGATTCTAGAGACTTCAGAGTCATGTGGCATTATCTGTAGATCATTAAAAATGTATGTGAATTATTTAAAATGCATTCCTATCTCATTGGAACATGGAATCGTTGCCTGTGGTTATTTGCAAGTATTTAAGCCCACGATTTCCTTTATTTACCATTAATCAGCTCTGAAAATATCAGAACATTAGTAACTAGATAGAATGACAGATACATTTAATCAATTTTACAAATATCTGTATGATAGAAGCCAGGTTTACAAAAGATTCCAATTTCTTTAAAAGCAAAGTTGTTGATAAAAATTAACTACTCACAGGTGTGCTATGATCTAATGGTTGTTTAGTGTATACATGTTTATAAAATGAACCATGATTTGAATTTTGATGACAAGGGTTTTATTTGGTGAAAACCATGAACCATATTCAATTCTTACTACTCTTTGCCTGCCTTTACAGTCTGTCAGACTGTGGCAAACTTTGCAGATTCCATTCCTTAGTGATTGTGGAGGAGCAAGCTCATGAAATTCACACTGGCATGGTTTGTTGGAGAACTCTTCCATATCCCAGCAACTCATTATAGCTAGTGACTCAGCGTTGCATATTTTTTATAGTGCTGCTTAGCTTCTACCTTTTCCTTGGATCCCACCATTCCTTCTTTTTCCCAATATCCATCCATTCCCTGTCCAACATCATGAATTTCTTTTTTTAAAATTTAAATTCAATTAGCCAAGTTATAGTACATCATGAGTTTTTGATATAATGCTCAGTGAATTTGTTATTGATTTTTCTATCCCTCCTTTAACTGTACTTGCCTCCCTTATGCTGGGGTGGGGTGGGGGGAGAGGAAATCTCATTTGAATCATCTAATATTTACTGCTACATCATAGTGCCTAACTGGCTGCTCTAAAATTTAGTGACCTAAAGCAATTTCTTTTTGCCCATGCATCTCTGGACTGGCAGAGTTTTTAATTTATATTGACCTTTGCTAGGTTTTCTCTGAATTACAGGGTAGGGTCATGTCTTTAATTCTACTTGGAATAATTGGCTACCCAGTTTATATTTTTTGCCTGGAGATGACAGAACTACAGGAAAGGTGAGTGGAAACATGTGATGCCTCTTAAGCCTCGGCTCAGGGCCCATGCATGTCACTTCAGCCCATGTTCCACTGACCAAAGACATAATGCATAGGGCAGTTCCACACAACAGAGTGTTGTCTCATACACTGTACAACGTTCCCGTGTCCCATCAGACATCCATTTAAGTAAAAATTTCATTTCTAATAATTCAAGTTGAGAACTTTTTCTGTATTTTCTGTATTTCTATAAAATAGAAGTATTTTTTTGCATAGTTTTTATATATATTTTCTTTGGGTGAAACTACTTATCAATCAATCAAGGGAAGGCTATCCTTTGTTTTATTCAAAATCTTACCAAGAGTTAGTTGCTCATCATTTCCAACAATCATGTCACCAGCAGTAGCACACACCAATTGTGGTATTTAAGTTGCTAATAAGCACACCTCTGTTTGTCTCCTTGGTTTTTGTTTTATTTATGGTGATTATACACTTAGAAGCAAGCATTCCATGTCTTCATTTTGTATTTTAGAGTTGTTACACCAGAACATTTACATATTTAAAAACATATTTTGTTATTTTTTTCTATTTCTCCTTGACACTTTATGTATGCAGGTGGGATATTTTATTTATAAAAATTATATAATAAGGCATTGCAAAATGTATGTTATTACTAGGTGTTGTTGGATTGCTCTAAATTCTGTACATTTTAATACCACATGTAGTAAGCCAACTTATATTTGGGGATGAGAAGGTATAAGTCGTAATGCAGGGAGGACTCTTCCATTTTGGCATTTTCTCTGAAGGGAGCATGCTCTTTCTGTGGAAGACTGCCACATTACTCTCTCTGTAGTATAGGGATAGGGGTGATGTAGGAGCTGGACTTGTTTATAGAAATGGTATGTCTGTAGAAAATATACAAGCTTTTCTCATAATTCTTCTTCCAAGCCTCACCCAAAATGCAAGCAGTGGGAAGACTTGAGTTGTGAAGGCATGAATTTTTGCTGTCTGTTCTAATCTTGATTAGTAATGGTTATGGATGGGGAAAGCTTATAGGAATGAAGAAAAAGACATTTTCAAAGATGGCTGCTCTAACAACTGCGAGAGATGCCCAGTAGGAGTCTGGTGGTTTCTTTCTAACCCTGCTTTCCAAATAACAATTTCTTGTTATTCTCTGAGGTTACTGCTAGACAATGTTTCCTATGGGATTCCCTTGCCTGTCTTCTGTGTTTGAGGTGGGAGCCATCTCAATTGCTTCCACAAGAGACTGACAAAACAGGGAATGAAAGGTAGTTGACCTGTCTTGGTCTGTAGTTCAAGGATAAGAATATTTTTCTTATCAACAGAAATTGATGTAAGGGTAATTCAAAAGGGAGACATTTAAGGAGTGAGCTGGGACTGAAAATGTATCCAGTTAGTGTGCCTTTTAATCTAAAGTGAGAGTATTGATAAGGGCTTCACACTCTATCTATGGTGTGCAGAGGACACTGTTACTAGGGCAGAGTTCCAAACATTCATTACTCTGAACCTGAATATGTAATGATCATGCCTGCCTTTTGGAATACAGATGTGTGTGCACAAGAGGGCTTGATTATATTCAAAGGCGGTGAATAAAAAAAAAAAAAAATCCTAACCCCTAAAGGTTAAGATCCAGTTCCCAGCAAGCCTGAGGAGAAAAGCCAGTGATTAATATAATTGAATGTGAGACATGAATACAGGCCATCTTATACTTTCAGCTTTATTTAACATCAGGAGAATGATACAATTCTTCTTTAAGGGTGACACCAGTGGAACACACTGGCTGCGGAAGATTTGGAGTCATTTGAGCTCTGCCTACATTATACACTGACAAGACCTGAGCCAAAGTTAAAGGGATATTTTGCAATAGACAACTAATTCATTTACTCCCAAGTTTTTTACATTATCTACACCCTTATTATTACCATATTACACACCTGCTATGTTGATGTCCACATCAGAAATTTGGTGTAACATCATATTGCATTTAATAAAGCTCCTAAAAAATTAAAAAAAAAATTAGATTTCCTAAGTAAAGATAGAAAATAAGAGTTCATACTCTGTCTGATCGTTGGCTTAGAAATTTTTTTCACTGAGTAAATGGTTTTGAATTAGGGTAACACAAAATTTTAAAAAATCATATGATGTACTGTCTTTGCCTAAAGTTAAAAAGTGCAATGAACCTGAGCTCTGGGAGCTCCCAGTGATGCTTTAGAAGTTACTTCTGCACCTCCTCCTGGCCATATTAGTGCTTCCTTTGCTGGTATGTATGTGTTTGTTGGGCTACTGTGTGTGTGTATGTCTTGTCTGCATGTCCTCCGCTGGTAGTGATGGGTTGTGACATCTTCACTCAGGAAGTCGTGACAATGTTAAGTGCTTCTCAGGGTTTTCTGATTGCATGGTGCTTTTCTGCTTGGAGGGGTTTCCTCTTTCCCTTGAAGGATAACTAACCATTGATTTTTTTTGGTCTGGTTGACATATGACAACACAAAACTCTTTGATAACAGTTTTTACTGCCCATGACTGACAGCATTGGGAATCAGGATGCCTAGCTTCTGAGTGTAACAGCTTCTAAGGTGAGCGCCTACACATGCCCTCAGCCTGAAGGCCATTTGGCTTTACAGTCACGAGGGTTCATCCTACCTTCTAGTCATGGTGAAGGGATTTAGGATGATCTTGTCTGATTAGATCAGATTTTCCTTCTTTTCACCAAGCTGAGTTTTTCATTCAACATTCCAAACTGAATTCTAAGGACTAGTATGTGTCTGTGTCTGTATATTACTTAGGTTAATCACTCTCTTATGTCTCAGAAGAGATGAAATTAGGAGTTGATGGCCAGATCTGAGTTTTCACTCTTAAGTCGAATTTGGTAAATGTCCCAAAAGCCTCTGCATGTAGAGCCCTGTTAGCAAAATGAGCAAGCTATTTTATTTGTGAAATGCTCAGAGAATAGTTATAATGTTGATGGACTGTAAAATTAGCAAATAGTTATTAACTTTGTTAAGTATTAGGATTATAAGAAAAGAAGGAACTTTAGATGAATTACAACATGTATTATTTGGTCCTTACTTGTGTAAAGCCACATTTTAACTCAGCTGAAGTTCAAGGTTGGCTGTTCATTTACTTGTTTATTAGCTCAAAAGCTATACATATGTTAAATGAAAAAATACAGCTTCCCTGTATGTGAAGAAAACTAACATCCAAACTACAGTTAATCCAATATAGCAGTAGTTACCATTCTAAATGGATACTTTTTCCTATGAGAGCATAAAAAGTAGCAGAATATATCTTAAGGATTTAAAGTTTTGATGCTCAAGATGGTTCTTACCTTTTCTTTTCTTCTTAATAGGACATAGGAGAAAGACTTGAATAAATAACTGAAATGTTTTCAAATGAAATCAAAATCTCAATTCCATTTCAGTTAACAAACTGATCATCTTCTTTGTGCAAGGGATATGCTGTGATCACTAGGGAAAATGAGCTGGGTAGGATTCAGCCTGTGATCTCAAGCACACAGACCTGTGAGGAAGGGCTCAGATGGGTTATATAGAAATTTTGTCGAACAAAGAGCAGGCGTTTGGTATAAGCAGTCCAAACCCCTGCAGTGGTTTGAACATGGCACAGGAACATTTCCTTAGGGGCTTCTCAATCCCAGCACTATTGATGTTTGGCCCAGATAATTCTTTGTCGCAGGGGGTTGTGCTGTGCATTGTAGGAGTTGGCCGCATCCATGACTGATACCCACCAGATACCAGTAGTATTTCCCCCTCCAGTCATCACATTCAAAAATGTCCCTGAACATTACCAAATATCTCTGGGTAGTAGAGAGTGTGCAAGATTGCCCCCAGCTGAGAACTGCTGACTTGAAGTATAAAGAGAAACTTCAGAAGCAATCACTTTTGAGGTGAGCCTTAACGAGCAGTTGGGATTTTTTTTCAGGCAGGGAGGGAGATGCAGGATATTTGAGGCAGAGATGGAGCAAGTCTAGGAAAGTGCAAGTTATCCTGCTGATGGGGTGAGAAGCAGTATGAGCTCTAGAACTTAGCTGTGGTGGGAGATGGAGAAGCTGTGGTGGGTGGGAATCTTTGAAGGTTGGGTGCAGCAGTTTGGACTCAGTCAGAGCAGGGAGATGAATTTTAATCCAAGTGTACAATGATTTAGGGTAAGGAGAGCCTTGAGGTAAAGATACCAGTTAGGAGTGGCTAATTTCAGTTACTTCACATAGACGCCCACCCATTCTTCATTCATTCTGTGAGGCAGTTAGCCCATATGTATTTATTGTGCACCTATTAAGCACTAAGCACTGTTTCAGCTGCTGGAGGTAGAACAGAGAACAAGACAGATAAAGTCCCTATTCTCATGGAGATGACATTCTATAGGGGGAGGAGACAAACAATAAATAAATAATATGAAATGATCAAAATGATTTTAAGATAGTGCTTAGGGGCACCTGATTTGCTCAGTTGGTTAAGCTTCCAACTCTTGATTTTTATTTTAGAGTGTTGAGATCGAGCCCCACATCCGGCTCTGCACTCTGCACAGAGTCTGCTTGATATTTTCTCTCCCTCTCCCACGGCTCCTCCCCCTGCTCATGCATGCACATGCTCTCTCTCTCAAATAAAATAAATAAATAAAGTCTTAAAACCTTAAATTCGATGAAGACAGTAGAACAGTTAATGTGATCTTCAGTGACTAGAAAGGCTGCTAATATTCATGATAAAACTTACTGTAACTAACACATTGAAACAATTTTGTTGCAATGAAATTGCATTTAAATCAACATTTTACAGCAATCTCATTGCTAGGTGACCCAAAATAGAGAGGTGAAATAGAATATATTTCTTCCCTGCTGATATATGAAAGTATCTGTTATGAAGAATATTTCTTCATAAAATTATTCTTTGGAAAGAGGTTTCACATGGATGGCTACTGGGATATTTGGACAACTCCTTTTTTTTTTTTTTTTAAAGATTTTATTTATTTACTTGACAGACAGAGATCACAAGTAGGCAGAGAGGCAGACAGAGAGAGAGGAGGAGGCAGGCTCCTGGCCGAGCAGAGAGCCCAATGTGGGGCTTGATTCCAGGACCGTGGAATCATGACCTGAGCCAAAGGCAGAAGCTCTAACCCCCAGAGCCACCCAGGCGCCCCTGGATGACTCCTTTTAAAACAGTGGGACCAATTACAAGAGAAGAAGAAACAAGGCATCTAACAGGTGCTGGGTTCCTAGCATACACCAGCTCTATGTTTCTAGACACCTGTTCTTAGTTTTTATCACACCCGAGTCCAGGCCACCATCATCTCTTAAAACAGCTTTTAACAGGGCCTTTGGCCTTCATTTTGTCCCTCTTCATTACACTGTTAGTTTGTAAAACAAAAAGACTGTGTCTATTTTCGTTTTAAAAATCAGCAAGGCTCCACTTTGCCTTAAGATCATGATCAGTTCCTTACTAGGGCCACAGTGAATTTCCTCTGGTCCTTGATGGCTCTGGTACTCTCTCTGCCTCTCGTGAGACTTCCTGCCTGCCTGGAGGCTCTCCCCTTCACCCTCTACTCCATAGCTTTCCTAATTAACTCCCATTCATACTTCAGAATTTACCTAACAATAGTTTCCTTAAGGGAATCCTACTCAATTTTCCCAGTCCAATTTAGACACCATTCCAATGTGCACCTTCTTCTTGTACAGTGATAATACTTGTTACTCTATTTGGTGAACATTTATTTCTTTGTCTGGGTTCTCGAAGGTTCATCCTCGTGGACCCAGCAGGTGACACAGGGCCTAGCATAATCACGAAATATTTTGGGAGTGCCTCAGTAGAAGGTAAAGCATTTTAGACATTAAAGGACTGGTGCAGGAAGAACATAAGTTACTTGCTCAAGGTTATAGAACTATTAATAGTGAATTTATACCTGTGGGGCTTCAAAACCCAGGTACTCTCCATACACTGAGGGTATCTACATATTCTGTGGAGCACTGTAAGAGCATTACACAGACTTGTTTGTCTTAGATAGTTTCCATGCAGTCTTGCTGAGTGGCATTCAATAAATATTCATTATTTATCCAACAGGAAACAAGATCCTGACTTTAGCATTCTCTTTCATTAATGTACTTCTGTGATGATCACCAGCCTAGAATTGCCAAGGCTCAAGTCCTCTCTGTTCATAGCAAATGAAGCCTTAGCATTTGAAAGATCGAAATTTTGCTTTTCATTTGTTTGATTCATTAATATTCCATTGGGCCCTTATACAAGTGCTTTTGGTACGCTTTCACTGTCTCCCACCACCCCCGTTCTGTAATAACGTAAGTCCGAAAAAGCATATGGGAATATATAAAAAGCTATGTAGTATGTAATAATGCATAATTAAAACTGCTAAAATATTCAGTATGTTGTTTAATGTATTTCTAAAATTACTGCACCTTTGATTCATTATTTACCATTCATTTAGTCCTTTTATGTTTTGTTTTGTTTTGTTTTGTTTTGTTTTTGTAGTCACTGAAATGCAAAGTGGACATGGAGAGGAATTTTGTCCTATTATTTACCTGTATTCCTAATTTTTTTTTTTCTTTTTGAGAGAAATCATGTGAGCAGGGGCAGGAGGGAGGGGCAGAGAGAGAGGGGGAGAAAAAGAATCTTAAGCAGGCTTCATGCCCAGCACGTGAGGCTTGATCTCACAACCTTGAGACGATGACCTGAGTCAAAATCAGGAGTTGAATGCTTAACTGACTGAGCCACCCAGGTGCCCCATCAGCATTACAAATTTTAAGCTCATTTCTAATTTTATGATTGTAGTAAATAGCAACTTGTTTTTCTTGTGCATATAGAAATTTAAAGAACAATAATGAAACAAAATGTTTCTAATAGCATAGTGCTGAAATTCTTTTAAAATATTAATGGCTCTTCATGATGTATCTTAAATGGGTGTATAATGATTGTAGCGAAGAAACCCAAAGTTTTTTCTTTCTTTCAAAACTTCGGCTTTTAACCTTATCAGTTCTGGCCAGTGGAGCTGGGTTTGCATGCCAGCCTGTGGCATATAATCTTCACTGGGAAGGTGCATGCTCATATACTTAATTACCTGTATTAAGTTGGATTAATAGACTAATAATCATGGCAAATATTTGTTATTGCCTGGATTCTGCTTGCTGTAATACCTAAGGTATATTCATATGTTGTCTCATTAATTCTTCACAATTCTATGAGGTTGGTACAATTAAATTTTAATGTGTTTTTTTTTTTGTGAATTCTGCTAAACATTTAAGGAAGAAATAATACTGATTCTACTAAGCTCTTTCAGAATATAGCAAAGGTGGATACACTTTCCAACTCATTTTATGAGGGCAAACTTGCCTACTCCTAAAACTAGACAAAGGTGTTACAGGAAAAGAGCTGCAACCAATATCCTTCATGAACATAGATGAAAATATCTTCAATATAATACTAGCAAATTGAATCCAGAAATTTATAAAAAGCATAATACACAATAACCAACTTTATCCTAGGAATGCAAAGCTGTTTCAACAGTTGAAAATCAATCAATGTAATCTGTCATATCAGCAGTGTAATAGATGCAGAAAATCCATGTGATAAAACTTAGCACTCATTTATGATTTTTAACAAACTCTCAGCAGAGTCAGAGTAAAAGGGAACTTCTTAGAAGGGGCATCTACAAAAACATTATAGTTAAAATAATATTTAGTGATGAATGGTTGGATGCTTTTCCCTTAATACTAGGAACTAGGGAAAAAAAAAAAAAAGGGATGCCTGGGTGGCTCAGTTGGTTGGATGACTGCCTTCGGCTCAGGTCATGATCCCAGAGTCCTGGGATCGAGTCCTACATCGGGCTCCCAGCTCCATGGGGAGTCTGCTTCTCTCTCTGACCTTCTCCTCACTCATGCTCTCTCTCACTGTCTCTCTCTCAAATAAATAAATATTTTAAAAAAATATTTTTAAAAATACTAGGAACTAGGTAAGGATTTCTACTTTAACCATTCCTATTCAAAAGTATATTAGAAACCATAACCAATGCAATAAAGCAAGAAAAAGAAGCAAAAGTCTTACAGATTGAAAGGAAAAAAACCACAGTTGTCTTTATTAACAAATCATATAGTCATAAAGTTGCAAAGTCCCAAAGAACCTCACAAAAAAGTTACTTAAACAAATATTAAAAAGTCAGTCATATTCTACGATCCTAGCAATAAAGAGTTGGAATCCAAATTTTTAAAAAAATTATCAATTTTGGTAGCACACAAAAAGAAATGAATCTAGCAGAATGTGCAGTATTTTTATGTTGAAAATGACAAAGCACCAGTGAAGGAAATCAAAGATCTAAATAAATGGAGAACTATCCTGTGTTCATAGATTGGAACATGCAATATTATAAATATACCAATTTTGTATCAATATTATAAAGATATCAATTTCCCTCAAACTAATCTATAGATTCAGTGCATCCCAATCAAAAATCCTAGTTGATTTTTTAAAAATATGTATGAATCAACAAGCTGACTCCAAAATGTATATGGAAAGACAAGGAACTAGGATAGCCAAAACTGAGAAAAAAGAAGCTAGTTGGAGGATTCACATTACTTGACTTCAAAATTGACTCTAAATCTATGGAATCAAAGCAGTGTCATATTGGCAAGAGGATAGACATATGGAAAATGGAAAAGAATAAAGATTCTAGAAATAAACTCTTATATATATGACCAATTGATTTTTGGAAAAGGTAGGCAATTCAGTGTAGAAAGAACAAATGATACTTTTTAACATATGATACTAAATACAAATCTTTTTAACAAATGATACTTAAATCTTTGGATATCCAAATGCAAAAAACAAAACAAATAAAAACAAAACAAACAAAAAGATGGCTCCCTCAAAACAAAAAAAAATTCTTGATCTATAGCTTTAGACTGTATGCAAAAATTAATTCCAGGCGAATCACAGAAGTAATTGTAAAACATAATAGTATAAATCTCTTGGTAGAAACTATAAGAGAAAATGCTTGTGATTTGGGGTTAGGAAAAGATTTCTTAAATATGACATCAAAAGCATGATACATAAGAGAAAAACTTGACACATCTGACTTTGTCAAAATTAAGACCTTCTTTAGACACTGGTAAGAAAATGAAGATCAAGCCAAAAACTGGGAGAAAGTATTGGTAAATCTTTATTCAATAAGAGACTTTATTGTATAATATAAAAATAAGTCTCAAAACAAGTCTCAAAATAAGTCTATAAAACAACCCGGGAAAAAATGGATAAGATATTTGAATAGACACTTCATCAAGGAAGATATATGAATGGCAAATGAGCACAAGTAAAGATGTTCAACATCATTTCTCAGTAGGGCAATGCAAATTAAAGCTACAAGTGTGCTTGTTGTCCATTTCACTCATCTAGATGGAAATTTATTGTATAGTGTTTTCATTTATGGGAGATTCAAACAGAAGTGGATTGAGGATTACTCTCACTACCCTCAGTAAAAAACAAACCAACAATACCAAATGTTGACAAAGATGCAGAAAACTGGAACTGTTACACATTGCTGGTGGAAATGCAAAATGGTACTTTGGAGAACACTTTGGCAATTTCTTATAAGGTTTAACATCTCTTCATTGTATGGTCCATTGATCCTGATCATAGATATTCATCCAAGTGAAGGGAAAGCCCATGTTTACACAAAAACCTACATATATGTGAATATTTATACGGTCCTTATTCATATTTCCAGAAGTTGGAAGCATCCCAAATGCAGCTAAAGTCAGATAAGACCATTTGCTGCCTCTCTCTAGTGTTAGAAAGCTTGAAGGAAATAGCTATATTCTTCTCTCACACACACAGAAGAAAACAAATGGGTTATTGTGAGAAGTTTCTCTTAAAAGTAATATTAATGAATATGTTTTTCTGCTTCAGATATTAAATGAGAATATGACTCACAGTATAACCTTACATTGCAGGTTGGCAACTATGACCAAGAGGAAATTGTTACTTTAAACACATAAACGTACAGATATAGACACACCCACCCACCCACCCACACACCCTAAACAGAATCTGCCAAAAGTCCTTTTTCCTCCTTTAGAGGATTTTCAAGTTTTACCAAATGTAGTGATTTTTAAGTAATGCTTATCAGCGAGCAACATACTATTCCAAAGTAAGATAATACCCAAGGTTGCTGTTTCTAACACTTTTCTTTGACTAGAAATATGTTCTAGAGGAATTCCAGTTAGATGAAACTTGCCCCCATCTTCTGCATTTAGCACAGTGTAGAGGAAGTTCTGCTGGATGGTTTTGGAATCTGAAAAATGAATCATAAATGTAAAAAGTCAAATTGCTGAACAGATAGAAACCTGACACAGAAAGTCAGGACTCTGTATGTCCTCCTAGAGCTCAGTTACATTAGTGGCCCATCCTACACTGAATTATTATGCATATTCGTCATATTGTTATCCCCTTTTATCAGTTTTAGACATGACCAGATGTACACTAAGTGTTTTCTGGTTCTGTTTACTATCTATTTTAGACACACTAACTGGTTAATTCCTAAGAAAGAAGAAAATGTATTGATGTCAAATAAATTACAATTACAAATACAATTTCAGTATCTTAGTTTCCTGTTAGTTTGTACATTTGCTCAGCACTATCACTTTTCTTTTTTTTTTTTTTAAGATTTTTATTTATTTGTTTGAGAGAGAGAGAGAGAGCATAAGAAGGGGAAAGGTCAGAGGGAGAGGCAGACTCCCTGCCAAGCAGGGAGCCCAATGCAGGACTCGATCCCTGGACTCCAGGATCATGACCTGAAGCGAAGGTAGTTGCTTAACCAACTGAGCCACCCAGGTGCCCAGCACTATCACTTTTCCATGAAAAATGCAAACCCTTTTATAGAGCACCCAAAGGGTGATTTAGATATTGAAGTAAAATCTTCAACTAATTTCCACTATCAAATTTCATAGTAATTGCATAGTAACACTGATAACCATACATGTGACTTTTAGTAATTAGATAATGCAATTCAAAGTGTGACAGTTTTTTAAAGATCTTTTATGCCAAGTTTTTAATTAATAGTTGAAGAAAATAGTGCCTGGGTTGCTCAGTGGGTTAAAGCCTCTGCCTTTGGCTCAGGTCATGATCCCAGGGTCCTGGGATCGAGACCTGCATGGGGCTCTCTGCTTAGCAGGGAGCCTTCTCCTGCCTCTCTCTCTCTGCCTGCCTCTCTGCCTACTTGTGATCTCTGCCTGTCAAATAAATAAATAAAATATTTTTAAAAATAGTTAAGAAAATAGATCAAAGCTGTTAAAGCACTTACCTAACTATAAACTATTTAGTGGCAAATGTAGTCTTAAAATCCAAGCTTCTTCCTTTATAGTTCAATACTGTTTTTATGTTGTCTCCTCATTGTTGTTATTTTGTATTGTATATTTTTTTAAATATTCAGGACTTCAGCAAGTTTTATAAATTTTAATTTAGAAAAGAGCAGAAAATACTTCCAAAATAATCAGTGAGGTATTAAGGATGCAACTAGGTCTCTAAAATGTGCATTGAGTTTGCTCCAGATTTACCAAAACAGTTTTTTTCCTGTGTACAACGTAGTAACTCAACAGTTATGTATGTTATGAAGTGCTCACCATGATAAGTGTAGTTACTATCTGTCACCATACAAACTTATTACAATATTATTGTTAAAATTCCTTGTGCTGTACGTCTCACCCCTGTGATTGATTTGTTACATCAATGGAAATTTGTACCTTTAGCTTCCTTCACCTATTTTACTCATCCCCTCCACCCCCTTTCCATAGGTAACCACCAGTTTGTTCTTTGTATTTATGAGTCTGTTTCTGTTTGTTCATTTGTATTTTTTTAGATGTCCATATAAGTGAAATTACGTGGTATTTGTCTTTCTCTGACTTCTTTTATTTAGCATTATAATCTCTAGGCTCATCCATACTTTTGTGAATGGCAAGATTTCATTCTTTTTAGGCTCAGTAATATTCCACTGTGTGTGTGTGTGTGTATGTGTGTGTAACTTTATTCATGTATAGATAATGTATGTCTATAATAAATATATATCTTTATCCATTCATCTACAATGGACTGTACGTTCTTCCATATCTTGCTGATTGTAAATAATGTTGCAATAAACATAAGGGTGCATATATCTTTTCAAATTAATGTATTCATTTTCTTTGGATAAATATCCAGAAGTGGAATTACTGGATCATATGGTATTTCTTTTTTAAAAATATTTTATTTATTTATTTATTTGGTAGAGAAAGACACAGCGAGAAAGGGAACACAAGTGGGGGGAGTGGGAGAGGGAGAAGCAGGATTCCTGCTGAGCAGGGAGCTCAATGTGGGGCTCCATCCCAGGACCCTGGGATCATGACCTGAGCTGAAGGCAGATGCTTAATGACTGAGCCACCCAGGCGCCCCTCATATGATATTTCTTTTTTTTTTTTTTAAGATTTTATTTATTTATTTGAGAGACAGAGATCACAAGTAGGCAGAGAGGCATGCAGAGAGAGAGGGGGAAGCAGGCTCCCTGCTGAGCAGAGAGCTTGATGCAGGGCTTGATCCCAGGACCCTGAGATCATGACCTGGGCTGAAGGCAGAGCTTTAACCCACTGAGCCACCCAGGTGCCCCTCATATGATATTTCTATTTTTAATTTTTTGAGGAGCCTCCTTACTGTTCTTCATAGTGGTTGCATCAGTTTACATTCCCACCAATGGTGCATGAGGGCTCCCTTTTCTCTATATTCTCACCAACACTTGTTATCTCTTGTCCTTTTGATACTAGTCATTCTGATAAAATAATTTCTTTCAACTCCTTTGACCTGCTCTGTTACCCTCCAAAGAAATAGACTAAGGGAATATAAACACCTGCTTTCAATCATCCATAGATTTTTACTGAAATTACAGAAGTGGAGTAAAGGGGAGGGAGGGAAGCTGAATCTTCACCTTATTTTAGGTCTGTTGCCTGACTTTACTTGACAGGCCCCCTATGCAGTCTATGGACAACTCTGGGAATATGTTCATTTCCAAGGTGACTTTAACTCATGTGCAAATGTAGGAATACATTTCAGCAGAGGACACCGACAGGATATATGGTGGCTGTGGGTAGTAGCATTGTAAGCTTTTGTAGATGACGGTCTTCAGTTACATTGGTCATAATCAGCTGAACACTTTTGAAAAGGAGCTGGCCAACGTGCTGAAATGCCTGGCCAGTCCAACAAAAAGCCCTAGGACAGCACTCCTTGAACTTATTTGATCATGGAACAATTGAAGCTAAATTCAGTAGACAATTATCAATTATCATCTTTCATTACCTGTCAGCAACCTTTTTGACATGGTTGATCATTACCTCCTTGTGCTAATTGTTAAGAGACTGTCTCTCAGCTCCAAGACTACCTTTCTCTATTCTGTTTGTAGTGATAGTGATGGAACTACAAGCTAGACTTCTGTGATGACGCCATGTTAGGTTCTGCCAATAGGAGATACTAGAGAGAGACTCAGAGTCTGGAGGAGGAAGAATGGCCTTGCTCCGTCTCAGTCACTTCCTGTGGCTTCCTTTCTACATGTGGTTCTCATGAGTGTCATGGCTTCGAAAAACATCTTCACTCCAGAAGTGACAGATTCTTTCTGTTGCCACATATTATCCCAGTTTGTAGTTGTTCCAATACTTGCAGGACCTTCCTGTACTGGATTGAATAGTGTCCCTTTAGAATTCATGCTTTGCCAGAACCTCAATATGTGACCTTATTTGAAAATAAGAGTTTTTGCAGATGTAATTAGTTAAGATGAGATTTTACTTGATTGCCCCTAAACCCAATGACTGGTTTCTTTATAAGAAGGCCATGTGAAGATGAAGGCTGGGATTGGAATGATGTGTCTTCAAGGCCAAGGAATGCCAAAGATTTCTGGCAACCACTAGCAATTAGGGGAGAGGCATGGAATAGATCCCCCTCAGAGCCCTCACAGGGAGCACGCCTTGAAGTCAGGCTTCAAGCCTCCAGACTATGAGAGGAGGAAATTTCTATTGTCTTAAGCCACCAGTTTTGTGGTTATTTGTATGGCAGCCCTGGGAAACCACTACACTGCCCCATCGTAGCCTTTCAGAGACGTAAGCACCAAATGTCTGGCAGCCTCTTATTAGGAAAAGGTTCCCAGACCACAAGGTCCCCCCTTTGAGCTCAGAAACGCCAGTACCTGTTGAGCAACACCTGCTTCTCTGCAGTTTAAGCTCAGCTCTGTAGAGCCCTCCCTCCAAACTTATTTAATAATTTACACACCATTTCTTTGGTCTCCCAGCCCTAGAGGGTCGTAGGTTTTTATCTTCGGTTCCTTACAGTACTATTTTTACCCTTTTGTTACCTGGGGTTGACAATTTCATACTTGATAAATATTTACTTTGACTTCTCTCAATTGAGTGTCCTGATGGATCCTGACTGATACATACCTCTCTGACACTCTCATCATTAGATCTCAATGAAATCACACTCTCTTGAGCCTCTTCCTGTCCCATAGATCACCTCTCCATCTACTCTGCTGATTTATCCTCTTTTCTCCACAACCTGTTAACCTTTCAGTCATCCAGGGCTCAATCCTCTCTCCCTTCCCTCCCTTCTTCTCTCTTCTCTATCTACATTCAGTCTCTTGGTAATCTCATCAATTCTTATGGCTTAAAAATCCCCTGTGCTGTTGACTCTCAAAAGTATATAACTTTGATCCAGACCTCTGTCCTCTGAACTTTAATTACATACTCAGCATTTCCACAGGATGTCTAATCAGCTGCTAAAATTTAATGTGTCTGAAACTTGAACTCTTGATTCCTCCTCCTCCCACACAATCAAACCTGCTGCTTCTGCACACTCCCCCGTGACAGCTGATGAAAAAAATCCATCTTTCCCTTCCCTCTCTGTCCTGTCACACTCTACATCAAGAAGTCTTCATGCCTCTGCTTTCAAATTTCATCTGGAATCTGACCGCTTCTCATCACCTGCTGCCTACAACCCTTGATGAACCCCCTGAGTTACTGAAGTAGTTTCCTACTTGGGATCTGGTTCTATTCTGGACCTCTAGAGTCTATCCCAGCATAGCAGCCAGAAAAGTCTCTTAAACTGAAGTCAGTTCATGTCCCTTCTCTGCTCAGATCCCTGCAGCAGTTCCTCTCATACTCAGAGTAAAAGCCAGAGTCCCTACTAATGTCCACAAGGCTTTACATTCTCTGATCCTTGTTACATTTCTGAGTTTATCTTCTACTTTTCCCTGTTACCACTCTGTTCTATCCATTCTGGTCTTCTTGCTGTTCCTCTAATATGCCAAGCATGATCATGACCTAGGGATTGAGTTCTGTCTGCTGCCCTGAACATTCTTTTTCCATGTATTCTTTTGGATGACTCTCACCTCCTATAAGTCATTGCCCCAATCTTTTTTTTTTAAATTATTATTATGTTCAGTTAGCCAACATACAGTACATTATTAGTTTTTGATGTAGTGTTCAATGATTCATTAATTTCCTAATTATTGCTTCGACTCACCCTCTTCCCACTCTTGATCCTCCTTGCCTTACTATTTATTTTTCATGGCATAGATTATCTTCTAATAAACTAGGTTATTTCTTTTAGCATATTTATTATTTATTATCTTTCTCCCCCTACTAGCATGAAAACTTCACAAGGCAGGGATCTTATTTGTTACTGTTGTATCCTGGGTGCCTAGACTAGTGCCTGACACATAGCAGAAAGGCAACAAATAACTGTTGAATGTTTAAAGAATGAATGTATTTGCAGATCACTAATAGAAGCTCAAGAAATGAGTGAAACACTTGGGTTAAAGTAGACCACAAAAATGAGTACACCAAGGAATTAAATACTGCCAGAGATGACCAAATAACCAATGGAAAAATAAATAACTTACAACAGTAGGTTTCTTATGAAAATCAGTAAGTGATCCAAAAATGGAATAATTAATGTTTTGAAGTATTCTAATTTGAAAGTAACAGTGTTGCAAAATCTGAGGATTATAAATTTTTGCCCAGTTCCAATGATTTGAGAGCAATGAGGCCTTGTTGCTTTTGTGATTTCTGAATGTATAATATATAAGAACACCTATTAATATTTCTTCAACCTCTATTCCACAGAACATAGTTTAAGAAATGCTGCCATAGGATAATGGGCTGGCACAAAAATCCACTTTTGCATATATACAATTTAGATATAACAAGCAAATAACACCTTCGAGTTTTCAGTTTTCTTTTCAGTAATATTTTCATTCACTACTGTGTTCGGCAGTTAAGAATTGATTCCATAAAATATGTAAGGAGCGTTTGAAAATCCATAAAGGAAGCAATTTTCTCAAAAGAATTTTTTTTACAGTGTTTTGTTTTTGGTTTTTTTTTTTTTTTTTTTTTCAAGATCAGCCACTTAAAAATAATGTTTAATTCTTGGAAAACATAAAATATCTGAAGATCCCTTTAAACTTTACATTACACCTAAGTATGCAAAAAACCACATTTTTAGAAAAGGTCATGCACATTTAGTCTCCACAACACAGTAGGCAAATGTTGAAGATATTTGGTTTTCAGGATATTTTTTTGGAGTTATTTGTCTACACTGAACCTAGAAAACCTTTGTTTTAGAGCCAGTGATCCAAGATCAACAGAGGGAGGGAACTGACAGAAGATCATGTGGTATGAAAGCAGCTTATGGATTTTTTTTTAGGCATTATGAAAGCATTTTAAAAAATTCTTCCTTTTAAAATAGTAATAGAAGACATGAGATTAAACAATAATATGAAAGTAATAAATTAACTTCTTTCTATAATGCAGTCTGTAAAAAGGGAGAACATAAAAGTGAGGTCCTCTATGTACGTACAAAAAAGAGATCAAGAAAGGGATTGAGACAAAAGAGTTTAGAGGAGTCACACAGGACAACAATAGAAATATGAGAACAGAGTGGTTCAGACACAAGCTATCAGAAACTAAAGACATGGGCAACATTTTCAGAACTTGCTCCAAAGACACATTTTAATTTCTATATTTTTACATAAAATTTTTAAGCACAGGGACCTCTGGGTGGCTTAGTCAGTTGAGCATTGGACTTTTGATTTCAGCTCAGGTCACGACCTCTGTATCCTGGGATCAAGCTGAGTTGGTCTCTGTGCTCAACAGGGAATCTGCTTAACGATTCTCTCTTCCTCTCCCTCTGCCTCGCACCCCCTCTTGTGCTCTCTCTCTCTCTGCCTCTTTCTCTCTCCCAAATAAATAAATCTTAAAAAAAAATTTTTAAGTACAATTGTCCTTGAAATTCTGTTCTTCACCATATTAGAGGAGGAAATACCTTTCTGTTCTGGAAAAATGATATATCTAGATCCCATAGAGAAAAAAAAAGGTTATTTTCACTAGATAGCCTTAAAATCATTTAACTTTTGGGCATACAAGACCATATTTTGATTTCAACTTAAAATCAAAGGTCTGTGTGACCTAGGGATCACACAGAAATAAAATGTGAGTTGAGTACTCTATCCTAAAGCAAATAGAGATAACTTGTTAATTTGGGTAATTGCAGTGAAAAAAAATTGATTTGGTTGTCTGGCATTGTGTAGACAAAGAAAAGGTTGACTAAATAATTAGCTAGGGGTTTGTGTTGGCTTATTGTTTTCACCATTGTCCTGTTGACTTTAGAGGCAAAGTGATTATCCCTAGGAAATTGATATACTAATGAACTTATTGATTAGTTTTAGTTGTTTTCTTGTGGAATTCTTAGGCTTTTCTCTATCTAGTATATTGGAAACTAATACAATGGTATGTGTCTAGAAAAGATCTCTCAAGAAGTGTTGACTTACGTCAACTCTGATTTTTCATAAGCACAGAATAACAGAGATTACATTTGTTATGGACTGTTCTTCAAGGGACACTATCCACAGTGTTTTTAACCACCTAACAACTATGAATGGTGTCTCTAAGCACCAGATAGTGAAGTGTTTTGAACACGCGTGCCACAAAGGACTTTCTTTTATGTTTCTTGAGATCCTTCGGCAGGGAATACTGTTGAATGGGGAAGAAGCCATGTGAGCACGTTAACAGAGCTGGAAGGGCCAGCTGGGAGCAGAGGAGGTGGGACAGAAGTAGGGGGGAAAACCTGGGTCTGGAGCCTCACTGGTAGTGCTCTCTGCGCCTGCAGGAAGTGGGGCATGAAAGTCCGCTGCAGTGAAGCATGCACAGGAATACACTTGGGTAACATTGCTGTGTTTGCCTGTGAAGCAAGTAGGCAGGGCATTCTCTCAAACCCAGGCATGATCCTGAAGGAGCCATTCTTCTAACTCAGCAGACCTTCCGGGTATGTGGAGTTCACATTTGGGATTAGACAGGAAAGAGCAGTCCTAGGAGCCTCTGACTTGTAGTACCAATGCCTGTGGCTCACAGAGCTGCAAGGCTGGTGTGCTGCAGCCATTCCAGGAGTGGGGCAGCCTAGTGGGCTGATGGCACAGATGCTGCTCCAGAGCTCTGTTGGTCTCCATTTGCCTCTTTCTGTGCATTGGATGGAGAGGTTAGAAAGTGAATTCTGAAATTCGGGATGGGATGAAACACACTGGAAACTGGGTGCAATGTCGCCTGCCTGCCCTAAGGATGCTAAGACCGTGTTTGAAGTTCAGCACCGCTGGGCAGCTGAAAGGGCAAGATTAGGACTTGCCTTGGCTTAACATGTGTTAGGACTGGCCTTCTGAGACCCTGGGTCATCCCAGTATGTCACTCAGCCTCCATTTCTTTGCTTACGAAATTCGAATGAGGATCCAAATGAGGCTCATATGAGATAATGTCTGTGCAATTACTTGCAGTTGTTATTGTACTATACAGATGACGCGGCATAAATGCATATTCCGGAACACCAGGGGCAAGGGGTTGAATGCTGCCTGTATTGCAATTTCTGTATCATGCAGCAAGAGAGGAAACAAATATTTGAGGGAATGGGCAAAGAGAGCAGATAAACCTTATTGATTCTGCTTACAGTTAGACAATCTTTTAGGATCTTTTAAATCATTAGGACCCAAAGCCCTCACTTACATTAAAAAAATTTTTTAATTTAGAGTATGATACCATTTTCAGCCAGGAGGAAAAAAATACACTTTACTGTGTTGTTTTCTGTAGTTATCATTGTTTTCCCTTGCAGACATGGTGGGTTAGTCCTCAAAACCCAGATGTCCCAAATATTCTATTAAAGCCCAAGGCACTGGTCATTTCTTAACAAGTCTGTCAAAATCTGGATCACACATCCACTGGCATTGCTTTAAAATAGAATCACCTCTAAGAGCCCACACTCAGCCCGTGGACTTTTCTGCCTTCTAGCAGGCTGGTGAAACGGACCCCTTCCCTGCTCCTCCTATCCTGGCCCTTTGTGCACAGCATGCCCCACAGTGCTGTGTATCCCAGCTAGCTGAGACGAGGTTGGAGTCCCACTAGACAGTGACTTCACAGGGAACAGGCTGCTCTTCCTTCTCTGTCTCCCACGCCTCTCCCACCATCCATTCTCCCACTGTTCAGCTTCTGCTTGTCACAGGCACTCAGAAATATGGACTAGATTCAATGTTACCATGACCCAGGAGTGATTTTTTTTTTTTAAACTGTCCTTCGAATGATAAGTTCTTTCACTAACTTTCTTTTTTTATCTAGATCTTTCTTAAAGAATCACTTCTCAGTCACTTAAGGTTGTGCTTTCCTTATGACTATAGCAAATGTGATTATTAGAGAAGAATACTTAAAATTACTACCTGTAAATTATGAGGAAGAGATTGAGAGAGGGCATACTTCCAGTAAGGAACTGTAGTTTGTCCTCCACCTTCTACCCTGAGTATTTCCAGCATGTATTTTCATTTGAAGAGTGACTTGCGAGACTCTTAGAATTAGATTCCATTCTGCTGATGTAGACAGGAAGACAAAGCGAGTCTCTTTTTGCAGACCATACCGGCTGTGACAGAAACAGTTGACAACTCAGTGGTAGCATCAAACTAATTTGCTTCCCCAAGATTAGACCGAGAAACATCAGAATTAATTTATTTTCCCGGGATCCTACTGAGAGGCAGTGGTATTCTTCCTGTTCTTGTGTTATAAGAATTGCAATGGTTGCAGGAGAAGGCCTCTGTCTTTCTTAAGGAAACTTCTCTTGTTGGCAACACTAGGAAAATGTGTCCATCCCTATTCATCTGACTCCTGATGAGGGTATCTGAACACTTGTCCTGAGAATGCTTGTTCTGTAGCGTATTTGGGGCTGCAGTGTCAGGTAAGTATGGGTGATGCTGCTTTTTCCACTTCCTGGAGGAAGGATACACACAAAGCACGAGTGGCATGTCAAAGGCCTTAAGAAGGCCTATAAAAACAGTAAGAACAATAAAAATATTCAGTTTTGCTTATTTTAGTGTTCTGTTCAGGAATTTGTTTTACAAGTAATTTTAGAAAGTGTCGAGCATTCTTTAGAAAGTGATGGGAATTTAGCTAAGAACAAAATAGAAGTTCCCTTTCTCGGGGTACCTGGGTGGCTCAGTTGTTAAGCATCTGCCTTTGGCTCAGGTCATGATCCCAGGGTCCTGGGATTGAGCCCCACATCAGACTCCCTGCTCAGCGGGAAGCCTGCCTCTCCTTCTCCCACTCCACTGGCTTGTATTCCCTCTCTCATTTGCTCTCTCTCTGTCAAATAAATAAATAAAGTCTTTTTTTTTTTTTAAGTTCCCTTTCTCATGGAGTTTATAGTTTCTGGAGATCATCAAGTAATAAAAAAGTAAAAAATATATAACATGTTGTCAGATAATGAAAGATGATAAGGAAAAACAACATAAAGGGTCAGAGAGTGATGATGTGGGGGCACTGTCTTAGTGATCTAGGGCTCTATGTGGAGGTGGCATTGGTGAAGGGACCAAAAGAAAGTAAGGGAGGGAGGCCAACAGTTATAAGGGAGGGAGAAGAGCATTTTAAGCAGCTAGAATAACAAGTGCAAAGGCCCTGAGGCAGAAGAGTGGCATATTTTAGTAGGTTGGGGTGTGGTAGAAGATGAGACCAGAGAGGAGATGGGCTGGACCCTGTTAGGGAGAAGCCCCTGGAGGGCTTTTAGACGTGGAGTGATATTATCTGTCCTATCTTTGGAAAGGTTTACTCTGCCTGCTATATTGACAAAAGCCTCTGAGGTCAAAGGTAGAACTGGGAAGACCATTGTAATGTCCAGGTGAGACAAGATGGTGGCTTGGACCAGGTGATGAGCACTGGAGGTTGTGAGAAAGTGACAGGTGTATTCCCATCTTAATGGTCCATAAACCTTCTTTTTGAGGAATACTTTTTAATATCTCTTGGAGTACATTTTAGAATATACTACTATATGTAATCAGGTGTCAATCATGTATTTCTGTCATTTATACCTTCCTCCTTGGTGCTAATCTGTAGTGGATAGCAATGTCAGAGAGATGAGAACACCCAAAAGCTAATGGAAGAAATTGAACAATTTTAGCAAGTATGGTCAAGGTTGAGTTGACTATTGGCCCCAATGGTGTGACAGTTACAGAAGTTACAGTTACATTTCCAAAAGTGGAAATCCATTTTTGGTTTTGCTTTTGTTTATTTTGTTCTGACACAGGTACAGTTGTGCCAAAGTCTCTCGTGCACAACATGTTTATTTATTTTTATTTTGATGTATACTGAGTTCCTATTATGGCTTCAATAAGCTAATTCCTTAGTCTGTGAATGCTTTACTTGTCTGGTCAAATCAGTTTAGATCTCACTGTATCTCAGATTATCAGAATAACATGTGCCAGCACATAGCTATTATTACATTATAAGACAATTATCTGTTTAGTGCTTGGATGCTCCTCTAAATGGAAAATTCCTTGGTGATGAGGACCCGTGCCTTTAATTTCCATATGCACGGAGTCTGGGAAGAGTCCAGACGCTACTACTGAATAAGCGAAAGTATCTCTTAGTTGAATGAGGGTCTGGGATTGTCTTGGGGACTAAGGATCTGAGATGAACCCAAAGAGTCTCTTCTTTTAAATAACTAGTAGTCTGATGGGGTGGATGGATGAATTCTGACTTCACTGTGACTGTTGTATTAGGCCCAGATCTGTTCTCATACGTTGGAGGGATATTCAGTAATCCACTCGACAGGTTTTTAACAAAGAAGTCCATCTTACCTCACCAATATTCATCTTATCAACCCAATTAGTGAACTTGGAATTCCATGATTTCCACATTTCCTTGGACTAAAGTGTTTAACTAAAAATAGGTCAGCAAAGGGAGGAGTACTTTAGAAACTCCCTAGCCATTTTTGTATATGTCCTGTGTGAATTATTGAGCAGCTTCTTTCCACATGGGCAGCAAAGGAGAAGGTTTTGTTGGAAAAGAGAGGAGGGCACCCATTCTTCAGTGTCTACCTTGGTCACGCAGAATTATCTTGCAGCGAGAGAGTCCTAGCCTCTTATACAGAGAAGGAACCTATGGTTACCAGTGGGGAGGTGGGCGGGTAAATGGGTGAACAAGGTGATAGGGATTAAGGAGGGTACTTCTTGTGATGAGCACCAGGTAACATATGGAAATGTTGGATCACTATATTGTGCACCCGAAACTAAATACAATGCTGTATGTTAACTAACTGGAATTTAAATAAAAATGAAGCAAAACAAAACTTAAAAAAAGACAAAAAAAAAAACAAAAAAAAAACCAAACAGTTGGAAAAAGAGAGAGCCCTGGGCAGCAGATGGTACATTGAATCCATGGACACTCCATTCTTAGGCTTTGCCGATCACCACCCCAACACCTCTGTCCCAGAGCTGCAGCTGCATTTAGCCACAGGGCACGGTGGAGGTGTCCTTGTAGAGGCCCCAAAGCCAAGGGAACAAGGAGAAGAGCATCCCTGGGGATAAAGCTCTAGGGAGTTTATCACGTCCTCAGAGGCGCTGAAGTAAACAAAGGCAGCTGCCTTTGTAGCCGTGCCCTGGGCAGCTTGCAAAAGGAGATATGGACAAAGAAGAAAGAGAAAACACACTGCTTGCAGACATTAAGGGGAGAATAGTGCAAGCCTGGAGGAGTCTCTTCCCTTTCTCCTGTGGACATGAAGGGAATTACCTGAGGTCCTGGGAGAAAGTGTTTTTCTGTTATCCATGTGATAATATGAATGAGGCAGATTTGATAAATGTGGCTCTGCCTTTAAATTGCATGCATACTGCAAGGACGCTAATCACATCACCTGACTAGCTCAGAAAAGACAAGCAGACAAATAGACATTGCTCTTGGAACTTTCCTTGCTGCCAGACCTCAGGGTGTGTATCTCAGCAACAGCCATAAACACCTCTGTGAGTCTCTCCCCAGGAAGAGCACTGTGCTTCATGACTCCCCAGCCTGGCTCCTGGGGCGAGGGAAGCGCACTGCCAACCCGTGATTCTTGGTCATTTTTCCTTTCAAAAACGGAAATTGCCAGCATTATCACTGCTGGACTGTGAATTATATTTATAAATGACATCCTTTTATACTTCTTTAATTTCAAGTACACTGGCACTTATTGAGGAAGTACCATGTGCCCAGGGTTGCCTTTGATGCTATTTTATGTAATCCTCCAAATGGGGCTTTTATCTTCCATTTTACAAAGAGTGTAATTGATGACTAAAGACCGGAAGTGACTTGCCTAGTGTCACAAAGCTAGCAAGGCACAAAAGCAGGATTGGAACCCAGGTGTGTGTTTGACTTACAAACAAGACCACTGTTTATGTCTAATCACTTAGGTCATTTTAATATGTCATATGTCAAGGACACCTGTTTGCTCAAGGGTTGCAGTAGAGTTTCTGTACTAATGTAGGAATAACCAGGTGTTTATTCCACTGACACAGTGTGTGCATTACATGACTCTTGTCATGTTCTGTCTATGCATGTAAGTGATTGCCCGACACTGCTTTTTGGCTCCCTAGCCAACTTTTAAATATGTAAGATATGGCCATCTAAGTTATAAATTGCCTGTGTCCACTTCTTTCTCTTCTAGTTCCAGTGATAGGCAAGCAGAGGAAATGGAAATTAGTCTCATTTTACGGTAGCTCTGACGTCAGATTGAGTGAATGTGGAGAAGGGTAACTGATCACAGGTCCTTATTAAGTGTGTACTGGGTACATTGGAGGGTTGGGTTTTTCTCTTGATTGCTTTGTCTGTTCTGAGGAACTTTTTTTCCAACTGTCTTCCTCTTTCCTCATACCTGTCTTTAAAAACATTTAATAAATGGTGCCTTTATTTTGAAGTTTTCCTATTCATTATCAGAGATTATAGCCAGAACAAAGATCGGAACAGATGTGAAAAGCAGGGCTAATAAGATACAGTAAAAGAAAAGAAAGCATTTCCAGTGTTTACATAAATAGGGTTTTATTAAGCTACGTTTTTCCTACCTTAAACCCATCCACTTAGAGTAAAACCCAAAATCTTTACTGTGGCCTCCAAGTCCTTGATGATCTGTCTCTATTCACTTCTCTTGTTGCCCCTCCCTGACTCTACTCAGGCCCTGGCCTTCTTGTCTTTCTCCAGCTGAGGGCTTTTTCTTGCTGCTCCTTTGTCTGGAAAGCTCTGAGCCCCTGGAGAGCAGCCTGGCTTGTCGCCCTGGCCTTAATCAGGCTTTTATTCAGTTTTCCTCTATTCAGAGGCTCTCACCGAGTTGACTCCTCTTAGAATAGCTGCCCTTCCTGCACACCCTAACCCTACCGTGTCCAATAGGGTAGCTACTCATCAGGTGTGGTTATTTAGATTTAAAATTTTGCCCAACTGTTATTGGATAGTACAGATCTAGAACATCTCTATCATCACAGAGAGTTCTGCTGCTCCAACCTCCTGCCCTGCTTGATTTTTATTTGTAGTCTTACCACTACATGAAATCATATATTTATTTGTTTGTTACCTGTCTTATGACTAGAAAGAAAGCTCCATACCATCAGGGCTTTTATATGTGTTGTTCAGACTCAGCTCCTAGCAACTCCTAGCTGAGTATCTGGGATATAATAGGCATTTAATAAATTCTGCTTGAATGAATGATTGGATCTTTTGAGGGCCCCGTTTTAATCCCAGAGGAGATAAGAAGAATTATTGAGGGAAGTTGCTCTTTTTCCTCTCTGCTTTTCCCAGGCCTCAAAAGACTTTGTGTTAACCCATGCGCTTCTGGAAAGGAATTCAATTCCTGGTTTTGTTTCTCTTCAAGTTTTCTTCCCATGATCCATAAGTTCTAGTGAAAGGAGAACTGACCCGCATTCACTCTGAGTGGTTATTGCCACATCCCCAGATGGTCCCTTTCCAACCTGGCAGCCTGGGTTTGATGCCAGGGATCTCATCTGCCAGAATGTCTTTGGTCATTTTGTAGAAGAGAATATCTCATTCTTAAGAGTAGTAGTTGCATATGACAGAGTTGTAGATGATTATGCCTGATGATATAGATTGTTTTGATGCTCGTCAGGCATCTGGCTTCCCCAAGGGGTGACAGCATCCTGATAGCTACTTCGGGACAGGAATCTAGTATATTGTACTCATTCTGGGCTTCACTGAAGACACTCTGAGTCTGCTTGCCAGTTCTCCTGCAGTGTTGCTCCTCTTAACACCTGACCAGGGATGGGCCAGGTGCATAGAAGGACCTAGAGAGGACGGCTGAGATGGGATTGTCAGAATGGTTCGGAGGCTTTCCTCTCTGAGTTCTCCATAAGCAAGCCTGACCTGGCAATTGCAGTTCATCTGCTCTATTCCGTGATTGAAATTCAGGGAGTTCCCTTCCCACCGAGGCCAAGTTTGACTGTGGAACAGAGCATACTTCCTGGCCCACTGAATGGATCTGACAGACACTAAACTTTGTGGCCAGGATATATGTCATGGTTCTGAGAAACCAATAAACAAATACACAAATGAATAAAAAGTTTTAAAATAGATATATCTGTATATGTGTGTATGTATCTTGTTCATTAAATAACTGGCACAATACAGGGAAAGTGTCTAAACTTCACTGAGTTACGTAAAAGAAGACTTGAATAAATACAAAGATGTATTTTTGGACGGGATGACTATTTTAAGATTTTGAGTTCTTCTAAAATTAATTTGCAAACTTAGTTCAATTCTAGTTGAAATTCTAATGAAAATTTTCTTGGAAAATGACTAACATAACACAAAATAAATAAATTAAAATAATAAAAATTTAAAAAGAAAAAAATAGAAATAATTTATTGTCAATCCAACTTTGATTAAATAATATAACAAGCAGGAAGTAAGCTCATTTGCTGAGCTAAAATTGTTAAATATTGATATGCTAGACTTTGCTCAAAGTGTGTGAAGAGGCATTTCATCCAGAACAGGGCGATTTCCTTGCATACTCTTTAGTTATTGTTGTGAAAGGAAAATAACAAGTATATTAATAATTCTCTATATTAATTGCCTGTGTATACACTTCTAAACATGTTTAGTGCTGCAATTCTTTGTAATTCTTTTCTCCCTTTTGGTTAAGTTTCTTCTGATTATATCTACTGAAATGCAGATTTCATGTTTGTTGAATCTAATAACAATAAATTAAACTTAGATTTTATATCTTTTAAAAAAAAGAAAATGACTAAGCAATTCTAAAGTTCATTTGGAAGACAAATTCGATAGGATGCAAATAAATATTTGCAAAGGATGAGTTCTGAGGGCTAAAAGCACTGATAGATATTAAATTTGTAACAAAATGATAAAAGTTAGAGCCAAATGGTATGAGGGCAATAAGAGACTGTAGCAGAATTCAAAACTGAGGAGAGACAAATGTGCATAGGAATTTTGACTCTCATAAAAGGGGTGTTTTAATAAATGTTTCTGGAATATTTGTTTATTCATTTGAAAAATCCCTTCCTTGTATAATATAGCAAAATAAATTCCAGAACTAAACATTAAACAATGAAACTAAAACCAGTTAGAACAAATATGGGTGAATTTTTTTGAACTTCAGGAGGGCCTTAATACACTAGGGCCTTAATACACTACTGAAGGCAAAAAACATAAAGGAAGAACATTTTAAACAGCCTATGAAAACAGTCAATAGCTTCGCCTGGCAAAACACCATAGATGAGACCCTCTGAGACAAGTATTTATAATATGCATGACAAAAGAGTTTGTATATAAATAGTTCTTAAAATTCACTAAGAAACAGATCTTGTGTTCTTCTCTTGAGGCTGCTTAACAAATTACCACCCTGGTGACTTGAAACCCAGAAACTTATTTTCTCACAGCTCAAGGTGATGCAGGGATGCACTATCTCTCTCGAGGGAACAACCCCTCCTTGCCACTTGCAGTTTCTGGTTGTTCTGGGCATTCCTTGTCTTGTGACTGCGTAATCTCCGCCTTAATTTTCTCATGGTTTTACTTCTGTGTCTGTGTCTTCTCTCTTCTGTATTTTATAGGGACACTTGCCCGTGGAATTAGAGCCCACCCACCTAATCCAGGATGATCTCATTTCAAGATCCTCCACTTAATCTCTTTTCCAAAA
The DNA here is from genome assembly GCF_964662115.1 of Mustela nivalis. NCBI lineage: Eukaryota > Metazoa > Chordata > Mammalia > Carnivora > Mustelidae > Mustela > Mustela nivalis. The sequence goes on along the minus strand of NC_139022.1, from coordinate 79,487,328 downwards.
AGGTCACATTCATAGGTCTTGGGGATATGATTGTATTTTTTTTTTAAAGATTTTATTTATTTATTTGACAGAGAGAAATCACAAGTGGGCAGAGAGGCAGAGAGAGAGAGAGGAGGAAGCAGGCTCCCTGCTGAGCAGAGAGAGCCCGATGCGGGACTCGATTCCAGGACCCCGAGATCATGACCTGAGCCGAAGGCAGCGGCCTAACCCACTGAGCCACCCAGGCGCCCCTGATTGTATTTTTTGAGGGGGCCACATTAAACCCACTGTGTAAATCTCAATACAAAAATGAGCAAAAGGTAAAAGATTTCCCAAGGAAAGAGATGTTCAATTTCACTGGTAATCACATGCAATTTAAAATAATAAAACACCATGTTTCTGTAATTTGGCAGAAATCTCAACTCCTGAATTTTGGTAGGTGAGAACACAAGGAAATGGGGGCTCTCCTTCAGGTTTCTGAAAGTTATAAGTTGCCCCGGTCTTTTTTTTTTTTTTTTTTTAAGATTTTATTTATTTATTTGAGAGTGAAAGAGAGCATGACAGGGGAGACGGTCAGAGGGAGAAGCAGACTCCCAGCAGAGCTGGGAGCCTGATGTGGGGCTCAATCCCAGAACTCCAGGATCATGACCTGAGCCGAAGACAGTGGCTTAACCAACTGAGCCAACCAGGCGTCCCTAATTGCCCCAGTCTTTCTGAAGAACAGTGCGATATTATATATAACAATCATTAAACTAGTTTCTTCCTTTGACTTTAGGAATTCTAAGTAAGATCTACCAGAAGGGTGTGCTTCACCACATTACCAATAATACTGAAATAGTAGAGATAACCTAAATGTCCAAGATAGGAGATAAGTTAAATGAATTATGGTATACCATAAATAAAAGTGTAGAAGAATATTTAAAAATATGAAAAATTTAAATATAAAATATATGATTAAAGCAGGTTATTAAAGTGCCAGCCTCTGGGTCAAGATGGTAGATTGAGCAGAGGCTAAACTCTATTTCACCTACATGGATAGTATATCAAAATATTATTTTTTTTTTTTAATTTTTTATTTTTTTATAAACATATATTTTTATCCCCAGGGGTACAGGTCTGTGAATCACCAGGTTTACACACTTCACAGCACTCACCAAAGCACATACCCTCCCCAATGTCCATAACCCACCCCCCTTCTCCCAACCCCCCTCCCCCCAGCAACCCTCAGTTTGTTTTGTGAGATTAAGAGTCACTTATGGTTTGTCTCCCTCCCGATCCCATCTTGTTTCATTGATTCTTCTCCTACCCACTTAAGCCTCCATGTTGCATCACCACTTCCTCATATCAGGGAGATCATATGATAGTTGTCTTTCTCTGCTTGACTTATTTCGCTAAGCATGATACGCTCTAGTTCCATCCATGTTGTCGCAAATGGCAAGATTTCATTTCTTTTGATGGCTGCATAGTATTCCATTGTGTATATATACCACATCTTCTTGATCCATTCATCTGTTGATGGACATCTAGGTTCTTTCCATAGTTTGGCTATTGTGGACATTGCTGCTATAAACATTCGGGTGCACGTGCCCCTTTGGATCACTACGTTTGTATCTTTAGGGTAAATACCCAGTAGTGCAATTGCTGGGTCATAGGGCAGTTCTATTTTCAACATTTTGAGGAACCTCCATGCTGTTTTCCAGAGTGGCTTGCATTCCCACCAACAGTGTAGGAGGGTTCCCCTTTCTCCACATCCTCTCCAGCATCTGTCATTTCCTGTCTTGTTGATTTTAGCCATCAAAATATTATTTTGATAATAAATAGCTGACCTCAAAAGAAAGAAAAAGAAGTTTGTCATGTCTCAGAAATGGAAAGTGCAGACATAGCAGTGTGTGGGAGATGACACTGTGCCTTCCAACTTGTGACCAGCACATGTCAGCAGGCGCACACTGCCCATTCCCACCTGGAAGAGAAGACAGTCCACAACTGCCTGCCCTAGACAAGGCTTGGATTTCCACCTGAGATGGAAACCCTGAGCTTACCGGTATCTCTGGAAATATGGAAATCCAGAGCTGAGCTACTGATAGAAAACAGTTCAGCCTTTTGTGAACCTTTTGGGGCTCAAGGAGGGGCAAACCTGACCAAACCCTACTGGAAAAAAAACAAACTCTCAAGGAAAACCTCTACATCTCCAGGTTCAATCAGGAGAGGATTCCTCTAGAACCATAATTCTGAATTTGGTCTGGCCTCCATAACCATTTTTCACTCTTAAAAATTATTAAGAACAAAAGAACTTTCATTTTTGTTGGTTGTACCTATTGGTACTTACCGCTTTAGAAATTAAATCCAAGGAACTTAATTTTATAACACAAGAAATTCCCAAGTACACATTTCATTAGAGAAATGATGTCACCACACACGTAACCTTTGGAAAATGCCACTGTACACTCGTGAAAAAATGCAAGTGAAAGCCTCAAGTAACATTTTTTCTATTATGAAAACTATGCCACTCCTCCTGCTTGTGCATGCTCTCTCTCTCTCTCAAATAAAATCTTCTTTAAAAATTGCATAAAAAGAATGTTAATATACTTAAAATAAAAATTTCCAGGTCTCTGAATGACTTATTACTTAAAAATATGCAGATATGCTAAATACTCTTTATTTTTGTAGCAAATATCTTGTAAGAGATTATATTTTGTAAGCTTAATTTCAGTTTTGATAGACTTGAAATACTGTATTTCATTTAAAAATATTATTTTAATGTAGAATTTCTGCCTTCCATCCTGCTTTTCTCCATTAATTCTAATTAGTGAGTTTTATGGTATTTTTTAATAGACATATTAAAATTTAGTTTTTTTTTTTTAATTTGACAGAATTCAAGTAGGCAGAGTGGTGGGCAGAGGGAGAGGGAAAAGCAAACTCCCTGCTGAGCAGGGAGCCCTACGTGGGCTCAATCCCAGGACCCGAGATCATGACCTAAGCTGAAGGCAGAGGCTTAACTGACTGAGCCACCCAAAAGTTCCTAGACATGTTGGGATTTAGAAGGATCTTGGCATTTATTTTAATACTGGACTGCTTGTTGGTGTCCTGTTGAGAGTGGGGACATTCTGTCAGAATAGTTTGGGAAATGGTTGGATAACACATTTAAACAAGGGTCTTTACAAAAAGCTTAAACTGTGTGTGACACTTCTAGAGAAGGACCTATTATGAGACAGAGACTTCCCAAATTTATTTGCCCATAGAACTTTCTCCACTCAGATCACCTTGTAGGTCCACATACTGCAGACTACACTTTGGGGGAAATGTCGATCCAGGCAAGTCCCTCATGAAGAAAGGGGCAGTCAGAGAGTTGGCCCCCTTACATTGCTTGTGTCCTCATTCAGTAACATTGCTTTATAGCACTTTCTTTTACTAAGTTCTTGTTTTCACAGAGCTTACGTTCTAATAGGGAAGATCGTTGCACTCATGGATAAATGTAAGACATGATTGAATGCCCAAAGGAAACTATGCTTAACTGGAAGCTATGATTAGGTTGAGAAATAATGAAAGGAAATCACTAAAAGAATAGGAATTTATACATATTTACAGATAAATTTAAGGGTTTGGAGGACAAGCAGCATTCTTGTTTTTTTTTTTTTAAGATTTTATTTGTTTATTTGACAGAGAGAGATCACAAGAGGCAGAGAGGCAGACAGAGAGAGAGGAAAGCAGGCTCCCCGCTGAGCAGAGAGCCCGACGTGGGGCTCGATCCCAGGACCCTGAGATCATGACCCAAGCCAAAGGCAGAGGCTCAACCCACCAAGCCACCCAGGCTCCCCGACAAGCAGCATTCTTAAGTGAAAAATGTCTGATTTTGAAGATTTGGACAGGCTGGGATGATGGATCAGTATATTCTTTATCTGCATTGTCCTCTCCTCCCTCCCAAAATCTTCTTTTCAGAATGCTGTCTCACTGCAGATATGTATTTCTGAATTTTAACTCTGGTCACCTTCAAATAGTATCTCTTGCACAAGGTTTGACTATATGTAGTAGTGGTGTAGACTTTTTCCATAATATCTAGAGCTTCTCCAAAGCATGCCCATCATCTTATCTTTCTCCACCAAAGTCCAGAGCTCAGATATGCTGATCTTCTTTGTTGACAGTTACTATAAGGTCCAGAGGTTTCAAGCCTGTGCTGAATGAGCATTTCAACCAATGTTTCTGCCAGAATAAGCGTCTTCATAATCTGGTAATCTGCACCGTATCTGTTGCACTCTGTTCTTTTAGTCATCACCAGAGCATCTTATTCAATGTAAATTATTCCTCGATGAAACTGATCTTAAGCCTTTTAAAAAAATCGTTATCTTTAGACATGTGAAATAGCCATTATAAAGAGGTATCTAGTTGTTTACAATCAGCCCTGCATGCAAGGTGGGTGGTGAATACTAAGAATTGCCTTTCTTTCTGACACAAATCATAGATGAAAGTGCATGTTAGTTTGGACTAATGCATTATAGAGTTCCTCAAAATACTTCTGGAATATTTGTTGCAATTTGAATGTTTATGTCACTGCCTTTCTGTTTTAACAAAGCTCTATTTTATGACATTACTATAATGTCATCACATAGAATTAGTTTTATGTTCTATCTCCTAAGAGGTGGAAAGTGATAAAGTTCTCACTGGGGTGTCTGGTGTGCTTTGTTATAGTCCTGACCAAATTATATAGCACTGACTTAAGGTGAAGTTTTATTCCCCACTTCTCAACCTCTGCTCCAGTACAGGGATTTCCACTCTCCCCAGGAGAGACAGATGTGGAAAAACACTTGCAGCTTCTCCCTTTCCCACCATACACATACCCTGACTCCTCCCCAAGAAAGAAGGACGAATTTCTCAGGCGAACTGCGGCCTCAGCCCCATGGAGGTGCTTACCCAGGTCTGCTACTCCTGCAGCGTGGAAAGTTCCCCAGACAGCCTTCCCTCCAGTATGAGTCCTGTGTGGTGCTGAGTCCCAGGACTGGGAAGAAGGTGGGGCATTGGGGATGAAGTGTGGGCACGATTCTCCATGAACTGGTAACTGATCACTATCTACTCTGTTGAATGTTTCCTTTAGATCCGAACTTAGGAGGGAAGGAGGGTTGTTAGATAATGACCCCTCCCTCCAAGCCCAACATGCTGGAGACCTGCAAATACTTTTGAGCGTTTCTATCATCTGGGTGTGGCAGGTAGGGCTGTCTTTTGCCCCAACTTTGCAGTATCAGATTTCTGTTACCCCCCTGGCTCCCATTTCTGCTAATTGCTGATAGTTTTAGTGTAAGTGTGAATTCTTACTGGGTAGGTTTTGATTTTCCCATCTGTAAAACAGAGATTTAAATAGCATTAAGACTGTTGTTAAAATCCCTGTTCTGTGATAGTACCTCTGAAGTGCATAGCACAGGGCCAATGTAAAAATGGGTGAGCTTTTATTATTACTGTCATTACTCTATGTGTGCCCAATGACTTCAAAGTTCCATAAATACCCTTATTAAAAGTAGTGGACTAGGGGCGCTTGGGTGGCTCAGTGGGTTAAGCCTATGCCTTCGGCTCAGCTCATGATCTCGGGGTCCTGGGATCAAGCCCCGCATCAGGCTCTCTGCTCAGCAGGGAGCCTGCTTCCCTCTCTCCTCTGCCTGCCTCTCTGCCTACTTGTGATCTCTGTCTGTGAAATAAATAAATAAAATCTTAAAAAAAAAATAGTGGAATTTCCCAGTATCTGGTAGATCCCAGAACGTTATGGTGAGGAGGAGCTATCTCTCCCACATCTTTTGATGATGGTGGTGCTGAGGGCTAAAGCAGAAGGAAGGACTAGAGGTTCGGGGACAGTGTGGGGAAACTGAGAGAAACATCTGTGTGTGTGTGTGTGTGTGTGTGTGTGTGTTGGGAGGGTTGTGTGTCACAGGAACACATGTAGGATGGTTTTGATATGATATGTGATGTGAGCGAATGTACGCCCTGTGACATGAATTATCAAAGGGAAAAAAAAAGAACTGAAATTCTTTTTTGCCAGAATAGCTCTCATTTATGTGTACAAATTATTATTTGGGCAAAATGATTGTCACACACATGGAGATAAGGCTGATTTGTGCATGTCATTAAATATCTCAGATAAGCTGTGCTGTAAATATTCTTTGGTTGTAACAGCCACTTCTATAAATAAGGTTTTAATCAGCTGTGGGACCTGTTGCTTAGCGTGATTAGCAGGGCACCTAAATAAGTAGTTATTCAGTTCTTATTGCAGGAGATACTGTGACTGCTCTGCCTTGATATTCTGGGATCCCCTTCATTTTCTCCGCTCTCCTCTCCTGGCTCCTGTGGGCCTTTGCTTCCACCAGCCAGCACCTGTACCCCTTCAGAGGACCATCCCTGGGTCCTGAGGAACTGCCTAGCTTTGGGTGCAGAGAGCCAGAAGTGCCTGCAGTTCATCCCTGCCCTGGGTGGCCCTTAGCCAACAATGGGTGGGAGTGGGAGCATGAAAGCCCCACACCTTTGCCTTGAGTGGGAATAACTCTGAGCAGAGGCTGAAGCTCGCCCCCCAGGATCCTCCCTAAAACTGTCTTGCCTCAGTTGTCCCTTCCTTTATCAACTCCTCTTAATAAATGATTCGCACCTGATTCCTTACCCCGGGTTCTGTTTCTGGGGAACCTGAATTAAAATCATTTAATATATGCCAAATTTTCTCCTGGACGCAGTGTAAAGAGCACTTATTAATCCTCACAACTCTGCAAAGTGGTTTTGTCATTATCCTTATTTCATGGAAAAGTACACCACCTTGAGTTACAGGGAACAGGCGGTTGCACTTGACTGGAGGCGGTTGGGGGTTCATTGTCTGGCCTTCTTTCCTGCCCTTCTTGCCCGCTGACATCTTTGTCATGTTTGGAATGACTATAGGATTATCTTTTGAAGTACAGCTATCATGTTGGGATGGTTAATCTGAACAAACAAGACCATATTTTGGAATTATTACCCATATAAAGCCTATCATGAGTGAAGATATCACAGTAATTTCCCTTGTTTCAGAACGTACAAGGTGATTTAGGCAAGAGGCTGTAAAACAATTTTTGTATAGGCAACCAAGGTATCAGAATGCTACTATGTTTACTAAGCCCTTAGCAAGAGTACTGGGTGAAGCAGAGATGGGTAAGGGTCAAGGCTTTGGGGTCAGAACCTTCTGAGTTGGAGTCCCAGTGTCTTCGCTGACAAACGTGACCCTGGGCCATTTACTTAATCTCAATAAGCCTTAATCTTACCACCTGTATAATGGAGACTATAATACCTATTTTGGAGGATTGAAGTAAGAATTAAGTAAAAGAATTTAAAAATGTATATAAATTTCTTGGCATGATGTCTGTCACAGGGTATACACAAAATCAAGCTGTTTTTTATTAAAATGATGTCTGGCACATATTCTGTGGTGTAACTCAGTGACTCACCCTGAAACAGAGTTATACGATTTGAGTCTCTGAGCCTCCATCCTCAAACTCTTTTCCAACTGCCTGCTCATCTTTTCTTAATTGGCTCAAGGATCCTCCCATCTCTCCCTTCCCCTGACTCTCAGCTCTCCAAGAGAAAAAAAAGGGGGGGGGGGGAGGAAAAAGAAAAAAGGGGGGGGGGTCATACAGCCCTCTGTTAAGACATTTGGCAAAAAAGCTCATAATCATATGTTTATTTTAATTTCACTTTGCTGTCTTCCAAAACACAGGCCTATGCAGAACCATGCTTCTGTTTGCCTCCTGGGCATTCACAGTTATTCAGTGGTAACGATGCACAGTCCATTTATAAACAAACATCTTTTTGTCTTTATTGCTGGGTTTGTTTGTGATGTCTGAATGAGCCGTTTAAGTATATGTTTATACAGCTACTTATCAAGTGTTTTGTACTGGGTGCAAAAAGAAGGTAGAAGTGGCTATTACATAACTCATGGTTTGGAGTGCTGCCACAGAGTAGAGCTTGGGGAGTTAATGATGGAGGAGAAGGACTCTCTCACATTTATATCCCCTCTCTACAATGGTGGACCACCAGAGGGGAGAGCTCAGTGGACAAGTGAAAGATCAATTCCCATGTGTTCAGCCTGAATGTAAGCCAAGATCTAGGGTGCACTCAGTGAGAAAGAAAACCAAATGGTGGGTCATGGGAGACCCATGACTCGGGTATCCAAAACAGCAGTTAACTGGAGTGGCAGTAGGACAAGGGGGGTGTGTGTGTCCAGAGACAAAGAAGATAAGAGACAAATCCTGAAGTATTGACAGGGTGGGGTTGTGAAGGGACATGGCATGTGGCTTACCTGTCCCTGCTGGCCTGGAGGTGGCCTCTGAAAGGACAGACCTCGACTAGACAAACCATATGTTCTAATCCAATGTTTATCAAAGGTATCTGAAATCATTTGATGAACTCTGCCCATTTCTCACTGATCTGATTGTTGTACTAGGGGGAAATACTCCATTGTGGCTTTGGGTGCCATATGAGTCTTTGTTATTTATTGAAAGGAGAGATAATGAAAGTAGAGGGGAAATGCATATGATTCAAAAGCATCGTGTATAGGGCTGCTTACCTGCGATTTTTTTTTTCACTATTGTGAAATAAGGTCAGATGGGATTCTTCTCCTATTCTAGTTTTGCCTTTGCAATCTGTGTATGTCTCTGAGCAATACTGTTTTTCTCAATCAGAGTATATCTTTATAACACTTACAAAATGTGTTAGATGTACTTTTAGAGGTACCAGATGTCCTGTTTTACTCTCTGGGGAATGCCTGTGTATTCTATCAAAGTTCTCAGGGGACAGAGTTCCTTAAACACCAAATAATAATAGTAATAACAACAGTAAAACCCATTAAGTATTCCAAGAGCTGATCACACCTGAGCAGAGAACTGTTGTTTGTTGCATGTGGACAGTAAGATGAAAGAAAGGAAAAGCTAATTCTGTGTCTTAGTCTGAGGGAACAGTGAAAAGAGACTAGGAAATAAATGGTAAAAAAAAAAGATAAGAAAGGAATAATAATGGTTTCATGTGGTTTTTCTTCTTTTGCAGTTCTGTTTTGACCCCAATGTGGATGATGCAGTCAGGGCCGAACCACTGATCAGAATCTGAAAAATTCCCATTTTCTCAGTCGCCTTCGGTTGAGATAAGATGGAAGACTCTTACAAGGATAGGACTTCACTGATGAAGGGTGCCAAGGACATTGCCCGGGAGGTGAAGAAACAAACAGTAAAGAAGGTAAATCAAGCAGTGGACCGGGCCCAGGATGAATACACACAGAGGTCCTATAGTCGGTTCCAAGATGAGGAGGACGATGACTATTACCCGCCTGGAGAGACTTACGATGGGGAGGCCAATGATGATGAAGGCTCCAGTGAAGCTACAGAGGGTCATGATGAAGATGATGAAATCTATGAAGGAGAGTATCAGGGCATCCCCGGTATGAACCAAGGGAAGGACAGCATTGTGTCCGTGGGGCAGCCCAAAGGAGATGTGCACAAGGACCGGCAGGAGCTGGAGTCAGAGAGGAAAGCTGATGAGGAGGAACTAGCCCAGCAGTATGAGCTGATAATCCAAGAGTGTGGTCATGGTCGTTTCCAGTGGGCCCTATTCTTTGTCCTGGGCATGGCCCTTATGGCGGATGGTGTGGAGGTGTTTGTTGTTGGCTTCGTGTTGCCCAGTGCTGAAACAGACTTGTGCATTCCAAATTCAGGATCCGGATGGCTAGGTGAGTGTACCATGTCAATGAGACAAATTCTGAACCTGGATTATTTATTGAGCACAGTTAACAGATAGAATAAATACTTTCCCTCTAGAGCAGTGCGTTTTTCCCCCAACATTTTATTATGAAAAACTTTAGACATACAGAAGAATTAAAAATATTGTACAAGGATGCCCATATATATCCACCACCCAGATCCTAGAGGTTACATTTAATACCGTATTTTCTTTACCATCTGTCCATCCATCAATCCAACTCATTTCTTTATGCATTTCAAAGTTAAATAGATTTTAACTTATCATATTACAAATGTTTTATTGGTTTCTCCTTTATTAACTTCCAGAGATATGCCCTGGGAATTTAATAAAGCTGTTATGTGAAAACCTATTTGAGTAGTTTCCTAAATATAGAGATTAATTCTAGAAAATTCTGACAAACGTGATTTCACATTTCAAATTTTATGTGAAGTACTACAATTTAAATACTTCGGGGACCCTGCTAATTTTTTTTTCTATAATCTATGTGTATGTTTGCTTGTTTATTTTTTCACTTAGTCTTAGTCATAGAATTTTCTCTAGATTACATTTTCTATCTTTTTCAAAGTTCATTCCTTTGTGCCTAAACTGGGAAGACTTCCTCATATGATTTTAAAAATCTCTTTCAAATCGTATTAATATCTAAATTATATGTATAAAAATATGACCTCCCTATAAAATATCTAGATAGCCGATTTGAGTTTTGTTTTAAAGTTACCATGGGGCAGCTGAGTGGCCCAGTTGGTTAAGTGTCTGATACCTGATTTTGGCTCAGGTCACAATCTCATGTCAGGCTCTGTGGTAGGTGTGGTGTCTACTTGGAATTCTCTCTCTCCCACACCCCTCCCTCTGCCCCTCCTTCTGCACATGCTTTGCACACACACCGCCTCTCTCTAAAAAAAAATAAGTAAATTAATTAATTGATTTAATTAAATAAAATTAAGCTACAAGGTTTACCTTGTTACAAGATCTGAGTCAATGTTCCCACTTATTCCCTTGCTTGATCTCGCCACCCTGATCATGACCTGAGCTGAAATCAAGAGTTGTATTCTCAACCAACTGAGCCACCCAGGTGCCCCAAAATGCCATTTTCTAACCTGCTCTGTGACGTTGTGAGAGAGATAATCATGAATGAGAAAAGGATTTATATCTATTCCTTTAACAGCTGTTTCTTTATATCACTTCCTTCTAACATCTATTTTTATAGTCACTTAACTGAGCGAGATAGATCTGTGGAAGCAGACAGTGAGGGAGAGAGGGTATGGGGGAATGGGGCACATTTTGCGTGTTTTTCCTGGTAGACTCATCTATGTGTTCAGCCATCAAAATGCAGAACATAATTCGGAGGAGGGTCGGTAGTCATTTGTCAAATTGATCCTTTCAGTGTATCCCTTGTGTATCTAGTGCACATATTTTATCTTGGTTTTTTCTTTGGTGGGCACATAGATCTACCGTAAGTCTGGACATCAAAACCTTTTATCAAGATTTTGCAAAAGGAATATATCAACAGAACATTTTAGAAAGCTAGAGCCTTAGAAATACATGCAGGGGCACCTGGGTGGCTCAGTGTGGTTAAGCCTCTGCCTTCGGCTCAGGTCATGATCTCAGGGTTCTGAGATCAAGCCCCGCATCGGGCTCTCTACTCAGCAGGGAGCCTGCTTCCTTCTCTCTCTCTGCCTGACTCTCTGCCTGCTTGTGATCTCTGTCTGTCAAATAAATAAATAAAATCTTTAAAAAAAAAAAAGAAAGAAATACATGCACACACATATTTAATAATTGCAAACTAAATTTTACCACAAACATCTTTTCATGTTGTGATCCTAGCTTTTATATTGGAAACGTTCCAGGAAAATCTAAACTATGCTTAGTGTGGGATGGAAGCACAGTATTGCCATGGTGCCCTGACCAGTCTATCCCAGAAACCTGTAAATCCCAATGATGTTACACACCCCCAGGTGGCACCCAGAAGTGCAGAGAATGCCGTGGAACAACCGCAACACAGATATTTTCATCTTCTCATGAATATTGGCTGCTTTAGTGAGTTAAAAATGTGTCCCTGGGAGTGTATGGTTTCACTCAATGTTGTGGGTCCTCAGCAGAAGCATTTTAATGGTTTTGTAACAGTCCCTCCCAGACTTGCATTTTAATTACTTTGCCATTGTAATTTCACTTATAATTGCATTCTAACAGAGTTTTTTCGGGGCAGGCATTGAAATTGTTTTGCCGTTTTCATTTCATCAAATAATAGCTTTGTAATATGATTATCACACTAAGTCACAGCAGCGGGATCAAAATACAAGAAAGATGCATGGCCCATGTTTGGTGGTGTTTGAGGAGTATAGATTTGCAAAATAATTTCTCATTTGCTACTGAGCGTTCTGTCATTTCGTCAAGGAAGGTGAGGAATGAAAAATAGGAACCAATGTATGTCTCAGTTATTTGGGAGATCAGTCATCTCTTGGTGTTTGCTAGAAGATTGACTTAAAGGGACTTAAGAGTGTCTTGTGTGTGCATGTCTCTATGTGTGTGGTCTGTGTGTATGTATAACATTGTTAATTAGAGTAAATATTTAATTATCCAACAAGTTGCTCTTTGAGGGGATGAGTGCAGTCACTTTAAGATAATCCATGCTTTATTGCCAAAGTCTTTTTATTGAGCAATTAAGTGCACAGCACAGTGTCATATCACAGGGGGTAATAGGGCAAGTACAACAAGGCTTCTATGTCAAAGAATACAGTCTAGTACAGAGAACGCACAAGTGCCTACAGGTTAGTGGTACAAAGAGGCAAGTACCAACAGCTGGGAGAGACGTGTAAATAAGGAGACTTGAGGTTGAGAGGCCACAGAAAGGGTTAGGAACTCACCAACGTGGTGAGGAAAAGGCAAGGATTTCAAGGCAATTCCAGAGGGTGGAGTTAGCAAGGATTGGTCCTTGATTAATTCAGACAGTGGAGCAAGTAGACAGTTGATGAAAAGAAGGTGACTCATCTAAGTAATGCAGAGTACTGGTCTTAACATGAGGAAGAAGGATGAAGAGTTGGATTTAGACTTCTTTCTGCGAGATCCTTGGGGGTGTCCATAGAGCCGCTGGGCTACTCTCCGTTTGGGCTGAAGCATAGTTGGTTGGTGAGCCATCTCATTTAAGATGACACTGCCAGTGACCTTCACCAGGAGGCTGGCAACATCCTGCAGAACGCTGTTTATGGGTCTGGTGGTGAAGAGGAGGACTGAGAAAGAGAAGCCCGAGTAAGAGGAGCAGCCAGGAGAGTGGGGAGGCCTGGAAGTTGCTGGGAAAAGGAAGAGGCCTGTAACTCTTGAGTGCTGCAGTGTGGTACAGGAAAGGTTGCAAAGGGTCTCTCAGTTCAGGCAGTGAAGTTCTTGGCTATGCAAATGGCTCTTGAGACCCACAAAGTGAACAAGGCTAGGTGACTAATAGGTTTAACAGCTAAAGAACGGCACAAAATTTTAAACGTCTTATCTGGACGGTCAGTGACATTAGCTGCCACTCTGACGTTACAATAGGTTCTGTGTTGGAGTAAGAGGTATTTATGCAGTGGCTCTGTGTGGGGGGCATGGCCCAAGGCCCTGTAAGGGAGATTAAGATGAGTAAGGATTGGTTCCTAATATGGATGGAGATCATGGTATTCCCCAGTGGCTGGTGCCTTAGGGATTTAGGCAGACCCTGTCGTCTTAAAAGTGAGGGGAGGTGCTCTGGGCATGTGGGCAACTTGCCTAGTCCAGGGCTGCGTACTGGGGAAGGCAGACTGTGGAACATACTTCCCAGCTCCTCATCCCATGTTTCTTTCCAGTTCTCTAATATTTTCATTTGAAGTCCTCTTGTTTGGGTTTACTCCTAGGAGAAGATGATATTCTCAATTACTAGCAGAAATATACCACTCTGGTATCTCAAGGGATGATCTAAAATTCACTTTTTGTTTGTGAACTCCAACAGTGTAATCACCTGTTCATCTTAGACCTTTGTCGCCCTTTTCTAAAACCCTAATAGAGGATATTGTCTGGTTTTGTTTTTTGTTTTCTGTCTTTTTGAATTTATAGACAGTACATAATGGTAACAGTCACAAATGAGAAATAAGATTTTCTCTGAGAATTAACATGTGAAATCAACCCATAGTACAAAGTCATCTTAAAGAGGCAGAATAGTAGAAGTAAAATAGAGGGAATGTAAGCCCCATGGGACCAGGGGCTTTTGTCTGTGTTGTTAAGTACTATCTCCCCCCTATCCAGATCAGTTCCTGGTACATATTAGAATCTCAACAACTCTTTGAAATGACAGTCTGTGAGACCATTAACACATTGAGAACTCATTGAAGGTACTGATATATCCAAAGGAAGAATGTGTTGTTTCAAATGGGACTTCGTTAGTTGTGGAGGACCAACAGGAGGGAAAGTCATAGATGTACATGTTGGCAGTGCCCTTCTAAATGCTGTCAGGATTGGTATGCTCCGATCTAAAAATTTTAACCTATGTATTTTTGGGACCACATGTATCCCTATTATAAGGAAAACCACATTAGCCTGGAGTCTGTGAAGGCATGACTCCTGTAGCAAAGACATTTCGTTCTAATTCCATGCTCCGTAGCACTTTAAGATTTCAAATTCAGCTTTTTTTAGAGTTTACCCATTAGGAATGTGCTTGCCAAAGGATGCCAGTCTTTTTGGCAATTTTGGTTTTTTTGGTTTAATTAACCAAATGTCCATTCTGGCTTTTTTCCATCTGTCTTGGTGAGGTTGACTACTGAGAGTCTGTTTCTGAAGATGGATCTGTTCAGGATGTGCTGATACGTCCAGTTTTGACACATGTAGTTCTGAGGTCCAGAGTAGGACAGGATAGAAGTAGCTGGCACCTATGTGGCCTACTTGGGTGGTCCCCTGGGTTTCCTGGAGAAATGTCCTAGAGTAATACTAGTTTTCTTTTAGAACATGTATAATATTGGCATACTGGGCAGATATGGAGGTAGACCATGAACATCAAGCATTGAGAATATATTTGTACATATGAATGCAATTTTACTTGACATTTTTTTCATTTTTTGAACTCTTGGAAGTTTAAAAAAAGATTTGTAAATAATTCTAGAATAAATATGGATTTTTGTGAATTTAAGATATATTTTTGACTAGAAGTAGAGGGGTGATTTTCCTTTTAGTCAATACTTGGCTATTGACTGTATCAAGTCAGACTATTGGCATTTGTATATCTTCTCTTGATAACTATAATGTTCACTCAACAAAAATGTATTGAGTGCTTATTATGTGACAGGCATGATTTTAGATTCAAGGAATACAATGGTAACAAACAAACAAATAAACAAAAACCCCACAAATCTCTAATAGACCTGAAGCATGTTTTTTAACCTTTCTTTCTATAGTTTCTGAACCTAGGTGATGGAATTCCTTGGAACATACAGTGTTTTTCTCTCTCTCTCTTTCTTTTTCATTTTGTTTGCCACTTCTAAAAAGGGTGATTTCCTTGAAGCCTGAGCTGGATGGAGATGACCTGAACTACCCCTAGTTTCTCTTTCTCCATCCCTACACATGCTCCTTTATTCTTTTAGGTATTAACAAAGGAAGATACATTCTTTTGAGATTTCTAACTCCTTTATATTTAGCTGACTATATTTTAAAAACAAAACAAGCTTCAAGCTTCTGAGATACATTTTGTTTTAGGCCCATTCACTACTGATTGCCACAAAACTGCAGACAGATTACAGAAGCTGGCTCACTGTTCATTGAAATAGTCCTTTCACTCAGTCTGTATCACCCATTCCCAGTGCTGTCAGGTAGACCAGTATATCCAGATTAATAACAAGATGCAGTCTTAGCTTTAGTCCAAGCTTTGATCTTTTAGCATCTGGGTATTCTCTGTATGTTTTTCACGGTTTTATTGAAAAGTAACTGGCATACATCACTGCATAATTTTAAGGAGTACAGCATGATGGTTTGGTTTGCATATATTGTAAAACGATGACCACTAGGTTTAACTAATGTCCATATTCTTATAGATACAATAAAAACAAAAGAGAGGGGGAAAAAAGGCAAAAAATTGTTTCCTCATTATGGGGACACTTAGGAATAAGAACCCTCTTAGCAACTTTCCTAGGTAGCTGACTCTTGAATAACGTGGGGGTTAGAGGTGCTGACCCTTTGCATAGTCAAAACTCCCCTTGTAAATTTTCACTCCCCCCAAACTTAACTACTAATAGCCTTCTGTTGATGGGGAAGCCTTACCGGTAACATAAATAGTCTATTAACACATACTTTGTATGTTACATGTATTATATACTATATTCTTATAATAAAGTAAACTAGAGACAAGAAAATCATAACAAAGAGAAAATACATTTACTCTACTGTACTGTATCTATAAAAAAAAAAAATCTGTGTATAACCCAGATAGCTTCAATCCACATCGTTCAAACCTGTGTTGCTCAGGGGTCACCTGTAAATCATACACCAGTGTTAGCTAGAATCATCATTCTGTACATTACATCTAGTACTTTCTTATCTTATAGTTGGAGGTTTGCGTCATTTGACTACCTTCCTCCATTTCTCCCTACTTCTTCCCCTCTCCCTCGGCCTCTGGTAACCACAGTTCTGATCTCTTTTTCTGTGATTTTTTTTTTTTTTTTAGGTTTTTGGGTATTTTTTGTTGTTGTTATTGTTGTTTTACATTCCACATATAAGTGAGATAATACAGTGTTTTTCTTTCTTCTTCTGGCTTGTTTCACTTAGCATAATACCTTCAAGGTCCCAGCATGTTGTTGCAAATGGTTGGATTTCCTTGTTATTTTTGTTGTTGTTGTTGTTTTGTTTTGTTTTAATGTCTGAATAATATTTCAGTGTGTGTGCGTGTGTGTGTGTGCGCACCACAACTTTTTTTTTTTTAAGATTTTATTTATTTATTTGACAGAGATCACAAGTAGGTAGAGAGGCAGGCAGAGAGAGAAGGGGAAACAGGCTCCCCACTGAGCAAAGAGCTTGATTCAGGGCTTGATTGCAGGACCCTGGGATCATGACCCGAGCTGAAGGCAGAGGCTTTAACCCACTGAGCCCTGAAGGCACTCCTGCACCATAACTTCTTTATGAATGCATCCATCAACAGACAAGATTGTTTCCATGTTTTGCCCATTGCAAATAATGCTGCTATGAACATGGGAGTGCAGGTATCTTTTTAATTAGAATTTTTGTTTCCTTTGAATATATTCCCAGAAGAGGAATTGCTGGATCATAGGGTAGTTCTATTTTTAATTTTAAGAGAATCCTCCATACTATGTTCCTCAGTGGCTGTACCCATTTACAGTGCCACCAACAGTGCACAAAGTTTCCCTTTTCTCTCCGTGCATGCTAGCACTTTTTATCTCTCATCCTATTGGACGGCCATTCTGACAGGGGTGAGGTAATATTGTGGCTTTAATTTGCATTTCCATAATGATCACTGATGTTGAGTTTCTTTTTATATGTTTATTGGCTTTTCTTATCTCTTTTTTGGAGAAATGTCTATTCAGGTCCTTTGCTCATTTTTAAATTGGGTTATTTGTTTTTTGCTGTTGAGTTGTGGGAATTCTTAAATATTGTGAATATTAACCCCTTATCAGATATGTGATTTACTGATACTGTTTTCCTGGTCCATAGGTGTTCTTTGTACTTTGTTGATGGCTCGTTTGCTCTGCAAAGGATTTGTACTTTGATTTAGTCACACTTGTTTATTTTTTATTTTGTTGCTGGTCATGTCCAAAAACCTGTGTCATATCCAAAAATCATTATCAAGACCCATATCAAGAAGCTTTATTCATATATTTTCTCCTAGAGCTTCACAGTTTCAGGTCTTACTTTTAAATCTGTAATCCATTTTGAGTTAATTTTTGTGAGTGCTGTAAATTATGGGTCCAGATTTGTTCTTTTACCTGTAAATATCCAATTATCCCAGCACTGTTTATTGAAGAGACTATCTTTTCTCCATTGAGTATTCTTTGCTCCCTTGTCAACCATATGTGCTTGAGTTTATTTTGATTCTGTCCCACTGGTCTATTTGTCTGTTTTTATGTCAGTACTACACTGTTTTGGTGACTATAACTAATATTGTATAGCTTGAAATCAGGGATTGTGATGCTTCCCTCTTTGTTCTCCTTTCTCATGACTTCTCATGACCCTATTCAGGGTCTTTTGTGGTTTCCTATGAATTTCAGGAGTGTTTTTTTCTATTTCTGTAAATGTGTTCTAAGTTTTAAAAGGAAATGCTTTGTATCCTAAAAGTGTAGGCTGCAGATTTCAGGAACAGCAGCTGTGTACCCTGCCTAATCCCTTTGTCATTGACATCGGCCTTGGCGTCTTGAAGGGAGGTTTGAGGTCCAGGGTGTGTGTGTGTGTGTGTGTGTGCGTGCACACACCCTCTGGATCTGTTTAGCCTCTAAGCTGTCACAGTGATTCTAATTGGAATTAAAAAGTTATTGGCTTCTAGAGAACATCCTGTCCACCAACACTAGCAAAATCTTATTTGGATTCATTATTGCCAAATTGGAAAAGAAGACTCAATAATTTGTTGCCATTATCTTCCTGGGTCTTATTTCCTTTGGTCATTCATATTCTCCTGAGAGATGTGAAGTTTTTAATGTCCTAGTGGAGTTGGCCAAGTAGCCTGAAAAGATTCCTCCATCCCGAGATTCTGTGATCCACTTTCACAGGATAGGATTAAACAGAAGCTCCATGCCACATTCCTGAAACTTGCCAGTGAGCAGCATTCTGGGATGGTGAGAGTGTGATAGTAAACGCCTTTCTGTCACCTGGAGGCTCATTGGAGCTTTTTCCACAATACGGCTTTGAACCTGACAACTGATCCTTGTATCCTGATGTCCTAGAGCACTCCTGAATGAGGATTCTGATTCCACTGGTGGTCCTGGCCTTACATATCCTGATTTAGCGTGGAACTCTCCCTGAAGTCTCAATAGAACTTGTTGATCTGTTGTCAGTTTAGAGAATTTGTTAATTACAGGTTGGTTTAAATAGGGCAATCTGAAATGTTAATCACCTAATAACTACAAATAATTAGGCTTGTAGGTTTGAATTCCAAACATGAAAATGCAATCATCCCCTTGCATGGGAAATCTAACCTTTCAATATTCTTACATAGCAAGAGCTTTTATAGGACCTAAGCTTCCTGCAGAATGCTTTGGAGAGTAGGAAATGGTTTGATTACATTCATTTTGAAGAGTTAATCTGATAAATTCCTGAAGTAAGTATTCCCAGCCCACATCTTTGCAAACTGACATACTTACCTTAAACTTAGAAAATTCTTATTGGCTTTTTCAAGATTGTGAGAGAAAAAATAAAAGAGATCTTTGGATATAGTTCTTACCTTTGATTTCAAAATTGAGATCTCTTGTCAAATATAGAATGATGAAGACACAATGAATTTTTCCAGTTTTTTATGCAAGTAATTTGCTTAAAAACAATATAATGGTCTTTAAATTATTTTCACACCTCTCTGTTATCTAAATGCTAAAGATAATAAATTTTGTCGTGTGTATTTTATTACATTAACAAATGTAATCTTAAATGAGCAAATATGTCCACATGTTGGAATATCGTTTATTTTTGCCATCAAGTTTATTTTTTCACTCTCAAGACAAAGCCTGGAAACAGAGAAGCTGACAGCTGAGAAATGCCTAACATCCTATTGCAAGCACTTTCCATAGCCAACTTACACTGTGGGGCTGCTATGAACAGTTGTGCAAGTTGTAACCCGCCCAAAAGCACCTGACAGGTGCTGGAATCCAGCCTTCCTTCTACTCACCAAGCCATTTACCCTGGCTTGTGGGTAATTCCACCTGCCTATAAGAAAAGGTGGCTTTTGCTAATTCTTATACTCTAAGGAGATTCTTTTTTGTCATTTATCCACCTAGATGAGGACCTTTTCTCAGTTAACATAGAGGAGCCTCCTGTGCCAAGAGGCTCCATTATTTGGGGCTCTACATCAGATAGTGGGGACCCTGAGGGGATTCAAAAGGAGGAGGAAGATAAGAAACCAAGGTCTTGCCCTTCCAAGAACTTATGGCAGGTTTAGATTACTCAGAAGAAGGAAAAGATCAAAGGAAAAGCATAACTGAGGTGCAAATATAATTCAGTAAACATTCACCCAAGTAGTTGCAGTTGTTGGGTGCTAAGCATAGTCAAATCAATATGGGCTTTATGTTAGAAGATCATGTGCCTAGTCTCATTGACTTAAAATACTTTGGAAATGTTGAAAAATGGGGGACTTTATGTTTGTAAAGGCACTACATTTGAATGTCTCAGAACTACAGAAGTGGAGAGAGTAGATCTGGAAGGGACACCATCATCAGAGAGCTTCAATCCCTCTCTCAACCAGTGGCATGCATGTATTTGTTGCCCAGAAATTGCTGAGTTTTGTTTTGGAAAAAAAGTAAAGAGCACAGGCCTCCTTTTCTCGTCCTCTGGAGGCAGGCTGGTGCCCCAGAGACTCTGGGTGGGGATGAGAGAAACCGTGAGGCTCAGAGCCCTAGGACAGTACAGAGGGGAATTTTCAGATTTGCCCTGATCCTAATCATGGGTAGGGTATCCTGCTAACACTCCCTATGTGTCTGGCATCTCAAGGGTAAGAAGGGTAGCCAGCGCTAAAGTTAGCAGAAATGGCATATGAGGGAAGGGCTGCCCCTCAGCCTGGGATGGAAGGTCCCTGGGCAGAAGCCAGGATGGGGTGCCCTTAGGTGGTAGGGGATCAAGCATGTTACAGGTTTCATACTCGGTCCACTTTATCTTCCTGTCTCACCATCTTTTGCTCATGCTGCCTCTTCTAGTAACTTTGCGCCATTGTCCTTAATAAATGACATCAATATAATTACCATTAAAAAAGAGAGAGAGAGAAAGAGAGAAGGCCCTGCTTTAGGACAAGGGACTCTGCTAGCTATGCCTCTGATGAGGGGAGTTTTCAGTCAAACAGAAGACCTCCTAACCTGCACTGAGGCCAGGCTGGAGCTTGGTGGAGTGGCCAACATGCATCTGTACTATCAGGTTAACCAAGGAACATCAGAGAAAGTTGGGGTGGGTGGTGAAGAAGAGTGTGTTCTTTCCTGATGCCCAGGGGAGAGCTCAAGGAGAACAGGATGAAGTCATGCACCTGGCACTTCTGAAGGGCAAATTGCCTTGGAGTTGCTAAGATGAACATTGCATCCACACAGCACCCTTGGTTTGTGCTTGGGAGAGCTCCTTTGATGGGTATAGTGTAGGATCAGGCTCAGAGAGGGGAAGTGAAAGGGGATACTTCACATTCAGTATGGCCCTTTGTGAAGTCAGGAAGAGAAGATGAGAAAGTTGGGCTTTGCTTTCCCTAAGACGGGATGTTAATAAGACACTTCCAAATAAGTGTTGGAACCCAACATTCTTCTAGGAGACTAAGATTTCTGTGGTTCTGCAGAGCAGCAAGCCTTTGGGGAATAGTTTGTAGCATTTGAATTACCAACGATCAAGACACAAAATAAATTACATTCATGATGTCTTTGGTTATTTAAATTTAGGCATTTATAGCATTCAAAGAGAAGAGAAAAAAGTTGTTTTAAGTAAAATCATTACCAAGAATAGCTCAGTCCTTGGGAGGGATTTGCATGAACCAAAGTGAGAATAAAGTATGTAGCCCCTTTTCTGCATAGAGGCTGAGGGTATGTAGCATAGAGATCTGCAGTTAACCTATTTAATATGCACATAATGTGCCTATAGAAAGAAGAGAATGGATGGTGAGAGGCCAGGTTTGTGACCCAAAACAGGGTAAGGTTTTAGGATGGGGTCTCTTTATACCCTTCCCAGTGACTAAGTAAAACCAAATCTACCCACAGGTGGTACCATGGTCAGGATGGGGAGAGCAGGAGCTGGGGCATATTTGGGAGAAGTTTGGGGGGAGTGTGTTTTTACCTCCAGAGTCAAGAATCCAGTTTATCTCTGTGACCTTAGGCTAGGACTTTCCTCCCCCAACTCTGAGACCATATTCTTATAGATTGCCATACTTTACTTCTGTAGGCTCAATCATGGCAGTGTGGCAAAGATATTTCACACACACACACACACACACACACACACTCACACTCACACACACTCACACACACTCCTTCTCCTAGGGATTCAGGTAGAACAGAAAAGCACAGTGTGTTCCAACTATGTGAAAAACAAGGCTACTATCCCTTGGGGACAATGCTTCCTGACAACAGTGAGCTAAAGTGCAAGGAAGATACCACCTTGAGGTGGAGTCAGCATCTCCATCTTGTCAAGTTAATGTAGGAGATGGATGGACAGGAGGAAGCCATGTGGTGGTTAGCAGTGCTCAAAGTTGGAAGGAAGGATGACATTAAATAATCAGAAACCAAATATAAAATCAAACAAGAGAAAACAAATAGAAAGTAAACCATAAAAGAACTGCTTAGAAGAAAAAAGATACAGCTTTGATACAGACTGCAACATGAAAAAATTTTGAAAACCTTATGCCTGAGGGAAATAAGCCAGACAGAGAAGGACAAAAAGGATTGTATGACTGCAGTTATAGGAATTATCTAGAATAGGCAAATACACACAGACAGAAAGTAGATTAGAATTACCTGGGGCTGGAAGGGAGAGGGAATGAGGAGTTACTACTCAAAAGTTAGAGTTTCTACTTGGAATGATGAAAAACTTTGGGGAAAAATGGTGATGATGGTTGTACAGCAGTGTGAATGTACTTAATGCAGCTGAATTGTACAGTTAAAAATGGTTAAAATGGCAAATTTTGTGTTGTGTAAATTTAACACAATTCAAAAGGAAAAGGGAAAAAAAAAAAAAACAACCCAATTTGAAGGAAGTTGTTTTGGAGGTGGTTGGGTGCTTGTAGCCATCTTCAGAGATGGCCAGAGTTCACCTGTCTCCTGTGTTTGAGCCGCTGCTGGGCCTAGCAGTGAGTCCTGGACGGACACAAATGGCTTCCCAGAGCAACTTCTCCAGCCATTTCCTACATTTTTCACAGAAATCTGGGTCCTGACGGGGCTCAAGTTCTTAGTAGCCTGCTCCTACTGGTAGCTTTCTTCCTGACAAATTCCAGGCTGATTCTGGGCGTGGAGTTTGCCATAGTGGCTTCTTACATAAGAATATTCTAGGGGCGCCTGGGTGGTTCAGCTGGTTGGGCAACTGCTGGAGTCCTGGAGTCCCGGGATCAAGTCCCATATCAGGATTCCTGCTGAGCAGGGAGTCTGCTTCTCCCCCTGACCCTCTCTCCTCTCCTGCTCTCTCTCTCTTTCATTCTGTCAAAAAAATAAATAAATAAAATCTAAATTCTTGAATATCTTGGGGAATATTTGAGGGTATAGGGAGGGATTTGAATATAGATGAATTATGTTACTTAAAAATCATAAGGGAACAAGTAATATAACCTAGAATATTTTGTAGGCAATTTTTCAGTAAGCTTGTAGTCAAGATAATCATTAGATTAAAATGTGCGACTACGCTATGTAACTTGTTTGAGAAATGAGGTAATTTTTTTAGGTAAATGAAGTTTAACTCCTCAAAAACCAAAGCTGCTCTTGTTTAAGCCCATTTCTTCAAAGAAAATCAGAAATTTTTTATATTATTTCTAAATTTATCTTCTATCATTTAAATGTGTCCTCATGGTTCAGGGTATTGATTTTTGTTCTTTATGTAATACTTTAGTTTTTCTTCATCCCTTTCTATCATCCTGTCTCTGCTGCCACTTTAACTGTCTCTAACTTATCCCCTGATGTGTCTGTGCTATGGGTTAGGAAACTAGATAACCAAGGTTGTTAAGAATTATCAGTTAAACAAGAGTAAATAGATTATGAGAAGGAACTGAGAATTATTGGGTAATTGCTTGACTTTATAAGTGAGGCTTTGTACCAGATAAACAGGATGTCCAGAAGCCAAGCTCAGGTTCTGTGGAGGAGGCATTGGAAGGACATGGGAAGTTTGGCTTTTGGTACTATTTGTCATTGTTCTTCAGATCATTCTTGGGGGAGTGGGATGGAAGATTTGGGTCACAACACATCCTTGATCAAATGTTTGCTGTTTGGTTTATAGAGTGCCTTAAACTCCCAAGTATGGTATTCCAAGCTTTCCATAACCTGGGCCTGATCTCTTTTCCCCTCTTTTCTGCTGTTCACTCCCCTCTCCCAGATATTCCAAAATCAGGATGTAGAGTTGCCGGATAAAATACAGGGTGCCCAGGTGAATTTGAATTTGAAATAAATAACAAGCAAATAATATTTTTATAAAGGTATGTCTAATGCAACATTCGGAATACACTTAAAATATTATTTGTTTATCTGAAATTCAAGTTTAACTGGGCATCATGTGTTTTTATTTGCTAAATCTGGCCACCTTACTGGTGAGTGGTGATAACAGCAGGAGGCAGAAGGACTAGAGTTTGTTCTTTACCCTTTATGTGTCAGGCATCCCATCAGTCATTAAATTTACTATTTCATTTAATCACTATCATATCTGGTCTCAGACTTTGTGAGTCGGTGCTAGGGGACGTGTGTATGTTTTATAAGCATCCCAAATGATTCTCATTCAAAGGAAAGTTTCAGAAACACTGTGATAGAGACCACTGCTTCTCAGACACAATGTGCAGATGTCACCCGAGGATGCAGGTTTTGATATAACAGACCTGGGGTGGGCCTCAGGTTCCTCACGCTAAGATGAGCTGGGATCACAGGTGAGGCTGAAGGTGGTGATTATGAACCCCACTGTGAGTAGTGCAGTCTTGGGCCCCCAGCCAAGCAGCAGCACCATCCCCATCATTGTGATAGTGAAGGTATATGTGATACTATGATTTTAAACAATGGGGTATGTGTTAATGTAAATTCACCAGCAACATTCATTACAGCAACATTCATTACAAAGGAACCTAATGGTCTATTTTTGAGGAAAGGTTTTCTTTCCAAACAGTAAATCTCTCTCTTATTGACAGTTAAGAGATGCCCATTTGTTTTTCCTCCACCAAAATGGCTATTGACTTCTTTACCCCAGTTTTTCTCCTACCCAGTGGGGGAGGGAGAGGTGACATCACAGTTCCTAGCTGCATTTACAGCCACGCATCACAGAGAGGTCCCCAGATGTGCAGGGCAGTGTGACTCTGCTTTGTGGAAATAGTTTCTCAGTACCAGAGCCATGGTGATAAAATTATAATGTGAATTCTTCAGGTTTTTCCCAACTCCTGTGTAACATGAAATTAAATGACGTTTCTGAGTGGGGCTTATTGTCTCTGTAGAATCTAGTGAAATCAGAAGTATGAAAAGTGGGCGCCTGGGTGGCTCAGTGGGTTAAGCCGCTGCCTTCGGCTCAGGTCATGATCTCAGAGTCCTGGGATCGAGTCCCGCATCGGGCTCTCTGCTTAGCAGAGAGCCTGCTTCCCTCTCTCTCTCTCTGCCTGCCTCTCCATCTACTTGTGATTTCTCTCTGTCAAATAAATAAATAAAATCTTTAAAAAAAAAAAAAAAAGAAGTATGAAAAGTACTGCTGTGTCAAAAAAACTGATTGGAAACTGGCAAGGGTTAACTAGACTGTTTCCAGGAACAAAGGAAAGCCCCACAGTGGGACTCAACCCAGCTGTTAACACACACACCCAGGCGGAGGCCGATTATATGTGTGAGAAGTGGTTGGCTTCTCAGGGCTTTCTGTCTGATCATGTGGTTAACTACTCATTTTTCTCGTTAATAGGCCAGAGATGCCTTTGTGGAATGTAACCTTTCAAATTTTAACAGTTCATACACAGAAAGACACCAGCAGGGGTCCTCCACCTGTTCATTCCTCAAATTCTTATTGACTTGGTGCAAGACACTTGCACTCTGTTTTGTGGCAGATACAGACATCAGCCAGACCAAGGCACAAGGCACTTCCCATCAAAATGGTCTGGGGACCAGAGGATGGAGAGAGAGATTCTGTTTCAGGAAGGCTTGGTTTTAAAAAAGGTTTCAGGAGATCATCGTATTTGACCAGGCTTTTCAATGCGGACACAATGTGGACTTGCAAAGCCAAGGGTGGACAAAGGGGGTTTCTAGGAGAGGGAATAGACTGAGCAAAAGCAGGAAGGCAGGAAAACCATGGGTCAGGTGTTGTGAGTAGACTGTGGTTCCATTTTGTTGAAGTGGAGCATACACAGAAGGGAGTGCTTGGAAGGGTGGGTGGGGACCTACCTGTTCATGGAGACTAGATTGAGTTTTTTCAGGTGTGGGTAGGGAGCGCTTTAGATATTAGCAGAGAAGTGATGTGGTGAGACTGCTCCTTTGGGAGACTGTTGTGTTTAGAATGGGTCGGAGATGAGCCTGTGGGATTAGCTAAGAATCATTTGCATTGAGTGGTCCAGACAGTAGGTGTGGAGGGCCTGGTGGTGGGTGATGCACAGAGGCTGTTGGAGGACAGGGGATTTCCCAGTGAGTATCTGGACCCTCACAGCCCACTAGCTATGCGAGCAAGGGAGAGGAGCATACCAGGAGGCACTGAGGTTTCATGCCCTGGTGTTGTGTTGGGCAGGAATGCATAAAACATAAACTACAGTTCTGGCATTGGTGGGGAGGAAGATGAATTTAATTATTATAGGTGCAAGAATTGAATGTCTTAGTCACAGACTTCCCTTAGCCTAGTGATCACGTGCCCAGTGATTTTTTGTTGAGTTTGAGGTGCCAACCAGACTCAGAAGAAACGATCCAGGAGGGCATTTAAAGTGGGTCCTGAGACTTGGCAGGGAAAATAACCCTAGAGATGGGTGTTGGAGACATCTTTGTGTGTTTTTTTAAAAAAATAATTTATTTATTTATTTGACAGAGATCACAGGTAGGCAGAGAAGCAGGCAGAAAGAGAGGAAGGGAAGCAGGCTCCGTCCTGAGCAGAGACCCCAATGCGGGCCTCGATTCCACAACCCTGGGATCATGACCTGAGCCAAAGGCAGAGGCTTTAACCCACTGAGCCACCCAGGCGCCCCTGGAGACATCTTTAAATAGAGATGCAGAGCCCACAGGAGAGGATGCTTGCTGAAAGAGAGAGCCTGAGGAGGAGATGGGGCTAGTGACAGATCTTCAGGGAATGCTTAGGGGTGACCAGAGAAAAGTCATGAATAAATGGTAGGAAAAGTCTCAACTGCCTGGAGGCCGAGAGTAGCCAGGATTTCAGGGGGAGGAGGTGGGTATAACCAAGAGTGCTTTGGGGTGAGGGGAGGGGGGCCAGCAGAGGAAATGACATTGGCTGTGGCAGTAAGAAAACTCTTCCAGAGGGTGGAAAGGACAGATGTCAGATTAATCACTAAACTGAGTTCTAATGTCTATTTTTAAAGGGAAGGAAAATAAATCAGCATTTAAAAATTGATTCTAAGGTACTGTGGTATATTTGTTTTGGATAATGCTTCTAGTAACATAATTATACCATAGATTGGAGCAGCTGAAAAAATATTAATCCTCTTCTGCAAAGGAAAATTGCACATTGGTAGCCATTATCTAGTGCTCCTATGTCCTTAGGTGCCAATAATCACATCCAGAATATATAGAGGAGAGAAATTGGAAGACCAGGAAAGAAGTGCGTTAGCCGCTGCTATCTCATTTTTTTTTTTTTTAATTTTTCCAAATGGAAAACTATCAGTTACCGGTACCTCTGGATTTAACAATAAAATAAACTTTGTTGAAATGTTCACATTTAAGCAGTCAAATAGGAATGATAAATGTAAAGAATTGCCCAGGGGAAAGATAGCTCCCAGTGACCACTCCCTTGTAGGGTCTTTCACGACTACACAGTATAGCTTTGCCGCCTGGATTTCTGCTGGATCAGTAAAGAAGCCTCCTGTCCCCTGCCTCTCCCTATCCTAAGCATACTACATTTGTAGTGTGATGGTGGCTCTTACAGACTCCTATGGTACATCACATAGTGTGGATGATCCCTGATCATATTTTCTCAGTCACAATGCGACATGTTGTTCCCACAGAGATGCAGTTTCCCTCCTTTGGGAGTAATAAATTCTTACAGCTATGACACAGAAGTGCATCCCGGATGGCCTGTTGTGAAGCCAGGAGAGATGAGGAAAGCCAGGGGATGGCCAGCTTCTTCCTGGACGGGGCAGGTGCTTCCTCTAACACCTGCCCCCGCCTCCAGCCCCACTGCAGCCTCCTGAGCTGTTCCTGTTTGAGAGAGACCCCAGCACTTCCCCCAGCCTGGATCCTGAAAGGAGTTCCTGGGAACAATCTCTTCCCTAAGCTTCCTCATATCACATGAGTTCAGTCTGGAGGCCAAGCCTAATGAAATGTTAACCACCCCCTCCTCTCTGAAATTGCATCTGCCTTTGGCTTTTTCTGGAGTGTCCCATTTTCCCCAGTGCTCATTCTGCATTCTTCTCTGTGCTCCCTGGAGGGTCTTCCCAAGACTCAGCCCTCGGAGCTTTGTTTTCTGTGTATGTGTTGTGATTTGAATTGCTTTTCTTTATGCAGTCATCCAACAAGCACTTCCTTGGTGTGTTCCCTGCCCAGGTCCCAGACTGGATTCTGGGGTTGTAAAGACATGGTCCTTGCTCTCAGGTGCTTTTGGCCAGGGAGGGAGACAGACACGTGGCAGATGAGGGCACCTCTGTGTTACAGATGCCATAACAGGGAGATTGAAAAGAAGGAATGGCTAGTGCTTTGAGAGGGCAGGGCTGGAAGGATTTAATAGAGGCAACATCAGGCATTTTCTGATGATTTCCAGGCCTCTACCTTCAAATGTCTAGTTATATATTCCCATTAGGATAGGCAGGAAAGATGCAGAGAAGCACAGGATGGACCAAGGCCATCCTGTGACTTCGGGCAAGTTTCTCTAAGCTTCAGTAAACTAATCTGGAAAAAGAAAATAAATAGCATCTTTATCTTGTAGACTTTTTAAAAACTGCGATCATCACCTTTCCAGAGCTCTCATCCTTTGTTTCTGATAGCCTACAGCCGGTTGTGATTAAAACGTCACCTTAGGGAGCAGCTGGGAGGATTTGAGACAAAGTACAAAAACCCTAAGTACTAGAGGGGGCTCCTGGGTAGCTCAGTCGGTTAAGTGTCCAACTCTTAGTTTCAGCTCAGGTCACGATCTCAGGGTCGTGGACTCTGAGCCCAGCAAGAGTCTGGTGGAGATTCTCTCCCTCTTCCTCTTCCTCTTCACATCCCCCCGCCACCCCATTTGCACTCTCATTCTCTCTCAAATCTTTTCTTTCTTTCTTTTTTTTTTTTTTTAAAGTTCCTAGTACTAGAATAGTACTAATAAATGCATATCCTGTCATCATCAACTTCTGCCTTAACACATTTTTAAGTGTGTGGTACAGTATTAAGTGCGTATACCATGCCTTACTATAGATCTCTAGGATTTGTTCGTCTTGTGTAAGTGAAACTGTGTACCCTTTGATTAATGCCTCTCTTTTCCCTTCTCCACAGCTGCTGGCAACCACTGTCCTACTCTCTGATTCTCACCATTCTATTCTCTATTTTAGCTTACTGAAATAGTGGGATCAGATAGTATTTGACTTTTTTGTGTGCCTGACTTATTTTACTTAATACAATGTCTTTCAAGTTCATGTTGTGGCAAATACCATGATTGTATTCTTTTTTTAAGGCTGAATAAAATTTTATTTTATGTACATATACCACATTTTAAAAATCCATTTATCTGTCATGGACATTAACTGTTGACTTTATATCAGAAACAGTGGAGGCCAGAGATAGTGGAATAGCATATTCAAAGAGCAGAAAGGAAAAACAAAAAACAAAAAACAACCTTAAACCTGTTAACCAAAAATCTTATATCCAGAAAAGGTATCTTTCAGAAATGAAAGCAAAATGATAGTCCTGGATAAACAAAAACATAGGGAGGATTTATGGATAACAGGTTTGTTTTACAAGAAATATAAAAGGGAGTTCATCAGCCTAAAAGGAAGTGACCTCACCCAGTAATTTGAATCCACATGAAAAAAACAAAGAGCATTATAAAATTATAAGAGATAGTACATATGAATGAATGTATCTTCTGCCTTCTTCTGTAAACTGATTTAAAAAGCAATTGTGTGTATATATACAATATATATAATATATACAATACATACACTTTATACACACACACACACATATGAAATAACGTTGGGCTTGTAACTTACAAAAATACAACATGCTTGCCAATAATAGCACAAAAGATGTACATGGAGCAAAACTGTACTAGGCTAAGAAAATAACTCCAGATGGTAGCTCAAACTCACAGAAACAAATACTTTTTTACAAAGCAAATTATTTTTTTCAGAAACAAAACCAAACTCTTCTTTAAATATTTGGTAGTGAAAATTCAGCAGTGAAGCCATCTGGGCCTGAGATTTTCTTTGTGAGTTATGTTTTTTTTTAAATTATTATTATTATTAATTTAATGTCTTTTGTTTTTTAGACCTATTCATGGTATCTGTTGCTTCTTGAGTCAATTTTGGTAATTTGTCCTAGAATTAACTTTAGCCTTACACTAACTTAATTCCTGTGAGACAGAAATGTTACTCCTATATAGCTCTATTCCTTTCTCTACCTTGTTATGACGTTGTTAAACATATTATAAGAGTAACAAACCCAACATTATCCTTTTACAATTATTACATTATGGCATTTTTTTACTGGAGCTTCTAGCTAAGGTGGTTAAATTAGAGAAAGAAATAAAAGGCATCCATATTAGAAAGAAGAAGTAAAACTGTTTGCAGATGATACAGTCTTGTATATAGAAAATCTTAGGATGTCACTAAAAAACTACTAAACGTAATAAGCAAACTTAACAAGTATATTAGTTTTTAAGAGCTGTTCTGACAAAGTACTACATTGTGGGTAGCTTCAAACAATAGAAATATATTTGGAAGCTAAAAGTCCAAAATCAGGGTGTTGGTAGCCTCTCTGAGACTGAGTGGTATCCTTCCTTGCTTCTGTTAGCTTGTGTTTGTTGGCAATCTTTGGTATTTCTTAGTTTGTAAATGCATCATTCTGATCTCTACTTTCATCGTCTCATGGCCATCTTTGTCCTGTGTGTCTCTCCTTTTTTTATAATGAGACTATCAAATGGGATTGAGGGTCTGTCCTTCTCCAGAATGAGGTCATATTAACCTATTACATCTGCAGTGCCCCTATTTCTAAAGAATGTCACATTCTGAGGTATTAAGGGAATTCAGCTTATCCTCTCATTCATATATATATATATATATATATATATATATATATATATGTATGTTTAGGGGGATAGGGGTCACAATTCAACAATAGCAAGGTTGCAGGATATAAACTTCATATGCTAAAATCAGTTTTATTTCTCAATGCTAGCTATGAATAATCTGAAAATGATAATTAAGAAAGCAATTCCATCTATATAATTTTACCAAAAGGAGTAAAATACTTAGGAGTAAATCAAACAAATGTAAAACTTATACTCTAAGACTAAAAAAAAAAAAAAAAAAAAAAAAAAAAATTGCTGAAAAAAATGAAAAAAGACGCCCCAAAATGGAAAGATAACCCATGTTCATGGATTAGAAGACACTATTATTAATGGCAATATTCCTAAATCTGTTCTACAAATTCAACAGCAAAACAATCCAGCTAGCTTCCCTATAGAAATTACATACCAATTCTAAAATTCATATGGAACTTCCAGGGATATAGAATAGCCAAACAATCTCAAAAAGGACAACAAATTAATTAATGAACTGTTATTTAAAATCTAGGAGCATTTACAATGTCAAGACTTACTACAAAGCATCAGTGATCAAAACTGTGTGGTAGTAACACAAGACTTAGACACATAGAAATAGAATTAAGAGTCCAAAAATAAACCTGTATCTAATATTAACTGACTTTCAACAAGTGTTCAAAACCATCCAATGAGGAAGAATTGTCTTTTCAACAAATGGTGCTGGCACAACGGGATAACTGCATGCAATAGAATGAAATAGAATCCTTACTTCATGCCAAATGCAAAGATTAATACAAAATGGATCAAAGACTTAATGATAGAGGTATAAGATTACAACACTTAGAAGAAAATGAGGGGTCCCTGGGTAGCTCAGTGGGTTAAAGCCTCTGCCTTTGGCTCAGGTCATGATCCCAGAGTTCTGGGATGGAGCCCTGTATCAGGATCTCTGCTCAGCAGGGAGCCTGCTTCCTTCTCTCTCTCTGCCTACTTGTGATCTCTGTCTGTTAAGTAAATAAATAAAATCTTTAAAAAAAAAAAAAGAAAATGAAACCTTCATGACCTTTGTTCTGACAAAGGATACTTAGACATGACACCAAAGCACAGGCCACAAAAGAAAAAAATAAACAAATTAGACTATCAAAATTAAAAAGTTATACTTCCAAGCACAACATCATGAAAGTGAAAGGACAATCCATAAAATGGGAGAAAATATTTTAAATCATATATCTGATAAAGGACTTGTGTCCACAATATATAAAGAACTCTTACAACTCAATAGTGAGAAGATAACCCAGTTTAAAAAATGGACAAAGGACTTGCATAGACATTCCTCCAAAGGAGATTTCCAAATGGCCAATAAGAACATGAAAAGATGCTCTACTTAATTAGTCATAAGTAAATGCAAATCAGAACAAGATGAGATACCATTCCACCCCACTAGGTTGGCTAGAAACAAAAAGTCAGATAATAATAAGTGTTGACAATGATTTGGAGAAATTGAAGCCCTCTGTGCTATGGGGGATTTAAATACAGGCACTTTTTGGTAAAAAGTATGGCAGTTCCTCACATGGTTAATAAAGTTATCATATGATCTAGCAATTCTCCTTTTAAGCTATATACTCAAGAGGAATAAAAACCAAAGTCTATACAAAAGCTTTACATGAATGTTTCTAGTAATGTTATTGATTATAAAAGGTGGAAACAACTCTAATGTCTATAAACTGATGAATGAATAAATAAAATTTGGTATATGCCTACGATGGAATATTATGTGACCATGAAAAGGAGTGAAAGTTACAATCTAAATGAACCTTGAAAATATTATGCTAAATGAAATCCCAGTCAAAAAGACCACATATTAAACCATTCCCTTTATATGAAATGTCCAGCAGAGGCAAATTTACAGGTATAGAAGGTAAATCATTGGTTGTTTAGGGATAAAGAGGAGGAAGACGATAACTAAAGACTATAATGTTTTTTGGTTTTTTGTTTGTTTGTTTGTTTGTTTAGATAAAGTTATGTTCTAAAGTTGACTGTGGTGATGGTTGCACGAATCTATGAATGTACTAAAAACCATTGAATTTTATACTTTAAATAGAAGAATTGGATAGTATGTTAATTACCTCTCAAGTTGTTTTTAAAAAAGAATAGACATGTAAGGTTCTTTGGCAAATTGACTGGCTTGCTTTGTAAAGTTAATTCAAGTATGTGTGCAATGCCATTTTAATGGCTATGTAAAATGCAGGACAGAAATAAGAAAATGGTGGGATCTTATCACTTGGTCCTCTAATTTTAAATCAAACCCGTTACTCAGCTCTGTTAGCTATAGACTACAGTGTCATGTCATTGACCATTTTACTGAAGCTCTTTACATTCTAGATGGATACTCTTGGGTAATTTGGTCTAGAAGGGGCAGAAAACTCTTTTCAGAGTAATAAGCCCTACGAGCCAGTAGGTTAGTAAGATTATAGCAACAATGAAGATATAAGAAAATGTCATTGGCATGGTGATGGAAGTGACACCATCAGATAATGATATTTTTGAGACCCTACTGACCCTTTAGCCCTCATAATACATTCTGTCTTTTTTGCCTGAAATATTTAATGACTGCTTCTAAGGAAAAGGCCATACATTTATTACTGTTTTTATTTTCATATAGTGACTTATTAAATTTTTAGCATCCACCATACATACCTGTTGCATGGAGCACATGAAAGGCAGGTACTTATTCATTAGGGCCTTAGGTCTGGGATTCAGAGCCCAGGATTTCTTCATCGTCAGGCCACAGATTAGTTTTGTCCAGACCCAGCTGTGGAATCCAAAGATTGTGCCAGAGGTTTCCCAACAATCTTATCACCTCTAGCCTTCTTGGATGCCGAGATTCTATGAATGATGAATTATCTCTTTGTATCTTAAGCAGAAGAAAGATGGTAAAAATGCTGCGTATATGTTCCATGGCATCCTACCAGATATTTGGATAGCAGTGACATTTCTGGAGAATTAGCCTGTTTATGTGGACTGGGCCTTCTTGGAATCTTTCATGGGACACAAAGTATCACTTGCTTGATCCTGTCTTTTTTTTTTTTTTTAAGATTTTTTATTTATTTGTGAGAGAAAGAATGAGATGCAAACAAGCACAAGGTAGACAGGGGAACAGAGGGAGAGAAAGAAGCAGACTCCCTGCTGAGCAGGGAACCCAATGCAGAACTCGATTCCAGGGATCATGACCTGAGCTGAAGGCAGCTGATTAACCGACTGAGCCATCTGAGAGCCCTGAGCGATCCTATCTTTTCACCATGGATGCCTGTGCTCCCACACCTCTTTACCAGTCTGTAGTCCTGACAGCCCAAGCTGTTTCTCAAGCTGGATCCTGTGAGGTATTAAAGTCTTTGCCAGAGGACTTCTCACAGCCTTTCCTATGCAAAATTGGGACAATTAATACAACATTCCCAAAGTGACTTGGCTGTAAACCTTTTGTTTCATGGAGCATTTGGTCATACTTCAGTGAACAGGAATTCAGAGGAATACAGTTTGGAAGCCTCTACCGTGGATATCTGTGAACCAGTGTCAAAATTCACTGCCTCCAAGAAACATTCTTTGGTTGCTCTGTATTTATACATCCTTGGGTCACCAGTGCTGACCACATAGTTATTATTCAAAACGCATTTGTGGAATTAGGGGCACCTGGATGCCCAGGTTGGTTAAGTGTCTGACTCTTGATTTCAGCCAACCCAGTTGGTTAAGTGTCTGACTCTTGATTTTGGCTCAGGTCATCTAAGGGTTGTGAGATAGAGCCCCATGTTGGGCTCCATGCTGGGCCTGGAGTCTGTTTGAGATTTTGTTTCCCTCTCCCTCTACCCCCCATGTCCCCTCACTCACTCTCTCCTAAAGGGGGAAAAAAAAAAAGCTGGTGGAATTAGTGATGGAATAAACAAGTGATACGTGAGTATGTACATGGACCATACCCCACTATTCTCCCTTCTAGTTAGCATTTATGTAGTAAGCTTGGATAATATAAATGAGCTCTGCTTCTAGTGACTTTCCCCAGGAGTTTTGGGTTTGAGATCTGAAGGATTCTATCACCTCATTCATCACCCTCTTTAATGGTACTGTGTACTTCATTAGTTGTTGGCCTGACCTTGTCCCAACCCTGTCTTGGCTCTTCCTAGCTCTGCAGTTCCAACCTCAGGAACTGATCTTCTCCTCTGCAAGCCCTTTCTCTCACACAGAACAAACAGTTGAGTTTCATATGAAAGCCAAATTAGACCTATGATGACCGCCATTGTAAATGTTCTACTGCAAGACCATTAGCTTCTCTGGACTCTTGAACTTCATGCTCTTCTCCCAGTCCTAAGAAGGAATGAACCATTTCAATTTTCTGTAAACTCTCACTCAGAGCATATGGAAGGAACCTCTGCGAATGCAAAGAAAAATTCTGGAGCCCTTGGTTTAGGTGTACCTAACATTAGGGCAGACACTGACATGGGGAAGTAGTTCTGACTGGCATACCCAACTGCTGTAGTCTTCACAGTCTTCATAGGTGTGCCATAAGCACTTGAAGTTCACTGTCTTTTGAGAATTGGGAAAAACGTGTTCACCCATTGTTGCCTTTTCTCAGCAAAGATGGATACTGTCAACATCTTAACTCAATTGTCAAGTCCAAGTAAAAATGTCATTCACTACCTACATTCTTAGAGCCCTCAAAGCACCAGGTCACATGAGAACAATTATTTTTTTAAGGTGCCATATTTTCTTTAAATACTCTAATCTTATTTAGAAGTATTAAGAGTTATATTACTGGCTTCTTTGATACTTTTCAGGAACTCATGAATTGTTAAGAGAATCGCCCACTCCTTTTTCAGATAGTCTCAAGATCACATTCCATGCAACAGCTGTGTACACCAAGGACTGGTGTTCATGTCAAGGAGAAATTATAATCTGCATGGTAGTATAAGAACTATATTGTAGAAAATAATTGCCAAAAGAAAAACAGCCAGATTTGATTGATGTGACACATTTAATTTGCAGGTCACCTCCATTTTATGTGTCCACTGTTTGAGCTCTTCCAGTTGAAGACAGATCATAGGTTAAATCAAGTGACTTATTCAACTTTCTTTGGTTTTTCAACTTTAGTGTAAACTTGACACTAAATTCCATATGATTTTTTTTTCATTAAGAATGTGATGGAAATGAGTTCTTGTTTTGGCATTCTGCCTGTCATTTTTTGTCCATTCTTGGGACATGCTGTGGCCGGGAATGGAAATCATGACCTTACTATTGAAGAGATATACATATTTATAAATCATTTTTAAAGTAGTTTGTGATCCATAAAAAGTTGCAAAATTAGTACAAAGAGTTCCCACTTACTTTTCATCCTGCCACCCTTCAGTATAATAGCATACAAAAGCTCAATATATTATCAAAATAGGAAATAGACTATTCTGTGATACTGTTAACTCAGACTTTATTTAGGCTACAGGTGTTTTGTTTTGTTTTGTTTTTTTTACATCTATTCTTTATTTTGTGTTTGTGTGGGGATATCAATGTAAGAAATTTTATCACGTGTATAGATTTGGGTAACCTCACCACACAACAGGGTCCAGAACTGTTCCGTCACCACCAACAAACTGCCCCATGTTTCCACTTTCTTGTCAGTCATACCATCTCCCCAGCCCAACTCCAGGCAACCCACTGATCTTTTCTCCATCTCTATAATCTGGTTATTTTGAGAACGTTATAGAAATGAAATCACGAAGTATGTAACCTTTGCAGATTCCTTTTTCTGTTTTCCACTTAGCATAATGCCCTTGACATCCCTCGTTGATTACATGTATTAATCATTTGCACCTATCTATTGCTGAGTAGTAGGAGTCATATCAGTTGAGCTGGGGGAAGGTGGTGGTGTGTGTTTGCTCGCTTTTTGTTATGTTAAGACCAAAGTCAAGAAGACCAGACCAGTAGCCGAGTAGACTCAGGAACTGGGAGCCAGTAGAGTGAACTAAGGTCGGGCAAGAGGCAGCAGGACAGACTGGGGCAGAGAGCAGGGATAGAATCAAGACTTACAGCGAGAGGAGTAAGGCCATGCTGCCAGCTCCTGACCAGGAAGGCGATACCTGCAGCAGAGATGTGCCAAGAATCAAATCACAGTCTAGAACGAGGTGTGGCCAGAAGGAAAGCTTGGTGGGGGCAGGTTGGGAGTGGGTAATAATTCCCCACTGTCTCCTCCACCTGTCCTTGGCTGAGCCCAGAGCTTCCTGGCCACTGTTCTCCCCGAGTCTCCTGATTTTGTTTCTGCCCTGCAGTATCTTGTGTTAATATCATACCCAGAATAGGAATGAAGAGAAGGGGTAGGGTGCAAATACCCGCATGGGTTAGAGAGTGAGGCTTTTTTTGAAAACAAAGGAAATTCTGATCAGTTGACCTAGCACTTAAGAACACAGCAGAATTCCACATCCCCACAGTGTGGAATCTGAGGTGATTTGGCTCCGTTTCCAAAACCTTTTAAAGGCAGGGAAGGTGAAAGAAGTGGAAACTCGGTTTTCTAATTCCAAGTATAATTGAAACCAACAAATGCCTATTTGAGTCATTAAATATCTTTGCTTAGTACAGATCTGATAGGAAAGTAATAAAAGAAATGGGACTTGCAACAAATGAAAATAAAAGACATCTTTGTAGAAATCATCATTGATATTATGGCAAATAAATCCTGCAAATATCTGTGAGCTGGGGTCAAACCAGTAGACACAGCTGTTCCTATCAAATGCTGCCTTAGAAAATATTTCACTGAGGGGCCCCTGTGTAGCTCAGTTGGTTAAGTGTCTGACTCGATTCCAGCTCTGAGCATCATCTCAGGATGGTGAGATCGAGCCCTGCATTGCATGCTGCTCTGGGTGTGGAGACTGCTTGGGTTTCTTTCTCTGCTTCTCCTTCTGCCTGCCCCCTCCTCTAAAAAAGAAAAAGAAAATGTTTCATTGAGTTATTTTTCCCTCACCTTCAAGTTTGGGAATGTGGCATTTTGCGGGTCCCCCGTATGCTCTTTCACAAAACGATAGAAATGATTTGGCAAACAACAGAGCCCATGTTTTAGGCATCCAGAAAACTTGTTCCCTTGAACACCACAGGCCCACAGCTACAGTGGAGCTCTTTTCCCACTTGAAGAGAAACTTGAAAAGAAACTTGACCATGTTCAAGGTCAAGTCTGTCAGTGGAAAGGGTTCTTCTAAGAGGAAATGATCAGGCATGGGGTTCATGATGTAGAAAGCCTCTTCCTTACTTGATACACATGATGTAGAATTAGTACATTTAAGGAAAGTAAAACCACATTGGTTGTATCCCATGCTTAGCCAACCCCTACACAATTATTTAGTGACCCTCTCCTGTAAAGCTCAAGACGTTTTCACATTTGATCCTGCTACAAAAAAGAAAACAGACTAGGTTATCAATAAACAGTGGTAATATTGACCTAATAAGTACTTGCTATTAATATGTGAACCTTGACACACTGGCAAGTTTACTTTATTGAATTCTACCACTGGTTCTGTTGCCGAACTGACGCTAGGACCATAGAAAGCTTTAGCTATAAGTTTTCGCTTGTAAAATGAGTGTTTGGCTCAATATATCCTTCCCTTCTAGCTTTCTGTCCTCCTAGGCTTGTGTTTTGGTGGCCTTGAATGTGACTGATTCGTGTGAAAAGTTCCAAGTTGCCATGACTCTTTCAGAGTTGAGTGTGTGCACAGACATTATTTTTGTGGAGACAAAATAGGAAGGCAACATTAGCTTGTCTTTCCTAATGGGGAAACCCAGGATAATAATAATAGCAAATATTTACATAGGTTTTTACTATGTGCCAGAAAGTTCTGAGCACTATACAAGATTTAACTTGTTTTATCTTATTAATAACCTTATGAAGAGCTTACTATTATTATACTTATATTGCAGACAGTGAAACTGATGCCCAGAGAGGTTAGTTTGTCCAAGGTCACATGGCTAGTAAGTGTCAGAGTCTGGATAAAAGAGCAGTCCTTCCTGCCCCACTGAGTGGTTGGGCATGAAGAATCTTCATACCCAGGAATTAGAATCAGAATCTCTATCAACCGAGTTATTCTTAAATCCCAATGTAGAGAATGCACTTCACACCACTTTTTGGTCCCAAAAGAATACAGGAAAGATAGGAGCTCAGTGTGTAGGACAGAGAAATCTGCTTCTGTTTTTGAGACAGGAATCATGGAACCCACTTTCATGGTATCTAGACCCATGATCTGTATATGCCTGTTATCTAGCCTCTGATTGCTTTCTTCTTGCAATGAAGGGCAATCATTTATAAGTCCTGGTTAGGACATTATTGGTGAAAGAGTACCTCAGTTTCATGCATAAATGCATGTGTCAAAACACACCTGGCCCTCTTGATTGTGTACATAAACCATAGACTTCTGCACTAAAATCCATGGGTCCAGAGTCACCTGTTCCCAGGCAAGTGGAACCTTTCCTGGAGGGTTCCTACCAGTGCCGTCACTGTGGGCTTCCCCTGACCTCCAGGACTCTGCCTCTTGGGGCTCTCTCTGATGCTCCCTGCTTTATTTGACTCACCCCCTCACATGCCCAGCTGCCAGATCCCTCCTGCCCACCAGAACTCCTCCCCCTGGATCTCACCCACACCTTGGACCTACCTCAGACAATGATGGGTAAAACGGTTTCATCTCCTGTAATCATACTGGCCAAGAAGAAAAGCAGGCAAGCAAAAAAGCAGACAGTAGAAGATGATTCTATAGAATTTTGGACATGTTCATGGATGACAGATCCACAAACAGTAATTAAGTGAGAAAGCATTTTACTTTTTCTACTTTACTAAATTAGGAATTTACTAAATTCCTGATCTCTTTTTGGAGATGGTATTGTAGTGGGTAGTAGCACTCTCTGACCAAATGCCCAATGCCCCATCAGCAAGTCTCCCTAGGAGGCAGCTGTCTCTATGTGCTTTTCACACCATGGCTTTTACTTTCATGTGCCCTGAGGTGAGTATATCTTCCCTTTCTTGGCAGCCCTCCCCTTTCTCTCCTAAATTCCATTATAAGTGTGCCTTGTAAAGTTCAGAGACCAAAGGTTCTCACAGATTTTCCCATAAAATATAAAGTAATTTTCCTTTTGTGAAAATCTAGAGGCTCTGGGCATTTTGTGGTTCTGAAATGACGTTCCGGGAGTGCTCCAGTGATGAATTTAATCCTGAAGAGAAAATCCCCTGCTTTGCTTCTTTTGTTGTTAAGACCGCCCTATTGACACCAGGGCTTAATTTCTCCTTCTGGTGTAACATTAATCTTGAGGAATTCCTTTGGTGCTAATGTAGCTGTGATAGTTGCTCTAGCAAGATCTCCCTGTTTTTCTGCTAGTAACTATTTCACTATTTAAAGTATTGCTGCCTTTCCTGCTTTCCCACAGCAGGCATTGCTATTAACTGGGTGTGAAAAGAAACATAACAAAATAAAAGCATAAATATGTTTTATTGGACAGAAAAATGAACAATTTTTCTGTGAATGAAAAATGTTCATTGAAAAACGTTTCAATGAAAAATGAACAATTGTCCCATCAAATTTTGAATATATGGGGGAGAATTTTGGAGGTATGTTAGAAATCAGTTAATCCAGGGACATTGGATATTCAGTAGTTGGTGAGATGCCATTAGTGATCCCATTTAGACGTATTGTGATCTCCAGAATGCCTGTTTATTGGTGTGACAAGATTGGCTCAGGTCTCTGTGACTAGTGTGTGGTGGTACTTAGCATCTAAAAATGACGTGGTATTTGGAGAAACTTTAGTTCTGGCTGGAAACTGTGGCAGGGTGGTGGGAAACTAGGATTTAGAGGTTATTACAAAGGCTTAAGTAGATGTAGTTTATCTCAGGCTTGTCAGTTAAGATTTTCTTTCTAAAGCCGAGAGGACTACTACAGCAAGGAAGATAGGACAAAAGCAACTGAGGCCTCATTTCCACCAAGGGAATCCATCAACTGCATCACACCATTGTCCAGTTAGTAAAAGTTTGGGCAAATCCTGTGTCAACCGAAAGTTGGTGATAGGAATGTTGCTAGTTGGTGCCTTTATACGGAACTCATGGACCAAGCTGCCAGACCCTCTGATGCTGTGGGGAAACCAGCAACAAGAGCACATGATGTTTGAAGGGCTTGAGAAAGGTGGCTCTAGGTGAACCTGCTTGCTAGGGAGCAAGACAATTTGGCTGGCTACAAAAAGCATGCTGGTAGAATAGTGCTGTCAACTTACAGAGAAAGTTGGTAGGAAAGAAGTCATTTTCTGAGAGTCAGAGGGGTGTTTTGAGGACTGGAGGGCAGTTGGAAATCAACTGCGCAAGAAAGATGGTCACCAAGTCCTTGCCCACAAAAATGTTGATGTGACAATCAGTCATCATCTCAACCCCATCTTATGAAAGAAATCTACCCTCCTCTGATGTTTATCCTGGGGACGGAAGTAAGAATGAAAGAAGATAATCTGCCCTTGTTCCATCAGGCCTGCCATTTGCGCCTCTAATGGAACAAGAGAAAGATCCTGAATCCGCTGTTGGCCATACTGCTCCCCTCCCCCACACCCTGATAGCACCCCAAGTATGAAGGATGCTGGAGAGCAGGGATCAGCAAGCTTTTTCTGTGAAGGGCCAGATAGCAAATCCTTCGGGCTTCTTGGGCTACCTATGATCTCTGTCATCCTCTTCTTTGGGATAACCCTTTTAAAAATGTAAAACCCACTCTTAGCTCACAATCTTAGCTCCACAAAAACATCATTTCTTGATCCCTTCTATAGACCTGTACACACTTGGTTACTAGCTGAGAATGTGTCTTCAAATTTGGGCATGGTCTCCTATCATGATGAGCTGGGCTCCCCTTTGTTTG
This sequence comes from Mustela nivalis, assembly GCF_964662115.1. Taxonomy (NCBI): domain Eukaryota; kingdom Metazoa; phylum Chordata; class Mammalia; order Carnivora; family Mustelidae; genus Mustela; species Mustela nivalis. The sequence goes on along the minus strand of NC_139022.1, from coordinate 79,445,515 downwards.
GCATGACACCAAGACCACAGGCAGGCTATAGCAGCCTGCTCTGTTCCTTCTCGGTCAGCCTGAAAGCTGACCTTGGTGATCTGTTGCTGTGACTGCGGAAGTCTTTGTCTCAGACCTGGAGCCTCATGTCCTTTACCTGTATCAGTGAGACAGATAAGGAAACTTAGCAAGGCAAGGTAAAACCAGTTCCTGGGAGAAGCTAGAGGCAGAGTAGGAGGAAGGGAAGGTTGTGTCTGGGCAAGAGGTGATACAAGAGCAAAAAAATGTAATGGAGATGATCCAAATGAAAAGATTATTTTCCACCCCAACTACACTAGCTGCATTTTTAAGTCTCCAAAGTTTTCCATTTTGTCTTTCACAGAATCTGAACTCCTCTTCCCTGCTGGGTAAAAAGAGGGGGAGTCTTTGGCTCCCTCTAGAGGTGTTGTTTGCCAACAACAGTAGGGTCCCTAAAACAAACTGATTTCTTTCACTCTTTGTTATAAAACAAAAGGAAATTCAGCATTGACTAGATTTTACTCCCATGGCCTAGGGATTAGGCATAATTCAATTAGAAAGGGAATTTATCCATTAAAGTAGGAGGATATATATACATATATGGTTAGCTATATATACACACGCACACATAAAATAAATATATATAATTTAGCTTTATAACTATTATAGATAACTATATTTATAATAAATATATAAATTTGGTTAGATAATATATACATATATAATATATATATAGTTAGAATGAAAAATTGATAGTGAATATAATTGTGAATGTTTAGACATTAGTGACCAATTATAATTGTTGAAGTGTAGAGAGAAAATTGGATCTAACACCAAAGGGCTAAATAGTAATAAATTTGGCCACATTCTTAGACAGCTTTGTGTATGCAGCTTGATTTGCTGATGGGGTACTCTTAATGGTAATCCTGAATGTGCTGCACTTTAGAAAAATTATTGGTAATTTGTTTTTTAGATTGCTAAACAATTAAGACAAGAGGTCTAGAAACCTACATAAAATGGATTATTTCCAAAAGTGGGACTTGGAACTTTTGAAATGAAAACTACCCATACAACCCAGAGGTTTATTGAATCAGATTCTCTTTGGGAAAGTCAGGATGTGGGCCCCCTGAGAGAGACAGGGTTGGAATCGGCATATAACAGTCTCTCTCCGTTGGGGTGGGGCAGGTCTCAGGGGAGTGCAGGGCAGCATTGTCCTAAGGTCTGAATGAGAACGGGAGTTTAGCACAATCTGATCACTACACCCACTGTTGTGCTTGTTGGCACCAGCCTGGCCCCAAGAAATAGTTTGTTATCTGTGACAACCTGTGTACACGTGCCCTACTCCATCCTTCCCACCATAGTGAGTCAAAGTTTAACATGCTTAGTCATATTTGTGCTGTGAGATTTAAACAATCACTGATTTACCATGTCATGGAGCCTCAAGATGGAAAAGGTGGAGAGGCCTGGAGAATCTCAGTTTGGGGGAGGGTATCTGAATATAGAAAAACATGGTAGCCAGCCAGTCTGCTACCTAGTTTCCCAAGAAGAACTGTGGTTCCATCTCCTCCTGCTGCTGGCTTTATTAATCAGCCACACTGTGGTGGGCATGCTCCAGAGCACATGGAATTAATGTCCTCGTGTTCTTCCCTCTAGGAGCTAATTAATATGCTGTTGCTGGGGAGAGAGTGATCCCTATGTGTTCCTGCTCTTGAAGTCGTGACCAGATCTCCCATCATAAAACCAAACCACCCACTACCACCACCACCACCCATAAAACACCCTCTGCTTCAAGCCTACTTGACATTTACTTCATTCCTCTCTCCCCCCTACTTTAAAATTCACACACTATGGAGTATTATGCCTCCATCAGAAAGGATGAATACCCAACTTTTGTAGCAACATGGATGGGACTGGAAAAGATTATGCTGAGTTAAATAAGTCAAGCAGAGAGAGTCAATTATCATATGGTTTCACTTACTTGTGGAGCATAACAAATATGGAGGACATGGGGAGTTGGAGAGGAGAAGGGAGTTGGGGGAAATTGGAAGGGGAGGTGAACCATGAGAGACTATGGACTCTGAAAAACAATCTGAGGGGAATGAAGTGGTGGGGGGGTGGGAGGTTGGGGTACCAGGTGGTGGGTATTATAGAGGGCACAGATTGCATGGAGCACTGGGTGTGGTGCAAAAATAATGAATACTGTTATGCTGAAAATAAATAAATGTAATTAAAAAAAAATTCACTCACTAAAACAAAATAACACCCCCTCAAATCTTTCCTGGAATTTCCTGGAAAAAGACAAGACTTGATAGGAGCCAGAGGGAGAACTTGCTAGATTCATTTCTGGTTCTCCATTTAGTTTATGGCTGGCAGTTAGCAGGGGAGGGGAGTTTCCCTTAATATTATGTTAATATTATATTCTTATCTTGAAATCATTTGCAGTGGGAAAAAAATATGAACCATTAAACCACTTTGATCTTTCTTAAAATAAGTAGAAAACTGTTTTCCTTATAGTCTTGGTGTCCCAGTGAAGAAATGTCTTTAGAAGTGTAAGGACTGTGCTATTCTAGGTATGTGTTATTGTGTAACAAACTACCAAACACTTAATAGATTTAAACAATACCCATTTTATTAGATCTAACAGTTTAAGTTTTATTTTATTTTATGCATTAGGAATCTGGAGAGGTCTTGGCTGGGTGATTCTCCCTTTTTCATGATGCTTTCAGAGATCACTCAGTGGTGGTTTAGCTGACACATGGACTGTTCTGAGGGTCCAAGATAGCTGACCCTTAGTCTGGGTTTAGCTGGGACTTAGAGGATTGTGCCAGCATGGTATTCTCCGGGTAGTCAGTCTTCTTAGATGGTAGCTCAGGGATCCAAAAGCAAGTGTTCTAAGTGAGCGAGGTAGAACTTACATTTTATGTAAGCTTTTATGACCCACTCTTGGAAATCAAAGAGCATCAGTTCTGTCATACTCTGTTGGTCAAGTGGTTGCCCAGAATCCAGGAGAGGAAATATAGACTCCACTCCTTGTGGGATGAGTGGTGAGACACTTGCAGCCACGTTATATAATCATCTTATGTGCATGAAGAGACATCCCTATTGTTATGTGTTAGAAATTCATTTTGTGAGTCTTGGTTTAGTATATTAATTGTCCCATGTTAGCCTTTTTTCAGAGTGCAGGATTTCCAAAATATTGTTCCCACCATTTTGAGATTATATAGTGATGTTCAGTTTTGGGGATTTTAAAGTCCAATTTTTTAAAAAGTGAGGATTGGCCAACTTTTTATTTTACTAAGGAAGGTGATTTAAAAATAATAATTGCAGCGCACCTGGGTGGTGCAGTTGGTTGAGCAATAAGTGGCAGACTCTTGATTTCTGCTCAAGTCATGATTTCAGGGTCCTGGGGTCTAGCCCTGCCTCCAGCTCTGTGCTCAGTGGGGATTCTGCTTGGAATTCCTTATCTCCCTCTGCCCTTCCCTCTATTCTCTCTTTCTGTCCCTCTCTCAAATAAATAACAGTTTAAACAGTAAAGATTTAATAAATCTTTAAAAATAATAAGAAGAATTGCAACAAAATACATCACTCATTATGCTATCAATTCATAAAACAAAAGGCATGTTTGGGGTGCCTAGCTGGCTCAGTCAGTTAAATGTCTGCCTTCGGCTCAGGTCATGATCTTGGAGTCGTGGGATAGAGTCCCACTTTGGGCTCCCTGCTCAATGGGGAGCCTGTTTCTTCCTCTGCCCTTATCCTGCTCATGCTTTCTTTTTCACTTTCTCTGTCTCTAAAATAAATAAATAAAATATTTAAAATAAACAGATAACAAAAAACCCCAAAGTCACATTCACATTAAAATAATAAGAAGGACATAGCCTTAGAATAAAAGATCTTTAAATAAATTTATCTTGACAAAATGGCATATATTATTTTTCTTTTCCTTTTATTTTCATTTCACTATAGGCTGGTGGAAGCTTTCTCATGAAGCCTATTCTGTAGGTGTGTGCATTTGGGTATCACTCTTCTAGACGAAAGGTCTCAACTATATGATTTATCATACTTATTTGGGATACTCAAGATCTTGCAGTCAGGATTTCTGATTTACTTTAGTTCCCTCGGTCACATAGTTGTGTGTGACTGGTTCTAGGGTTTAGACTGGTTCTGAACTCCTGCATTCAGTTTAAATTACATCAACCAGGTTTTACTGATTGAAATGTGCCTAGAACAACATAGTGTGATGGAGTTTCAGAATAAGCTGTCTATGATATGGTAACTTGCAGGGGTCAGATTACATGTTGGTTGTAGAGCTAAGACCATCACAAAGAGTGCGGATCAGATCATGGATGAGAATAGATAGAGGTCACTCACGAAAACCAGATAGTCTGGGTGTGCTTACAAAAAATGTGAAGGTGAAGTTCAAGAGACAGGGTTTGGATGAAAGGCAAGAGAAAGATGCCTCTGGTAAGGTTCATTGGGTAAGAGTTCAAAGAAAAGAATGACTGTAATGTGTTTGTGAAACATTGAGGCATTTGGGGTCAGGGTGATTTCTAGCATGTCTCGTCTTAGGTTCTAGAGGACAAAACAAAATGGATTCAACATTCTTTTGTTTTGTTCCTGAGCCCTAATATAGTAATTGATTCAAGTTCTTGCTTTTTTCTTATTCTCAGAGTGGTCCCATTTTTTCCTTCCTGATCTAAGCAGATGGCTAACTGCTCATGCTAGACGCAAATCATTTATAACCATACTGAGAATAATGAGCCGCTGAAGAACAGCTTCAGTCCTGCGGGTCAATACCTGAATATTTGCATGACCTTCCCTGAAATACCTAACTGTACTTCTGACAGTTGGGGATTGAGGAGCCCTTGCATGGCGTTTCATCACTAATGACAAAATAAATCTCCAGTGTCAGGAAGTGCTGCCCCAAATTCATCTCAGCTCGGCCAGCAATAATGGGTTAGGACCAACATCCATTAGTGCAAGGCCGATCCTCGTATTTATTCACTTGCTGCTCTGGGCTGACAGCTCAGGTATCTGCCTGTTTTGGGAAATAAAAAGTCTTTATGGAGCATCTGAAATGGATTACCGAATTCTCCTTTAGACATTTACTGTAATCTCTTATGATCTAGTCCGGTTTTCATGATGATACTTCACACCTTAACTTAAAACAAACCAAATAACCCATCAGCAACAAAAAAACTTCCACATGGCTTTCCGAAAGGGGTCTTGGAGGACTTGAGGAATCATTTTTCCAGTCATTATCGATCATGCACGGTGTGATCTTTAAGTCTATTTTCAGGCCTATTTTCCTACCATGCAGTTGCATCCCCAGTGTCTGGAAATGGCCTGAGTTAAGCTGCAGGAGCCCTTTCCCTTCAGGCATTTTGGTTACTTAAAATATCTAAAGATAGCATATGGACAGAGCTCCAAGATTATATTCCTGTTCTGTCCCTCTGAAGTACCCCTTCCTGTTAGATTTCTAGGCTTTGTTTGTTCACTGTGCTTACATAAAAGAGACTCCTCTGGGGGAAAAAAATCCTTTCATTGCTTGCAGGTAAACTTGAGATTAAGGAATTTCTCATAAGCCTGTTTTTCTTGCATTTTCTGGGAATGAGACACATGAGAGCTCTCTTCTTCCAGAATAGCCCATTCTTTCAGTAGCAGAAGCCCTCTGCTAGGCTCTTCGGTATCTGCGGCTGTGTTTCAGGGCAGTGAGGTGCATGAATAGGCTTGATATTTTCTTTATTCTCACCCCCCCCCCCCCACCTTGTGTTTGCTGCTAGGTTTGTCTCCAGCCCAGCAACATCCCACCCCTGTGCTCCTTGGAGCTGCAGCTTGCTTAGCTACACCCCTGCCTGCCTGTCCTCACCACCACCCTGCTTCAGCTCTCCCCTGGTAACTGCCCCAGCACTGCAGTTGCCCCACCCCGAGACCCCTGGCGCCCTCTTCCAAGACAAGGGCCTTCTGGGCTCCCCCTGGAGCTGCCTTTCTGTTTCTCCCTTCCTTCTGAGGTGCTTGCTGTCTCCTCCATCCACACCCTCTTCTTGTCTCCTTGCCCACACTTCTTCCCTTGGACTTCTTTTCCCTTCACTCCCCATGGGTGTTCCTCAAGGGTTGATCCTGGGATCTCTGTCCTCTTTTTCCTTCATCCTTGTGGAGAAATCCCATAAGGCTCTGCTGCTGCCACTCCCCCACCCCACCCCCCAATCCCTGCCTTGACATTAGGCTTTCTACCGTCTCCCAGGTACTTCTACTGGCCAGTTCAGTCCTTGCACCCCTGCTCCCCGCGCTGCTACAGGCAAACTTTTCCTCAGGGTGGGGTTTGCAAACTATAGTTGCCTCCCTGCCTATTTTTGTGAATAGTTTATTGGAATGCAGCCATGTGCATTTGCTCATGTATTTTCTGTGGCTACTTTCGTGCTGCAGCCACACAGGTGAACAGTTGTGACAGAGCCCTGGGGAACCAGCAAAGTCTAAACTGCTGTCCTTTTTCTCTGGCCCTTTAGAGAGGAAGTTTGCCAGTCCTGCTCTAAATGTCCTGGTCTTTTCACATTAGGGCTTTGATGGCCTCATTTCCCCATGTAAGAACATATCAGTGGCTCCCCCATGGTCTATGTAATTAATTTCATCTGGGGGGAGGGCTTGTAATTTAATGATTTTCTCTCACTTATCCTGCTTGTCTATACTTCTCCACACACCCAACCCAGCCACTCTAACCAGGTTCCATCCCCTCTGCTTACCTGCCCAGCCTTCTCCTGCTCTTTCCCACTCCAGAACTTCCCCTGCACTATCGTGTATGTCTGAGGGAATGCAAAAAGCTGTCCTGCCTATCCTCTTACTCATGTTCTCCTTGTTCTTTGGACACTCAGCTCAAGCCCTGCTGCCTTCACGAAGCACTTCTGAAGATGAGCCATCCTGTTCGTGGCCTTACTGATTTTCCTGTGTTACCTGTACTGCCCTATTTGGCCCGTTCAGGGGTAGTATGGTGAAACTTAGCAATGTGAACTCCCCAACACTTGTTTAAGACCCTGACCTGACAGGCCCACTCTCGTCTTGCAGTCCCTTTCTTTATGAATTTTACTATGAGCCATCCCAAGCCCGTCTACTCTTCCTTGCTTCACCCTTCAGTGTATAAGAACTATGGACCCTGACCACGAAAAATACCCCCAGCTGTGTGAATCTTCTCCAAGCCCACGGCCCCTCCCTTAGATCAGGTTGCTGTCATTCCTTCACAGGGCTACTTCTCAGCGGTATTCCTGAAGCTGGTCTTTTTTTTCCCCTTGGTGGAAGCACAGATTTAAAAAAACACTCATTCTCAGGGTCGCACAAGTACAGAGTTGGCTCCTGAGAGGGACTACATCCCTGTATGTTGTGCTCCAAGCCCCTCCGGCAGCAAGTGCCTTGTCCTGAGCTGGATCCGCCCCCTCTATCCTTCCCCACTGCAGTTGATCCTCCCCGTAGTTTCTGGAATGATCTTTTCCGGCACTGATGATGGCCAGTCTGTTTTATAGTTTTCCAAAGAATAAAGGCTTTGGATTGACTCCAACTTGTCTTCTATCCTGGTCTCTTGTCACTCTTGTCCCCAAACATGAGCTCTATATTCCCTTCATCCTCAACTACCAGAAGTCCTTTTGGTGTGCTGTGCTCTGACACAACTCCAGAGCTTTTAACTGAGCCTTCTCTCCCTGGGAACATTCCCCTCTTACCTGGAGGATTCTTACTCATTGGTCACAACCCAGCATGATCTACCTTCTTTGGGAAGTTTTCCGGAATTGTGTGGAACTAATTAAGTTGCTCCTTCCTTTTTTCCCCTTAAGCACAATGTGCTCACCTTAATTAAGCATGCTTTTCATTTAATGGTAATTAATTTTCTGCATGTTTTTAATCTCTCAGGAAACCAAAGGTTCAAGGCCCCAGTTTTATATTAAAACTTTCAAGAAGTTTTTTAAAAATACTCTTGTCTAAGCCCTACCCCAGGACCAGAGCCTCTAGGGGTGACCTAGGCATCAACATTCTTTTTCTGGAAGCTCCCTGGATGACTATGATGTGCAGCCATCGTCTGAAAGCACCATGCTAGGCTGTGAGCTGCTCAAGAGTGAGGACCATGCCAGTTTCATATTTGTGGACCTCTCCTCACTGCTCTTCTTCCCTTTCCCCTGTCCTCATTCCTCCAAAGGTACCTGACTCACAACAGGAACCCAACAAAGAGCTGTAGACTTAATGACTACCTCCTCATTGTTGACTCAGTGACTGAGATTTCAGAAGCAAGGGTTCAGTCCATTACCACTTCTCTTCCTCAGCACAGGCCTGCAGTGGGGGAAGTTTCCAGAGAGAGGGGTCCTGTTGGTGTGGAACTGATAGGTGATCTCATGGTGTAAATCATAAAATGACTGTCTGTAATGCTCTTCATTCCTAAGACTTGTGTGTTTAATGCTTTGATCACTGAAGAGGCTGTAATTGCCCTTTTTAGGGGCTTCCAGAGCTATCCATATAAAATATGTTTGAATATTTCTTCCCATTATCCAGTGGGTTGGGTTGGGCTGCATACTAGCCATTTGAGGAAGGATGTTAGAGAAGACTGGGCTTCCTTCTTAGGACTCTGCTTCCTCCTTTGGCTCTCTGGATTCGGCGGATTCGGCAAGTGTCTCTAGGCCTTCAGAAGCTGTGTTGTGCCCAGGGAGACTTAGATAACAAGTAGTAAATGCTGCTCGATGTGGCCTTACCTGTCTGTACAAGCAGCTGTGGCCATCTCTGCTCCGACCAAAGGACTTAAATGTCAGACTTCCCCAGTGTAAAAGTCAGAGATGGGCTGTAGACCGCAGCTGATATTTACAGTTCTTTCTAGCGAAGGTGAGCTGAATTTTGTTGCAGATGTTCTCCATTGCAAATTAGGAGGATTTTTCTTTTTCATTTGTACATATGCCTTGGATATTATCGCTTTCCTCACTTGTATTTGATCTTGTACAAGTCCACAGATGCATTCGAACACGTGATGGCCCTTCCCTGTGGCTACTAAAAATAGTAATTGAAAAAATTATAGGGTTGGGTAAGAGAAGCCCATTAATTATCAATTACTTAAATTAATTAAATTTGAGCAATCACTTATTATTTACTCATTTGACTAGTTTAAAATTGCAAAAGAAAAATAAGTCTTTGAGACTTAAAAAAATTACTTAAGTCTTCCAATACTGTTTCAGGCGGTGTCTTTTCAGAACTTGAGCCAGGGGAGCCCAAAAGCTGTAACTGTCTTTGTATACCAGCTGGAGCCCACTCGCTTTCATCCTGTTGTCTCTTTTCCATCATCATTTCCTTCGCTTCTTTTCTTTCTCTTGCACCAGTAGTAATATTAGCATTTCAGGACCTTGCATAAAAAGGGACCCTGCTCAAAATCCCAAACAAAGGCTCACTCACCTTACTAGAATCAGGAAGTCTGTATGTGTCCTCATGTGGAGGGCACCTCTCAGTGTTACTGGCCCTAGACACTTTCCCTTGAGTTGGTCTGGCCAGAGAAGATGCAAAGACCTTTCAGTGTAAGAAATATTAGGCCGAATCCTGCTCTATTAACATGCTCCTCTTTGGTAAGTGGTACTTTGTGGAAGATAAGACTCCTGCGTGATAAAGTTAGTTTACCAGCCAAAGTCTGAGATTATGTCTAGTGCTGTCTTCCATCCAAGTATGACAGCCAAAAAAAAAAAAAAAAAAAAATCTAAAACTTGATCATAGACTTCAGAAACAGTAGACTTATCTGCATAAGTATCCAAATAACAACAGTCTGGAATCTGGCCTTTTCAAGTATATCCCTACAGAAACTATTACTAGGGCATAGCTATGGCCCAAGTCAGTCTTCTCTTTCAGCACAGCTTTACTTTTTTTCCTTTTAATTGAAATGTAGTTAACATACAGTGTGACATTAACTTCAGATGTACAACCTAGTGATTGGACAACTCTTTATAGAATGCTATGCTCCCCCCAAGTGTAACTACTATATAGCACTATACAGCACTATTGCAATACCACTGACTATATTTCTTATGCTGGACCATTCATCCCTGTGACATATTCCTTCTATAACTGGAAGCCTGTATCTTTGACTTCTCTTCACCCACTTTGTGAGTCTCCCTACCTCTCTGTCCCCTGGCAACCGCCAGTTAGTTCTCTGTATTTATGGGTCTGTTTCTGCTTTCTGTTTGTTTGTTTGTTTGCTTTGTTTTTATTCTGCATATGAGTGAAACCAAATGACATTTCTCTTTCTCTGTCTGACTTATTTCATTTAGGATAATACCCTCTAGGTCCATCCCTGTTGTTGCAAATGACACAATCTAATTCTTTTAATGGCTGCATAATATTCCTCTGTGTGTGTGTGTGTGTGTGTGTGTGTGTGACATCTTCTTTATCTATTTGTGTATCAATGGACACCTATGTTGCTTCTGTATCTTAACTATTGAGAATAATGCTGCAATAAACATCAGGAGGTACATATATCTTTTCTTAGTGCTTATTTTTATTTTTCTTTGACTTAAAAATTTGTTTTATCCTAAGACAACCCCCATATAAAAGGTGACTATGATCATTACCTCATGGAGATTATTTACCATTGAATTCAGAATACTGCCACAGAATGATTTTTGTAGAAATCCAACTTGTAAATAAATAGTGCAGTGAATTTTAGAGTAATGCATTAGCCATGGATAACTGAAGTGCTTAAAAAAATCTTAAAAACCTATTTGTTAAAAATTTCTATGAGAAAAAATACTATATACATTTCTTAAAATTGTTCTGTTAATTTAAAATGTGCTTTAAAATGGCGCTACAAGGAAAAGATGGGCCCCCATAGGTATTGTCAGAAAGGATCAAAAGCAGCTTATTAGCAGAGACAGAAATAGAAATGTGATATTCATTGGGGGAAACGAGGGTATGATTAAATAAATGGAATCAGTCCCCACGTTGGAAAATACTTTAATAAGGAAGTCATGCTTGAGGCCTCTTTTGGTCTTCTGAAAGACCGAAGGGCTGGCCAAGCATGGCCTGAGCCCAAGCTGTGGTAGGAAGAGTAGTGAAAGCCTCAGGTCACGTTCAACCTCCCAAAAGCCCAGCTGAATTAGAATCTTCATTCAGGTGGTATCTCAATATGGACTCTGAAAAACAATCTGAGGGTTTTGAAGGGGCAGGGGGCAGGAGGTTGGGGGAACCAGGTGGTGGGTATTAGGGAGGGCACAGATTACATAGAGCACTGCGTGTGGTGTAAAAACAATGAATACTGTTACGCTGAAAAGAAACAAAAAATTAAAAAAAAAAAAAAAGAGTCTTCATTCAGTTCATAGAAAGATCTGAGAGTCACAGCCTGGCCTCTCTCAACATCAGAGGCCTGCCTCTAGCTAGTCCTGAGGAGACATGTCCTAGGAGAAGCACAGAGTTCCTATTTGCCCTTTACATATCTGCAACTGGTATGGGGAGTTCTTGCTTGTTCTGTGTCTTTGAAATTAAAATATTCCATAGCCTGCATCTCCTCCTATCAAATATGTATTAGACAAATGCAAACTTGAAGTAAAAAAATGTGTTAGATTAAGTGTTTTAATGGAAAGCACAGCAGACTAAAATTGCTTTCAAACTCTGAAATGCTCACAAATCTGTGGGAATCTTGTCCAGATGCAGCTTCTGACTTCTGTAGGAGTGGAGTGGAGCCTCACAATCTAAATTTCTAGCAAGTTGCCCTGGGGTGCTGGTGCTTTTTGTCCAGAAGTCATACTCTTGTGGAGCAAGAATCTAGAAGACCTGATTTCAAGTACTGGCTTCTCACAGCATTGGTTTTCCTATCCTTATGGACTAACATACCTTTGAATTCTGACCATCTGCAGCATCATGAGGAGTGGAGAACAGGAGGGTGGTCTATGTCAAGAGCATGTATTGCTGCTCTGGGTTTTCCCGGAATCCCCATCAGCACACAGCAAAAACAACATGGAAAACAGCACACAGTGAAAACAACATGGAAACAAACAAGCCAGGAAATACAGCTTGTGTTCTGACAATCCCGGAGTGTTTCCGGTTTTATTCACTCTGAGCCTTTGCTAGCATTCAAAGGTTTATCTTTAATTAGGCCACACAGTCAGTAAATGAATCTTCTTATTGTGCTGTCTGTCTCAAATAAGCTCAAGGAGAGGCTGAATTCCTGTCCATGGCACAGCCAGTGGGACAGGCTAATTACCAATAATAAGCAATGTAGGGTGGAAAGATTGTTATCTTTAGATCTGACACATATTCTTAACCAGAATAGAAGTGAAGATACAACTTGATACTGTATTTTGTTTTGGTAAACCTATTGCTTGTGGGGGAATTTAATACCATCTCAAAATCTTCCTTATCCTTCAAAGTCCTCTCAGATAGCCCCTTCTCAGTGAAACCTTCCCAGAGTCCAGTCAGAGTTACCGGCCACCTCTTGTCGCCTTGCTCCCACTTATGCCCTACTGGCGTGCATACCTCATGGCTGGGCTCCTTCTGTTGTGTGTCTGAGGTCTCCCTCACTGAATTATGTGCTCCTTAAGCCATTTGGATGAAATAGAAAGAGTTCAGGGACTTAGGACCGAGGTCCCTGGGTGTGCATTCAGCACTGCCCTGTCCTGGTCATGTGTCCCCAGGAGGCCATGGAAGGTTTTGATCTGGCTGTTTCCACTCTGTAATGTCCATGATCAGATGGGGTGTTGGGAGGGTAGTGTGAAATAGTGGGTGTGCCACTGTCTCCATCTTCTGGCTTGGACTGGGCACCAGATAAAGGTTTGCTCAGGCTCTGCCTGGGTGAGCTCAGGGATCGTGACTTATCAATCCTTGTATTTCTAGCACTTCAGGAAAAGTTAGGCTAAGTGCATGCTCAGTAAATTCTTTATAATTGAATTTGACATTATCTTTCAAGGAGGTTGTAGTGTATTAATTTTAGGCACAGAAAAAATACAAGATGGGGAAATAACTGGTTTTCCCCTGGTAGCTGATAGTGCATGCTTTTCTGAAATAAATGAAATGTGTCTTGAAGTAATTATTAAAATTCTGACAGAGATTTATTTCTGGTTTGCTAATTCAGAAATCCTATATGCAACAGGAGAAAAGATAAATATTACACAGAACAAAGACTATTTTTTAAGACTTTTATTTATTTATTTATTTGACAGACAGAGATCACAGGTAGGCAGAGAGGCAGGCAGAGAGAGCGAGGGAAGCAGGCTCCCTGCTGAGCAGAGAGCCAGTCTCAAGGCTCCATCTCAGGACCCTGAGATCATGACCTGAGCCGAAGGCAGAGGCTTAACCCCCGGAGCCACCCAGGTGCCCCACAAAAACTATATTTAACAGGAAATTCATAAAGATTATCCATTTTTCTATGCAGTAATAGGTATAAACTTTTTAGAAGAATTAGGAAAACTGATAATAGTTACCTTTGGGAAGAGGGTCAAAGGCAGAGGAGAAGGAAACTTTCATTTGCTATATTTCTATGTGCTTTGAATTTTTGGCCATGTAGGCATATTTGGGTTGTAGATATACATACATAGAAATATATGTGTGTGTGTGTGTGTGTGTATACACACACACACAATGCACACATATATACACACATATATACATATATGTGACTGGGTGTGTATTAAGGATATCTGGAGGAATTGAAGGATGGGCCATTTTTATTTTAGTCTTTTATATATTAAAACCTCTAATGAGTGTAATTTGGGGGTGGCTTAAGTACAAAATGCTAATGATAAATGTGGGTGCTCTGCCCCTTGTCAAGTCACTGAACCCTCACCATCACAGAAGTCAAGGCAAACTCAGCTCACTCAGCCCTTCCTTTGAGCTTTAAGAACTCCCAGGGTGGGGCTGTGTTCTCACACTACTGCCAGTTGGGAAAATCTAGAAACCAGTTATGAGTCCTTAAAGTGCTGGAATCATCTCTTCATAAATCCATGATCTGGCTTAGTAAAGATGAGACTGCAGGTGACTGCCTAGAATAAGGAGAGTGGTAAGATATAGAGCCCAGTCCAACAGGAGTACCATCCCTCCTACAACCAGAAATGCAAGGGAGTTGCCCTAGTTGCCCTTCTTTGGAACATAGCATGTCCTTTTTTCTTTAGAGCTGGGTAGAGGGGCAGAGAGAGAAAGGGAGAGAGAGAATCTTAAGCAGCCTCCACGTCTAGCTTGGGGCTGGCTGCAGGCCTCAGTCTCACAACCCTGAGATCATGACCAGAGCCAAAACGGGGTTAGATGCGTAACCAATTGAGGCACTCAGGCACCTCCATAGCATGTCCTGTTTAGCAAGATACTGGGTGTTCATTTTTCCTTGGCACTCCTGAGCTGTTTTCAGCATTGACCTGCTTACCTCCCACCAGCAGGTGGGGATGTGCCTATTTGGAGTATCTGAGAACAAATGGCGCACCCCTTGTCATATGCTTGTGTAGAATGAAGCAGCATTTCCCTGTAGCTTCTGCCCATGATATTCAGCTACCCTGGCCTTAACTCTGATTTTGTGAGTTAAGAAGGACACACCTCAGAGACCTTTCAAACAGTGCTTTCAGTTCTGGGTGGTACCACCACATAGGGGCCGGGTTAGACGGGGATGTTTTCTTGGCAGGGCATCCAGGATTATTAAAGGAATTGTAGCCATGTTGCATGAAGAACTGCTGATGGGCTGGGATGTAGTCGCCACTCACTTTTCTGTGGTCAGATCGTTCGATTCTCTGTGCGAATGAACTGGGTTCCATAGTATTAACCTCAAGGGAGTGTTGTAAGGAAAAAATACATTAATTCATACAAACACTTAGAGCTGGTAAGGGTTCAGCAATTGCTAGGAACTGGTTTTTGTCCTTGGGGCTGGAAGTACAAGAAAGATTCCCACATCTTTGGACTGCAGCGGCCACAGTCCCCCTCCTGATCTAAAGGAGTTCACCTCTGGTTTGTAGGCATTTTTTAAAGTCATAGATATTATTATGAGAAGCTTAGCTATTGATTATTCTTCTGAGAGGCTTGAGTAGCTGATTTGAGCCCCTTAAGCTATAAATAAGAGATTTGCTGCGTATGCATTTCCCTGTGTGAAGCTGTCTCCTTTGGGAATTCCTTTGCCTTGTGCTGATACATTATTTAAATTGTCTTGTAACCATGCACTGGGCTTTGTGATATGAGTATCTTCCCCCCTCCCTTTTGAGAAGGATGCTCTGTGTATGATTAGCCCCATAATAAAGAGAAAATTGTCATTCCCCACCAAGGCAAAGGACCACTCACCCCTTTGCAGCGTTCCAGTCTGAATAAAAATGGCCTCTATATTGTCTTACTGTACAATTGTGCCAACATTTGCCATTCACTCTAACTGCCTATACTCAGCTATATACAGAACAGCATCCACATGTCATTGATGTCAAGGTCATCAGACTTTTCCAGGTGTTCTCCTTCTGGGTCTCGTATTGATCCATTAACTGTGTGTTAAGCAAATGAATTCAGGGTGAGTGTTTAAATAGGATATTTCCCAAACTAATCTAAGGCAAAAAATCAATGTGTTTTTCTAACTTGTGTCTTAGATGCTGCTGAGTATCTTGAATGTGCCTTTGAAAAGAACTATTCAAGTGGTGATTTGGTGAAGCTGGGGAAGCAGAAATGGATGAGAGGTGTAGTAATAGCTTTGTAAATACCTCACCCAGATATAACAAACTTCCATTTATTAATTATGTCGTTTCCCCTAGTTATTGCACACCCTTTGACAAACATTTCTGAAGTAACTTTTGCCATACCTAGTACGATTTCATCTTAAGAAAGATTTTGGACAGGGCTTCTGGGGGCCTGGTTTTTTAGGTGAAGCAAGTGAATTAGAAAATTCACAGGGCATCTTGGTGGCTCAGTCATTTAAGGGTCCGACTCTTGATCTCAGCCCAGATCATGATCTCAGGGTTACATGCTGGGTATGGAGCCTACTTTAAAAAGAAAACAAAAGAAGAGGAAAGGAAATGTGTACTCACAGTGACACCAAGAGGGACATTGATCTAACCCTTGATTTTCCATTTGTTTCCACTATGGGAGTAAAGCCAGCCATGATAAGTTTAACAGCTCCCAAACTGCAACAGTTATTTTTCTTCTCCTTAGGCTCCTCCTTAAGCTTCTGATGCCAAGAGAAAGTTTTTCCTTATAAGCAGAGTTTGAGACTATTTTAAGATTAACTCTTGTGATCTCTAAACCCACCTTCCCTAGCCTCCCTTTCCTCCCCAGGGAAGGGCCAGGGCTTTTAGGAGAAACTAGGGAGAAAGAACCTATGGAATCTTCGAGGGAGCCTGTAAGAGTCTGGCCTTGGCCCCATCATCTGCTACAGGCAGAGATTTGAAGCAGGTTAGGGGATCCACTTTGACCAGGAAGTCCTTGACTCAGTCTCCCATCTTGGCCTTGTCAAGTGCTAAGCTGGACATTTATATGAAAGGCAACATGCCGTGTGTCAAACTCCAGGATTGCCCTGTGTGGAGACTCCCTGTGCCTGTCCACTATGTACCCATTCTCTTGAGCCAAGTGAGAATATCTCTGTTTTTTCCTTTACCCCTGTCCTTGCTTGTGACAGCTAAAGGTAACCCACAGAGCTTACTTTCCAGCTTGAAAGGTGATTTGTGTATCCAGAAGGAGGTATTTTTTTAAAGGAATTTTTTTCCCATGAAAAACGCTGAAATGTATTTGTCTCTTGTTCATTTGATCTAACATGCATCATTTACTCCCAGTCTGACACGTTTCTCTGTTTTTTGTGTGTTGCAGGCAGCATAGTGTACCTTGGGATGATGGCAGGGGCTTTCTTCTGGGGAGGACTGGCAGACAAAGTGGGAAGAAAGCAGTCTCTTCTGATTTGCATGTCTATCAATGGATTCTTCGCCTTCCTTTCTTCATTTGTCCAAGGTTATGGATTCTTTCTCTTCTGTCGCTTACTTTCTGGATTCGGGTAAGCTTTTTTCCCTTCATATCTCATAGTAATGTTTATTCTTCATAATTATACATGTTCTTCACTCCAGAGGACCTCATTACTGGGAAATTACCCCTTAACACACTTCTTTCCCTATCTTCACATCAGCCTTAGGAATATGATACCGATAAATATATAATTATCAACCGTAAAGGAGAACACACTTCTGTGTTCTTGTGGCTGATTCTGGTAGTATTTTTACTTCTAGGAAATGAGTTTTAGTTTAAGTGGAATCTTGTTTCTAGGGTAGAATGCATTCCTAAGTGTCTTTTTCTTCTGAAAATTTAGTTTCAGCAAGAAATAACCCTGGTCCTACCTGTTATGAGCTAGTATAGGTTCAAACTATTCAGGCTTGCTCTTAAGTACAGGATGAGTGTGTCTCAAGCAAATGTTATTTTATTGATCTGTGTTAACTGTCTAACTTGGTAGGAAGCCTACTTATTGAGATGTATCATGTTCCATTTGTAAGTTCTTGATTTTTGTTGAATTAATGGAAGTTGTGATGTTGGCCAAGTACAGTGGAATAGTCCCATACTCTCCCCCTTACCCACGGGGGATACATTCCAGAACCCCCAGAAGATGTCTGAAACTGCAGATAGTACCAAACCCTATAGAAACTATGCTTTTTCCTCTACCTACAGACCTATGATAAAGTTTAATTTATAAATTAGACACAGTAAGACATTGACAGTAACTAATAATAAAATAGAACAATAATAAAAATATACTACATATAATAAATATATATAATAAAATATATATAAATAAATATATACTGTAATGAAAATTATGTGAATATGGTCTCTCTTAAAATATCTTACTGTACTATACTCATTCTTCTTGTGATGATGTGAGATGATAAAATGCCTAAGTGATGAGATGACATGAGGTGAATGAAGTAGGCATCGTGACCTTCTGATGATGAGTTAGAAGGAGGAGCATCTGCTTTGGACTGAGGTTGACTACAGGGGGTTGAAACCACAGATAACTGAAACCTGGGAAAGTGTAGCCAGTGTTGTAATCATTATCCCTAAAGAGCTGGAATCACCTGTTGACTCTACAAAGTAAATCCACAGCTGAAGAAACCCCAATAGCTTAATTAGGAGAGTCAAAGATACTCTGCTCTGATATGGAAAAAGTAAAAATAAAGAATTTCTATTTGAGAACTTTATTTTCATTAGAGATGTTCTTTCTGAGATATCTATCAGAGGATGAATCAGTAGGAATATTATAAAATAAAAGTAAATAAATGGAGAAAAGAAAGGAGACAGTCCTGGGTTATGAATTTGAGAAGCATATCAGTTGTGGTTGTTGAGAGTGGAACCCACACAGCAAAACACAGTTTGACCAAAAGAGAAGGTCAGAGAACTGCAGCATGTCTTCCTTAATTAGCTCCAGTAGTACTTTAAAATCAGAACTAAGATGAGAAGGAATATAAGCCATCATAGAGAAAGACTGTATGATCTGGTTACTTCAGGGATACAAACATTTCTGCATGCAAACTAATGGATCACTTTTATAACTCATTCAAAATATTTAGAAAAAAAATTTGTATCATTTTATGCCACAAGATGAAGTATGTGCATATTAAGATTGGTGGATTATTCACAGATTTTTCTGATGTGTCTTTTCATCTGTTTATAGCCCTTCATATGCTACATTCTGCTCACAGTGGGCACTTGGCAAATACATGACTAAGTTGCCCAAATCAGGAGCCTTCCTTAGAGTGAAGACATTCCCATTGACCAGTCCAGTAAACCAAGAAGGTTGGAAAGTCTGGGAAAGTGTAAAATTATTTTTTCCTTAGGGGAAAAAAATGATCAAAATCAATAATTAGCTTTGTAATGAATAATAGAGAAGGGAGGCTTTCCCTTGGTGCTCAGAGCTCTGTGTGAGATTGCCAAAATAACATGGGTGACCTGGGGAAGTAATTCGGATCATGGATTCAAAAGGCTACAGCGGTGAATTGGGGTGCCTGAGGAAGAACATGTGTTATTTGGGGCTATTTGTTAAAAGACCAGATTCTGAGGGTCCATAGGATAAGACATTCTTGCCATCAGGAAAGGCTAAACCTTTCTTTTACTTTCTCTTACCTACGTAATACCGTGTCAGAAAAAAGCTAATGGCCTAAATTCTGAACTTTCCAGTCCTTTCCATTTACAGTTTTATCGAGGAAATTTCAGTGATATCCATAAACTCAAAGGTACTGGAGTGTGGTCAAATTATTACGGCAGTTTTAATTGCCAATTCTGGATTGTGATGTGGTCAACCCAATTGACTGCAGAGAAAAGGGTCATTATGGTGGCTGCGGAACACTCCTAAACTAATGGACTGTCTAGAAGTTAATTCAAGGGCAGGACAGAAGCAGAGACTGCCTGGGTATATTCATGATATCATCCTCTTCCCCGTCGCAGACAAATCATTCTTCAGCCAGCAGCTCAGGGCTGCTGACTTCTAAATAACGTAATCTACCTGGCAAAGCACAGACTGTCTCTTGCTAGCTCAGCTAGCCTCCATGAATTGTGATACCAGAGGTTAATTCACCGTGCCTTTGCCAAGTTGGCACAAGACTCGGAGTCCAGAAATCCAAGTCCACCCTGCTCCTGCCCTTAACTGGGGACCCTGGGAAGGTCATTCAGGCTTTCCAGACTGATTCTTCTTTTCGGTTTTGTTTTGTTTTTTATTTTTATTTATGTATTTTTGTTTCAAGTTCGTATTTAAATTCTAGTTAGTTCACATAGAGTGTAGTGTTGGTTTCAGGGGTGGAACAACACCCAGTGCTCCTCACAGCACCTGCCCTCCTGAATGCCCATCCCCCATCTAGCCCATCACGCACCCACCTCCCTTCCAGGAACCCTCAGTTTGTTCTCTGTAGTAGAGTCTCTTATGGTTTGTTTCCCTCTCTTTTTCCCCTTTCCCTCTGTTAATCTGTTTTGTTTCTTAAGTTCCACATAGAGTCAAATCATACAGTATTTGTCTTTCTCTGAGTGACTTATTTCGCTTAGCATAATACACTAGCTCCATCTGTGTTGTTGCAATGTCAAGATTTCATTCTTTTGATGGCTGAATAGTACTCCATTGTTTGTCTCCTTTATCCATTCATCAATTGAGCTCTTTCCATAGGTCTTTTGGGCTCTTTCCATAGCTTGGCTATTGTTGGTAATGCTACTATAAACATCAGGGTGCATGAATCCCTTCGAATCTGTATTTTTGTATCCTTTGGGTAAATACATAGTAGTGTAATTGCTGGGTCCTAGGGTAGCTCTATTTTTAACTTTTAGAGGAACCTCCATACTGTTTTCCAGAGTGGCTGCACCAGCTTGCATTCCCACCAACAGTGTTAAAGGGTTCCCTTTCCTCCACACCCTCTTCAACATCTGTTGTTTCCTGTGTTAATTTTAGCCATGCTGACTAGCATGAGGTGTATCTCACTATAGTTTTGACTTGTATTTCCTTGCTGATGAGTGAGGTTGAGCAACTTTTCATGTATCTGTTAGCCTGATTCTTCTTTTGTGAGAAGAGATAGAGATTACCAAGGCTGGGGGTGCAGCTGAGGGGGTAGCCCAGGTGGCAAAACACTCAGAGTTTTGTGCGATCCAGGCACTGAGGGAACCTGAGGACTGACGTTGTTAAGGAAAATGAAGAAAGTTATCTCTCTTCCTCATCCAAGTTTATGGGTAATGTTACCTGTATACAATACATGAGGCACTGTCTCCATGAGAGAGGGCTTTTCTCAGCAGCTCTAGAGTTTCATTTGGACATGCTGTCTCTGAACCTCTGGGGTGTCTCAGCCAAGGCTCTGCTTTCTCCAGAGATCTTGTTTTTTCTACTTAGTTAAGAGCTCCCTCTATCCACATCTGATCTGGGTTTTAAATTAAGTAAAACTGAATGGCCAAGGAAATAAGGCTTCAGAATGCTGGAGTTCTTCTGGAATGGGCACCTGGCCTCAGACACATCAATGCTCCATGTGTTTTCCAGGAGTGTTGCTCTTGCCGTCTTTTCTGCTTCAGAGGTTCTTCTCCCAGAGCCCTTGGCACTCAGGGCCCCGGAGAGGCCCATTCTAAGACCAGCCCTCCCTGCAAATACTTGCTTTTCATGCATTTATTTCTCTCTTCCTCCCATTGTAAATTCCAAAATGCTGAGGTTTATTTGCTCAAGGCAGGGCAGGTTTGGTTACTTAAAGGACACTGGTCCTGCCAGGGTTGGACCCATATGGCTTTGGCTAGTTGATCGTGGTGTTGCTGCCAGAGTGAAATAGATGGGAAGTTTGCTGAAGTCTTACTTGATCTGTATAAACAGAAGAATTCTAGGTCAAGTGAATGAAAGTTTAACTTGAATCATAAAAAGTCATGAGGCTCATGAGAGTCATGACCCCTCAGTGAATTCCGAGACTCGACTGCAGTCTGCAGACCCAGAACTCCTCAAATGAAGGGGAGGCTGGGTCTTTTGAGGGAGAACCCCCAGACACCACTGAAACTATATACCTTAGTCTTTCACTCAGCCTTTCCCAAGGGACTTACAACCTTTTACTAGGGTAGCAATCCTGAGGGGGGGAAAGAAATAATCAGACTTTAGGGGGCTCACCTGTTCTGAACTGACACTAATTCCAGGAGACCCAAAATGTCACTGAGGTCCACCAGTCGGTGTAGGGGCTCATGGAGGTGGGGTGATCATGGAATTGTAGCTCAGGCCCATCTCAGAGAGGGTCCAGTGGGTCCCTGAATCCATCCTGATTATTTCCCAGTTACTGAATGCATACTGGAGTAGACATTGTTACAGATAGAATCTCCATGTTGGTACAGCTCCTGTCTACCAGTTCCACGTGCTGGGAGTTTCAGAGGAGGAAGAGAATTTCTGGGTCACAGACACAGCCTTCGTTTTGCAGATTAAGGTGCAGTGATGGAATCAGGAAGACACAGCAAGGACTTAAGTCACAACTAAGTCCTTTTGAACTAGCAAATTTGTACTTAACCGCATTACGAATCCAAGATCAAAATGCCTTTGTGCTGATTTTATTGCAAATGCCACAGGTTTCCAGCTATTTTGTCTTATTTCATGGCTGAAGCATCAGGAGCAGCACTGTGTTAAATTTCTGTTACTGCATCTAAGGGATACTGAAAGGAGTGCTTCATTTAGCCTGAGGTCTACCTGGGTTTATGGTTTCATTGCCTCTAAATGTGCTTTCCTCTTAACTTCCCACACCAAGTCATGAGTATATTTTGTTAGAAACATAAATATGTCCAGCTGCCGTATTCTGTGGGACTTTAAATATTTATTCAGTATGACAAATGATTTTCCAGCTGGGGACAACAGCGTGAGTGAGGACTAAGGCATCACCCATTATTCATCTGTCTCTCGCTTTCCTAAGTGAATCTCACACCAGGGAACAGACACTTCCCCTCTCCTCTTTTGTTACAGAAAATTAGAAAGATGGGAAATAGAGTTGACACCACTGATTCATTTTCATTTGCCCCAGAATTAAATTATTTGTTTCCAGTCACTGTTAATTATGGGAATGGTAATGCTTCAGATGCTGGGCAATGTCAGAGTTGGGAGCTTCTCACCAAGGGCCTGGCATGGCTAAGCGTAAAGGTCAGGGGAAAAATATGACAGCAGCCGAAATTAAAATGAAATTTCTATGTATCTGTATATCATCATGAACAAAGAGTCATTTCTCCCTCCACAAATGGAGCCTCACAAATGCATACTTCATAGCTATATGCTATATCCCTACATTAATCATATTATAACCAGATTGCCTTGGCTTTGTAGAAATGATTCCCAACTAATTGGAATCTTCAGTGTTTTATATTTAGCATGTTTAGGCCCACAACATTTTTAATAAACAGGCATGCAAAAATCGTACACTCTTTTTTTTTTTTTTAAGTAAGCTTCAGGCCCAGTGTGTAATCCCACGCAGGGCTTGAACTCAAAATTCCGAGATGAAGACCTAAGCTGAGATCATGAGTCATATGCTTAAACCGACTGAGCTACCCAAGCGCCCCTATTGTGCTTTTAAAAATAGAGGCACAGGTAGATTAAGTGGCTTCCAAATGTTCAATAGATCCTTCAGTCTTCTGAGGTTTAGTCTAGTTCTGAACTCTGAGGGTCTCCCTTCAAAGTAGTCTTTCTCTTAGGATATGTTTTACTTCTTTATCATATTTGAAAAATGCAAACTCATTTCAAAATTTTCAAAATGTGTTTTATCAAACACCTATATATGCTTGCCCTATGAGAGATACCAAGCACTTTATGATACTGACTCCTCTAAACCTCAGAGTTTAGAGGAGGAAATTAAGGCACAGAGAGGTTAAGTAATGGTCCATGATCACACAGTAAGTATTGTGGTCATACACAGGCAGCCTGGTGCCAGGACCCATGCTCAGACCACCAGACTGTACTGACTCAGATTCAACGAGAAGTATCTCTGATTTCATAGGACATATATGATAGGCACTAAATTGTCACGGCGGCGCGATAAATCAACCAGAAATGTGAGGGTAAGAGGATGAAGAAAAGAACTCGAGAAGTAGAGAGATGGGCGCAGGAGGAGCACTGAGGAGGATGTCCAACAGTGCTGATTTTATTCCACATTTTACAAGCATTTTTAAGGCAGATCACAATAGAAGGAATAATACATCAGTATTTAGTCAAATAACCGCAAGTTCCTATAACAAGTTTACATTAACTACAAATAAATCTCGTGATGCCAGGTAATCACGGCTAATGCCATTAGCTACTATTGATACAAGAAGTTACAATCAACCAGGGAGTGGGTTATGGGAAGTACAGGAACAACAAGGACCAACTAAGAATTTAAGACCCTGACCACATTGTTCCCTTCTGTAGGGAGAACGTGTGGGAAGTCATGTAGGCGAGCACACGACACATAGCACAGACCCTTTCTCAGTGTTACTCAACTTTCCTGTCCTTAACCCCTTATCAAGGCGTCTGGACTTTAGAGGAGACACAAGTCAGGGCCTGGTTTGATCCACAACTCCAACTGTGCTGTGGTCTCCAACACTAAATAAGCATTTTGGATGGATCAATTCAGGAAGGTTTCTGACCCAGAGAATTAGGATTGAGAGCTCTCCCAGTATGAAAGATGAGAAAAAACTACATTACCTTTAATCTTTTTAAAATGGTCACAAACCCAGATGGTAAATAGGAGGTCTTTGTTTCCTTAGGTCTATGTTGTTCAACAGGCAGCATGTAGCTACGGAGCACTTGAAATGTAGCCAGATTGACATGAGCTGTAAATGCAAAATACCTAGCACTGGTTTCAAATACTTAGCATGTATGAAAGAGTGCAAAATATTTCATTAATAATTTATATATTGATTCTGTGTTAAAATGACAATATTTGAATATATTGAGTTAAACGAATATATATTAAAATTAACTTCACTTGCGGTTTTGGGGGTGTTTTTTGCTTTGTTTTAATATCTTTTCTAGAAAATTTAAAGTTATACATGTGGCTCACATGGTACTTCTATTAGAAAACACTGTCTTAGACAATGCGTTTTATAAGAATTTCCAACAAAGAACTTGACCTTTTGGGCACACATTATTTCCCACTATGCCCTTTGGCAAAGGTGCTATTGGTCCCAAGAGAGAAGTAACAGAGCGAAATATCTTCCAGACTTACAATACGTAATTTGTGGGAAAATGAACCATATGTACTCTTTAGAGTCTTTTCTTGGGAAAAGACTGTGAGCTCCTTGAGGGCAGGAACTTGGGTGCATGCATCTCCAGCAACTGGACTGTACCTCACCCAAAGTTTGCCTGGAGTGGGTGGGGATGAGGGTTGAAATGGATGGTAGGTGGGTGAGAGGTTGAGTGGAGGAATGGATGAGTGGACCCATAGAGTGTCTACAGGTTTTTGTCACCATTTTTTACAGATCATCACTATCTTTATTCATGATGACGCTATGTAGATGCTATGGGAATGGATTTTTCCAGCTCTCTCAAGAGCTCGATTAATTTTTTTTAAGACAGCATTAGAATCCTGATCTATGACTGGACCTGTTCCCCGTGGCATACTGTGCTGCTGTGGATACTATAGGTCTGTCAGCTTAGGGCGCCAACCTGATTGCAAGCAAGGGCTAGGGAAGTTGTATTGAAGCTGTTTTCTTAGAAACACACCTTTTACCCACACTGTATATTT
Organism: Mustela nivalis; assembly: GCF_964662115.1. Taxonomy (NCBI): domain Eukaryota; kingdom Metazoa; phylum Chordata; class Mammalia; order Carnivora; family Mustelidae; genus Mustela; species Mustela nivalis. The sequence continues at coordinate 79,420,400 of NC_139022.1, read as the reverse complement.
ACATCTCAATATTTTTAAAATAATCGAGTTTCTACCAATTGTTCTATCCATAGTTCATACAATATTGGGAAATAACAACTGCCCCTATCAAAGAATATGGTTTTTTAATCTGTGGCTTTGGACAGTGGGAAACTAAAGCTACCCACACGACACATCCTTTAGCACTGCCACTGGGTCTGGGAGATTTCCATTCTTGATTTGGTGATTGGTTCGGGTACCAGTAAGTGTTCTCCTGTTTCTGTCTTGAGTACTCATCACGAACAGGTGATACCTTCTAATCAATACCACAATCTCATTTTCTGTGAAAACCAGCCCGTTCAGAGACAGATCTGTGTTCTTCTCTCTAAGCCTCTGTGATAGTCTATTTACTTTCGTGAAAAGGAAGTCACTGAAAAGTTCTTCTTTGGGGCTAGTGCTTTAATTGTTTATTTCTGGGTCCAATTTAAAACATAGTGAATTGGTTCTGAATTGCTATGCAATTTGCCTGGCATTTCAGTGTCGTTGATTTTCCTTTTTTGTTGATTCTGAGTGAGGATTAAAAGGCTATTTTCATGCAACTTTTTTGTAATTGTGATTCCCAGTATAGACTACAGCATTCAGTGTTCTTTTTATAAACCCATAATACCCATCTTAATAAAAGCTGTCAGAATCAGCTCTTGGTAGACTTTGCCCTCTGCGTATTATCAGTATAGAACACGTGACTTTACAATGCATATTCAACTTCCTCCTTAATTCTGTCCTCACATAATGCCCCATTTCCCAAAGGAAACGGGAGATGGAAGATTGAGGTGAGAGACTGACAGTCACATGGTGAAATAAGTTAGAATGAAAGTATTCTTTGTTACATGCCCACTACAGCAGAACAGAATCACTCAGGAGAACCCCTCCTCGGGACAAGAAGTCATCTGACATTCCACACTTTCTCCTCTAAACTGTCATGTTTCAAGCTATTTTAAGTCCAGCTACCCTTTTTTTTTTTTAAGATTTTATTTATTTATTTGACAGAGAGAGAGATCAGAGTAGACAGAGAGAGGCAGGGAGAGAGAGGGAGAAGCAGGCTCTCTGCTGAGCAGAGAGCCCGATGCAGAGCTCGCATCCAGGACCCTGAGACCACGACCTGAGCCGAAGGCAGAGGCTTAACTCACTGAACCACTCGGGCACCCCCTAGCGACTCTTTTTATCCACAGCCTCCCTCTTTCATAGCAGAACCCTGAGCCCTTTCCTATCTTTGCCTCAATAGCCAGAGTAAGTCAGTAAGTATGATTTGGCACAGGGACAAACATGGTCCACCAGAGTTCCATCTGAACCCAAGTAATAGGAGGTGTGGCTGTGAAATTTGCAATCTCCGTGAAGTTCGTGCAGACAGAAATATTTGGCATTCTCTTTCATCCTACTATGCTAAAGGGACTTCAACTTATGAGTCTCACATTCCCAACAGAGTATTTGTGTTTGTAAAGCTGACACACCCTTTGCCTTACACCATATCCCACTCGTGAATTTGCCTTAAATTATTGAGGGAAATAAATATGTTTCATGATACTCTCCAGACACCTAGGATTGAGTCATACGTAGGTGGTTTGTGTGTGCACATATGTGTGCATATGTGTGTAGAATGGGTTTGGAGAATGGTCCCAATTTATTCTAGAATGTGTTTTAATACATTTTTAAGCTTCTTTATATTTCTATAATTAAAGTTGCAAAAACGTAACCTTAATCTTACTTGAGAATAACTCCAACTCTGAAATTTCAACGATCAGTGTTCTGTTTCAGTTGTATCAGTTTAATTATTTTGAATCTGGCTAATCTTCCACCTCTATAGAGTGTGGATTTCAATTATTATTCCCCCTATGCCTCCTTTTACCAAAGATAATTAAGATTTAACCCTCTTTGACAGTTATTAAAATAGACCTAATATCTGATCCTGAAGAAGTTCTTTATAAACCACCCTCATCTGGTGGCTTCATTATGTAAACATTCCATCAAAAATGAACTTGAGAAAATTTCAACAGTAGCTAATGGATCATTAAATAGTGAACCATAAAAAGATCTCTATGCTAACTGGATTTAGAGATATATTACATATCAGGTAATGTAAAAGATAACCATTTCATGCCTTATGTTATGAATTTTTAGTATAAAACAAAGTACATTTTCCATATTAAATCCCTGTTACAAAAGTTTCTCTACCTTGGTACTATTAATATTTTGGGATGGATTATTCTTTGTTGTGAGGAGCTGTCTTCTGTATTTTAGGATTTTTAGCAGCATCACTGGGTTCTTCTTACTATATGACAGACAGTAGCACCTCCTGAGTTGGAGAGTTAAAAATGTATCCAGACTTTGCCAAATATCTGTTGGGAGAGGGGAGAACATATGCAACTGTATTTAAGAACCACTGATATGTGGGACTTCAAGAACAGCCAAATATTTGTTGTTTCTTCATGTATTCTCAGAAATTTTATCTTGATACAATAAAACAGACCAGGAAATGTATAACTCTTGCACAAAATACTGAAATGTTGATGTAGAATAATAACAAAAACATTTTTTTTTTTACTCATAAAAATGGGGGGGGCAGCTTTTTCCTATCTTCAGTACTTAAAGGAACAAAAACATATCGTGAGACATGAAAACGTATGTTTCATCTCTTATCTAAATTTTTACTATTGTTGATAGCATTCTGTAGCACTTTTCTGGAAGGTATCAAAGATTTTAGGAGTCCCTGGAGTGCCCAAGAGGATTGCACATTCTTATGCCCAGGGGTTCCAAATAGCTCTTTTCACCAAGGTATCTGGTCATGAGGTGACTGTGCAACTCAGACATAGTGTGATTTTAAGAACTCTTTTGCTACCGGGACCTCCATTCTAGCACCCATAACTTCTTTTATGATTACATTGACCCAGAACATCAGACGTGTGTTTCCATTCGTGGGAGGTGTTTAGGTCCTCAGAGCAAGTTACTCTAGTCTGTTTGGAGTGGCACCTCCATCAGCAGAGAAATACAACTCTCTTGAGACGCACCGAGTGCGTGTCCAGTGGGCCAGATAATGGAGATTCAAAGATGAATGGGATATAGTCCTCACCCTCAAGGGGCCTTCAGTCTAGTGTGAACAATGTTTATGATCTCTGCCAATGTATAAAACACTAGTAAGCGTTAACATGACATCAGGCTGTAATGTTTTTTTCTGCAGTAACATGAGGAGTAACATGAGGAGCAATGTTTTCCCTAAAATGGGTGATCAGCCTACAGTGAGAGATATGAATGCCTATGTTGTTTCGTAGGGCTCTGAATCTGAAGAATTTTGCAAAGGATTTGAAGAGACCCCCTCACTCATTCTTTGGACTCATTTATGCATTGGTATTAGAGTTCTTTGTGATCTGCTTTGCAAACATATTGTGTGACATTGGTGCAAAAATAACCACCTTGAAAAAGAGGCATTGACTCAGAACCAGCTGGATTGCCTATATGCCCCTAAACGCTGGTATTCTTTTACACAACAATAGTTTGTGTAAAGCCAGCAAGCAAGGCTATGATCTTCCACTTGCCACTTTAGCCGTCCCAGAGTACATTTCTCTCATTTCCGAGTGGCCTGGCATATCTTACATGCAACTGTGCCTTCATGAAATGGGAGTGATAGCTCTTATGTATGGAATGTCCAGAATCCTGATGAAACATTAATTAGGACGTGGAAAGTCAGTAAAAACTGGACTCTTTTTATGCATCAAGAAGTGAAGGCATAGATATGGGACCTGGGGCTTTATGGTGCAGAGAAACAGATTCTTCACGTCAAATGAAAAAAGCAGTAGCATTAAATGATTTATGACACAGCTGTTTTATTTCCTATTAAAATTGTGGGTTGTAATGAAACCATTTAAATCTGTTCAGGGCTTTGTGGAATTTTAAAATTCAGTTAGTTGTCCATGGTTTCTGGTCCTTGAGAAGTTGGGCAGAGAACTGTGTGTGGGATAGAGCCAGCTCTGACTGCCTGCCACATGCCTTTGTTTCTTGTGTGTGGAGGGGTCCACTTGATGACCTTCGAATGCTTGGCTCCCCCTAGTGTAATGGCACCAAATGGCCACGTGCTGCATCTGAGGTCATGTGGGGTCCAGGAATTTTAGGTAGAACTGCCACATTCGTAGCCCAGGCAAACAGATAGAGATGCTTTTTTGGCTAGTGTTTTTTTCAAGTCTTTGAACAGCAATTCCCATGAAGAAACACATTGCAATCCAATATACATTTTTATACATATTTATGTGTTCATGTATATAAATTTATAGTAGACACGTATATGTATATACATGTGTACTTTCTACATTATAAATATTTTTGTAATGAAAACAAAAGTTTCATGAAATGATATTTATCCTCATTACTTTAGTTGTGCTTAACTCTTTTCATTTCTAGTTCAATTTTTTAAAAATTCTGTTTATAGCTACTAAGTTAATTTCATAGCCCACAGATTGAAAAGCGTTGGCCAAGTTGATATGCCCGTGTCTCGAAGTAGATAACTATCATGTCACTTTAGGCAGGGGCAAATGAATGAAATGGTGCTATATTTTGACCTACCATTTGATGCACAATGACATGATGGATTCTGCAATTGGATTGGGGCATCCAGTTGGCTACAGATAAGGCCTTTCTCTAAATTTCATTTGCTAAGGTCACTGCCAATACTTCTTTATCATATTAAAGACTTTGAGGAAATCAGTTATTGCTAACTGCATAAATATATGTTTTACTTCTTGACATAAAATGTCAATAGCAATTTACCTTACAGAAATCTAAGCATAAAGGAATCGGCACATATTTTTAAAAATGTATTGCTAGTATTTTCTCTGCAACTTGCTCTTGTATATTGTTGTACATCTTCCCCCCAAATTTAAGAATTCATATACTGTTTGGGATGATGTTGAGTAATGTTTCTCCTACGTCCCTACTTCTGACGCTGTGTTTTTTAAAACTTGGGGGTCAAAACCTGTTTGAAATGCAGATGAGATCTAGGGCCCATCTGCCTAGAAGGAACAAAATATTTATTCTATAGACCCTCATTGGAGAAGCCTTAACCTGAATGGAAGTCACTATTCATGTCAAGATGTCTTATAGTTACACTACCAGAAGGAAGCATTGTACTCCATTCTATTGGTATGGAAATCAGCAGTGCCTTATTTGATTCAACCAGTGTGCATATATACACATGTACTCGGGCAGCAGTGAGATCTACTGGGTAGAAACCAGAGTGGTCCAAGAAGCAACCTGGTTGGGCCTGTGTCCCTCAGCACAACAGGCTGACCGGGCTGCAGGACCAACTGCCACAGAGTAGCCACAAGTAAGCCCAATGGCAGACAGCCTCCCAGAAGTGTTTGAAGCTCTTTCTTTCTTTCTTTCTTTTTTTTTTTTTTTAAGATTTCATTTATTTATTTGACAGACAGAGATCACAAGTAGGCAGAGAAGCAGGCAGAGAGAGAGGGGGAAGCAGGCTCCCCCCTGAGCAGAGAGCCCGACCTGGGGCTCGATCCCAGGACCCTGGGATCATGACCTGGGCCGAAGGCAGAGGCTTTAACCTACTGAGCCACCCAGGTGCCCCTTGAACCTCTTTCTAAAGTTACCATGTCTTTGACTAGGACATATCCTAGTACCTCTTTTTAAAAATTAATTCATTAAAATATTCATGAGATTAGATTCAATACTGTAATTTTTGCAAATATGTAGAACATTCAGTCAACCTGAGCAGAAACCTCTCTGATCCTTAAGCAAGGGTAAGCGTTATAAACCCCATGACTAGGGCACCACTGCCACCTTTTGGTGACATCCCTTAATTACAGGTTCTGGAGGGATAAAAAAACCTATATTTAACAGAGATTATAATATTAAAGTTATAAAATGATAGAAAATATACATCCCTGGATATGCTGGGGTGAAGAGAGAGTGTGTGTTGCTAAAGCTTGCTTTGGTTCTGCCCTTTGCATCTCCCACAGCTGTCCTTGCTCTGATCTCACATAGTCTTTGTCGCTCTTGGCAGGATTGGAGGGGCCATTCCCACGGTGTTCTCCTACTTCGCGGAAGTGCTGGCCCGAGAGAAGCGGGGGGAGCATCTGAGCTGGCTGTGCATGTTCTGGATGATTGGCGGCATCTACGCCTCTGCCATGGCCTGGGCCATCATCCCGCATTATGGTAAGAGGCTGGCCTGGCATGAACAAGGCATCACCTTCTTTGACTTCGGCCTCCCTTCTGTCCCTTTCTTGTCTTGTCATTGCTGGTTTGAGAACAACACTGTCATGATCAAGTTTTTGCCTTTTGTTTATCTAAGATTTTCTCCCTTGTATAGAGATCTGTAGAAGGTAAGACCATGCCAAGGGTCCTGTAGGAATATTGCTGCATTTTGCTGTTTTTCAAGGGATCACTTCCATTGGCTTTCTATGTGCTATCAACTCTAGGCTCCCCACCAAAATGGACAACAGGGGAGACACAGGTCATAATTGGCATAGAAGGCAGAATGACTTACCATTGTTTTGGGGACTATCATACACATCAGGCACATACATGTGCCTTTATTCATCCCTTCTGGGTCTAGTTCAAAGCTCAACCCCATGTCAGCCCACCTCTGCTGGCAGCTGAGAACTGGGATGAGAGCAGGAAGCATCCTGTCTTGTCATGGAACATCTATTTGTAGAACTTAAGAGATGACTCAACTGTCCTTGCTGGCCAGATCCTTCCTGAGTTTCTTCTAAGCTGTTCCTACCACCGCTGAACACTTTTAAGTTCTCCTGTTTCTGGGCAGTCAGCACTGTCCTGCTTAGAAGCCAGAAACTGCCAGGTGCTTCACCCACAAACAGTGAAATGCAGGGAGAGGTTCATTAGGAATCAAATCCAATAAACAAGACAGAGGGGAGTGGAGGTTTTCTGGTTGTGTGTATCTGTGTGAAAGAGAAAGAGAGCAAACATGTTGAAGTCTGCAAATTATGAATACTATGTAAATTAAAACCACATGTGGACTTTAAAAACTCACTCTTTGTTCAACCTAAAATCTAATTGATCATTGGGTGAAAAATTAGATTTCAAAAATTTGCTTTCGGATCATTTTCTTTTTTTTCCTTTTATTTTAGAACAGAGCAATTTTGGCTATAAAGCCTAGGTTTGTTAGGGAACAACCCTGAGTGAATTTGATCCACTGTTAAAATCAAAGACAAGGGTTCCCTGGGTGGCTCAGTGGGTTAAGCCTCTGCCTTCACTCAGGTCATGATCTCAGGGTCCTGGGATCAAGCCCCACGTCGGGCTCTCTGCTCAGCAGGGAGCCTGCTTCCCCCTTCTCTCTATGCCTGTCTCTCTGCCTATCTATGATCTCTGTCTGTCAAATAAATAAATAAAATATTTTTAAAAAATCAAAGACAAGATGTAAACTTTAGTATTTGAACTCATTGTAATTGAGCTTTATCCTATTGAGTTACAAAATTTATGCATGTCACACTCTTTTAATAAACCTATAAAGTTACATGCAAATCAATGTTGTATGTAACAATAACAAGGAAGGCATAAGGAATTGGTTACTTGGCCTAAAGAGAACTTTTCCCTGCCAGACACTTAAGTTGAGTGTGGCATGCGAAGCGCAAATGGTGGGTTTTCCTTTTTTGGACTCTGGTCTGTTCAGGGCTAGAGATACCCTCCCAGAGGTACTAACTCACACCTGCCATAAGGCTTGTCATCTCCCACCATGCAAGGAATTACAGGTGATTCTTCTTCTCTGTCTGGGCCCCGAAGACCTCAGCCATCCTCAGAACTAGCTCCCAACTCACTTAGCTGGCTGTTTGGAATGGAAAACCCACTTAGCTGCCATGGAAAGAATTGCTTTAGTACGCCTGGATGGCTCAGTCAGTTAAGCATCTGCCTTGAGCTCAGGTCATGATCTTAGGGGTCTTGGGATCCAGTCGCAAGTTAGGCTCCCAGCCCAGTGAAGAGACTGTTTCTCCCTCTCCCTCTGTCCATCCCCACTCCCCCTCTTTCTTTCTCTGACACAAATAAATAAAACCTTAAAAAGAAAAAGAAAGAAGAAGAAGAAGAATTGCTTCTTAGGAGCTCTGCGTGAAGAGACAAAAAGGAGATGCAGAGCCCAGGCCGAGTCCAGCTTTCCTCAGCATTGCTCCTGGAGCCGCCCTCGTCCATGAGCAACCTCTGTATGAATGAAAATTCGCTGCCTCATCCAAGCGGACGCAGGGGCAGCCCCACTGGCCAGCTCTGCCGGATGCTCACACAGCAAGTGGCATCCGTGGCGACTGGATTCCTCCGGAGGCCAGCCTCTTTCCAACCCCAGACGGCGGCACAGCTCTTTGGCTCCTGGATGTTTGCTGTCCCTTCTTCCTGGTCCCCTTCCCATCCTGTAGAATTTCTCCAGCTGGTCTTCCCAAACTTGGAACTCAGATTGGCTTTTGCAGTCTGCCCTTTTCCACAGGCCGGGGCGTTGATTGGCTTTTTTTTTTTTTTTTTTTAAATTGTTGGTTTGTTTGTTTGTTTTTCCTCATTGGGTATTTAGTTCTTCAGACTCCTGCTTTTCACACATCCCTACCCTTGAGCCATGGTGGGCTCCAGATTTTGTCTCTGGACTCACCAACCATCAGCTAGTGGCTGACCCACAAAAAATGAGTGTAATTTTACCTTTATTTTTCTCAAGCATACATAAGATATTCTTTTTTATAGCAAAACGGTCTGCCTAGTCCATACATAACTGGAAAGAGCTGAGGCTGTGAATCAGAAACAATTCCTAAAAAGTTTACCCAAAAAACCCCAATGACAATGTAACAAAATTAAGTGTATCTGAGGCTGGCATTAATTCTATGTTAAAGGAACCTTGAGAAATAATGACCTGGTTAAGAAATCAGTAACAGAATATTGAAACTTTACATGAAGGCTTTCCTGGCCAGAAATGTGGCCAAAGCAACAATTATTGCAAACAAGCCTGTCTGTATAGTTTTATCAACAGGGGAGATTTTTAAATATCCTTGCTGAGTTCATTGCTATGCTCTTGCAACTTGAGAGCTCTAATTATCTCAAAAGAAAAGAACTTAGTTTTAAAAATCCTGTGTTGAGGCTTCTGGGGGTTGATGATGTTCTCTATATTGGTGTGGGGGAGGGTGTTTCAGGAGTATTCATTTATAAAAATGCATTCAGCTAAGTACTTAAGATTTACATATGTCACCATATGGGAGTTACACTTTTTTTATAAATATTTTTTCATAAAATTTACCACTTCTGTTACCCCCTGAAAATACCCACGCTTGGGTCCTACTCCGGATCAATCGAATCTAATTATCTGGGTTAGGGATTCTGCATGGATGGTTTTTTGTTTTTTTTTAAGATTTATTTATTTATTTGACAGACAGATCACAAGTAGGCAGAGAGGCAGGCAGAGAGAGAGGAGGAAGCAGGCTCCCCGCTGAGCAGAGAGCCTGATATGGGGCTTGATCCCAGTACCCTGGGATCATGACCTGAGCCAAAAGCAGAGGATTTAACCCACTGAGCCACCCCGGTGCCCCTGCATGGATGGTTTTTAAAGCCATTTAAAGCTGGTTCTCTGCAGCCAGGTTTGAGAATCTTCAGCTTCCTACCTCTGCCAGGGGGTGATCTGGGAAGCCCCTGAGGCTTCACCATGTATGCACAGGGAGGGGGGCTACAGATGGGCACTAAGAGAAGAGTGAGCCTGACTGGCATGGTTGACTTGTTCAGTGGGCGTTTAAGTTTCCATATTGTTGTTTTCATCCAGGCTAAAGGACTTTCCCCACTCATGTGGCTGAGAATCACTTACAAAGTAGCTTTGACATCTTGGTCTGTCTTCTCAATGCTACATCTTTTGACTTTACGTAAAATGGATAAGAGCTGTTAAGTCCATCCACTTTCCCTACAGTCTCAGAGAAAGTGAAAAGATTTCTCTTTTGCCTCTGAAATTCTGCCTAGTATAAATGGTGTCACAGCTTATAGAAAAAGGAGAGTACATGGGTCCTGGGCCTCCATCCTCTTTCATTCAGGAGACCCCTGGGCACCAGCACCTGGACAGCAGATGGAGTTTTCACCCAGCAGGGGAGGAACCTGGGAGTATCATAGAACGACTCAGAGCCAGGTTCTGGCCCATCTTACATCAGTAACGGGATTTGTGCTCGAGGGAAAGGATCAAAAACTGGCACCCACCCACTTAGGAGAAGAATCAATGAAACAAGATGGGATTGGGAGGGAGACAAACCATAAGTGACTCTTAATCTTACAAAACAAACTGAGGGTTGCTGGGGGGGGGGGTTGGGAGAAGGGGGTGGGATTATGGACATTGGGGAGGGTATGTGCTTTGGTGAGTGCTGTGAAGTGTGTAAACCTGGTGATTCACAGACCTGTACCCCTGGGGATAAAAATATATGTTTATAAAAAATAAAAAATTAAAAAAAATAAAACTGGCACCCACACCACAAGCAATTCAAATGATAAGTGATGCAGATAAGAAGGTGTCTGTGGTGTTCTCTTTCTGCGTTTTGTGGCTGTCAGTGCACAGTGCCCTCAGCCTTCAAGAGGCTTGAATTCTGACTCCCAGACAAACTTCTTATGCAAAGAGACCAAGAGCGGTCACTCAGGATGGGCAAGGAAATCTGGAAGGATTCTTCAGAGGTTAGACAAGGCCAGGAAGGGGGGTTGGACAGCTGCAAGGGCTCCTGAGTTCACATGTGGGCTGTGGCCAGGGTCTGCTGACCGACAGAAGGAGCCCCCCAGCTGGCCGAGGCTCGTCTCTGGACCAGCCTCGGATCATGATGGTGCTTTACCTTCACACTGCTGCTGGTGGGGATGAAGATTTCCCTGCAGACGGTCTCCAACATCTGAAGGTTCCCAACAGAAGATTACATCGCCCACTCTGACACAGCTTTAGGGGGCAGAGTGTTTGAATGTCATCACCTTTCCTGCCAGCCCCCTCCCCTGTGACCCACTCCTTCCAGCAGCTGGGATCCCTGTGAGAGAAGAGATAGCACAGGGATGACGCTTTTCCTTCACCCTCCCTCCCCTGAGTAATCAGGACAAACACGGCATTAATGGAAGCCCCTGGGCCTCAAGGGAAAATGGAACAGGTTGCTGACTCACAGCACTTTCCCTCTTCCGCTGAGAGCTGAGAGCTTGCACGTTGGCCCGGGCTTTGGAGTTGCCCTGGGATTACAGCACTGTCTGCTCCATTAAACCCTCCCACGTCATTTTCTCTTTGAAATTCGTTGTGCACATCAGATGAGGTTTGTCCCCTGCTGAGGGGCACCACTGTGCGAAGCAAGGACATTCAATTAGCTAAGTGGGAATGTTCTCCGTTCAGCACAAAATGCCTCAGCTCTTAAAGCCCAGAGTGCATGGGGCTGCCCGCCGCACTTTAGCCACCCCACAGCCTCCATCACCCTCTGCCCTTCACCGCAGACCTCCCAGGGCCAAGCTGAGGGCACCCTGAAGGCCAGGCCCATCCCAGCACCACCAGCTTCCCCACCAGCCGCATCTCGAGGTCTGGACTTAAAACCTCACATATTCCTGACCAAGATGTGCCTGCTTCCTTTAGTTCTGTGATATGGGAAGCTAATACATTTCTAACTCCCTCATGATAAAACGGGGTGAAGGGAGCACAGTCTAGTCATAGTCTAATGACTGTCTGGCTGAAGAAGGAAACAGACGAGGGTATCACGTTTTGTTCATGATCGGAAAAGCACTGTGGCCAAGGGAATGGATTGGGGGGTGAGTGCTGATCTCGAATCCCTACCACACTGCTTCTCGGTATGACCTTTGTCAAGCTTTTCAGTCTCCCAACCCGTTTTCTGCATCATGCTGGGGGTTAAGCATGACAATCATGTTAACACCCAGTGCATAGTTAGTGCTCAAAAACTGGTAGCTCTTGCTGCTGTCAGGTTTACCTACACGGGCTCCCAGACTCCATCAGTGCAGTCCAGCACGAGCTCCGAGCTACAGGAAAGGACGGAGAAGGAGCTGAGAAATGCCAAACAATAAACCTCACCTCGCAGGTGAGGAGATCAGAGGAGTCAGAAGAAAGGAAAAATCAGGAAAAAATTTAAGATAATGAGAGAGATTCAAGGAAAAGAATAATACCATAAAACCTGGATTACCTGGAACCCAATGAATCCATATCTTCCATTCAATTATTGGTTGGATGAATTAATATTTGAAGGACACAAACTATACAAAGACCCACCTTCAAGGCACTCTCGCCAGGTAGAAGGAACAAGATGTCCTAGCCTGCCAGCAGAGATGCTGCCCAGCCCACCAGGTTACAGGGACCTTGGCAGAGTCATTGCTGTCTTGGCGGGAAGGTGTCCTATGCTCTGGACCTGGTAGGAGGCAGAGTGGTTCCTGGCATGGGATTAGATCTAAGGCATGCCTGGTTCCAAGCCAACTCTGCCATTCTCTAGTTTTGTCACCTCTAGGACCGTTCTTGGGCTGTCTCGTCCTCTGTCTCCTTGTCTAGAAAGCAAGCATACTACCGCATAGTGCTGCTGTGTTCAAGCACTGTGTACAGAAAGTGTTTACACCATGCCTGACACGCATGGCCACTAAGTGCGGTCTTTTATTTCCACAGATGGAGCTAATGTTGAGGTAAGGGTATGAAGAAGGAACTGGAAGAGTGAAGAAACCATACTCCCCTTTTGCTGACCATATTCTCTCAGTTGTGTGCTTATCATTTGAACGTTGTGGAGGTGGATAAGAAGGGGGAAGATGCGAGAACAGAGCTTGTAAGGCATGCCAAGTATTCTGCACCCACTCCAGGTGACAGGTGACAGCTGTGTCCCGCTTTCCCACCCAGCCAGGTGCCCCCAGCCTTGCCACCCACCTTTGCCGTCCCTCATTGAATGTCATGGCACTGAAGATTTTATGCTTAAGTATCTGAGTAAGACATTGCAAGGGGAATCCCCTTGGTACATCAGTGTACACCAGTGCTATTTCTTAATTTGTCCATTTTAGGATGCATCTAATCTTTGATTTCAACAAAATGACTCTTGGGCTCAGATTTCCTTCACTCTATGACAGTTCTCCCCAAATGTTAAGAGGATACATCAGCCCCCAAAATAATAACGACAAAGTCCTTCTTTAAGAGCTTAAGAAATGGATATGAGGCATTCTCATAGTCAAGTGTATGGCTATGTTTTTAGTGAGTGTGTGTCATTGTTCAGGTGTTCTGGAAGCCTCCTTTCTTAAAGTCACAAGCTCTCCCACCCCCACCCCCAGACCTCCCGCTGCTCTCCTCATGGGAAGTGCATCACCTGGGAAAACATGTGTCTGCTTGGGTACAGGTAATCCCCCACCTGCCACCCACCCCACCCCCTGCCAGTCCTGCACAGTTCTGGGAAGTGCTTTTCAACATCCTCACTCTGACCACCGAGGCATAGAGGAGTCACTCTTCTATTGTGCATTAAGCCAATTATCATGGTGCTCAAGTCCTCCCACTGCCATCCACGCACCTCAGAAACAGAGGGGCGGCAGTCATTTGTTGAGAGCCTTCTGTGTCCCAGACATTGTGCCAAGCACATTGATCTTAAACTCACAGTCTGAAAACAGAGATAGGGGCTTTAAAAATATGACAGTTTTCCCATTCACATGTGGGCAGGCAAGGCTGCAGGTGCATATGCTGCTGGCGGTGCTGGGTGACCCCGCACAGCTGGGCTGCTCGTCCATCCCTTGGCCTGCACACCTCTTCTCAGAATAATGCTTTTAAAGGCAGAAAATAAAAAAATAGGATTCTAAATGAGACCAGTTGTTAGCAAAATGAATTGGCGTATGAAATAACTACAGCTGGATTAGACGTAATAGCTATCTTTATTTTTAAGTAGATATGGACATAGAAGCTAGAAGTCAACAAATCCTTTCTCTTGGCTCCTAAGAAACCACTGGTCTTTGAGTTCTCCCAGAATCCCACATTCCATTCTTTACCATCTCTTAGTTAAGATTAGGATTGACTAAGGGGAGAAAAAAAATTAAGATTGATGGATATAAGAGAAAAAAAAAATCAACAGAGGCAGGAACAAGTTACAAGCTTATTATATTAAAAGAAGCCTGGATGGGGGCTGTCTAGTACTGGGATGGTAGTTCCACCCAATTCCTTTTAACTCAAAATTCCTTTTATCCACCATTCTTGGTGCATTTCATCCGGTAGGTCCACATTCTAGGCAGGACAAAGCAGGAGGGATCTATAAAGATACACCTGGGCTGCCATTAAGAATCTCCATGGAAATCTCACACAAATCTACTTAAATCTCATTAGCCAGAACTTTAGCTAGCGTACCTAGCTACAAGGGAGTTTTGGAAATGTAATCTTCTATAACCAAGCAATAAAGAGAACACAAATCAGACAGAGTGGATATTGAGAGACAACTAGCCACCTCTGCTTGACCATTTCATTCTTCTTCTAGAAAGTCTTTTAAAAATGTCCATATGGTTCTTGATTTAAATTTTAATGTGGCCTTTCTGTATTGGGCAGTTTTTAGATGCACATAATGGAAAGTAAGTCAAGCTAACTTAACCAGAACAGGAATTTATCAGGAGGCTATTGAGTAGCTCATAGAATGGCCAGGAAAGCTAGAGAACCAATCTTAGAAAATGGCAGGAACCAAGGGAATCCTTCCTTAGATGGCTGGCATGGCTTGTGAACAAATTCAAAATGTCAACACCCAGACTCAAAAAACCCCCAGATACAGCCTAAGAGAAATTAGCTCAAAATACACAGCTTCAGTTTCCACTGCACCAAGGAGTTTTGATAGTGGTTTAATTGTTCTTCAAAGATGGTGGAGTTTTCTGTGCAAGATTCAATCATGAGGGGTGGCACCTGCTGTTAGAAAGGCATGATTACCAACATGTGACATCCTAGTCAAAGTATCTTGAGGCCCTAGTTAGGGTAGAGCACTTCACATGCAATAATATGTGTCAGGGAGGAGAATATGGGTCCATATGAGGGCAGGTGTAGTTTGAGCTAGTGTGGCCTTTACATGTTGGTTACAGAAAATTCGGTACAACACTCTAAAGAGCCCTATCCAATGCAAATTCTGGACATCATTCCAGCAGACCAGACATCCTTATCCTCAGATTATAGCTGACTAGACTCCTGGGTCCTTCCCAAAGCAAATGTGAATTCCAGCCTAATCACTGGCCTAGATCTTTCATAAATCTTGGAGAACTTGATCTCCAGAAGAGATAAAAGCACCTATATTTACAATAAATAAAACCACAAAAGTTGGTTTCACTTACTATCGATAAAGATGCCTTTTCCAAGAGCTGTTGACATTAAGGTTTGCCTTGGAACAAATAGTATAAACATTTGGATTATATTGTCCACTCTTCCTCACCCTCATGCCCACCCCTCAGTGAGCCATTTGGCTGTGCTGCCCATCATACTGTGTAATGTACAAGACAAATGGTGGTCGTGAGGCTTGAAAGGGATACCTGCAAAGAGGTTGGAAAACAGTCTGAGAACTATGTGCTGGGAAACAGTGGTGGCCAGGCTCTAAATTTGGCAAAATTAAAGGAGACCAAATATGGCAAAAGAAAATGTGGGTGAAAACAGAGAAGACTGGTTACCATAGATATGAGTCAAATGGACCATCCTGCTAATGAGAGGATGCTCTTGCTGGTTGTGTGATTCAGTCGGAGTGAAGAGACGTGCTGTCTCAGCCATTTGTACGTTCCCTCACCCAGTCTTCTCAACAACTGGAAGCATGTCTTAATGAGGGGACTGGCAAGGGTCAGGAAACTCTCTGAAGGTCATGGAACCCATTTATTTTTTCCTAAGCCTAAATTATCCCACAAAGAAGTGGCTCCTAGAAGTGAATCCTCATTACTGCTAAACTAACAGAGATTGAACCTTCATTGAAATTACATGATGAGATGTAACACCGCGCTTTGGGTGTAGCAAACATTTGGGGGACATCTACCCTGTGACTGGCCCAGTGCTAGAAGCTGCAGAAGGTTTGAGGCTAAGGTGGAAGTCTACAGAAACATCTGATCTTGGGTAAAAAACAACAACCTTGAAATCGAGCTTTGCTTCCAGTCTTTGTGGATTGGGAAGTTCAGCCTTGCCCCGGCCACTTTGAATTCCATGTGTCCTTTAACATACAGATCATGTTACAGTGTAGTTGGAGGGAACACATCAGCCTGAAAGATTAGGGTGGAAGGCTGGGGAAACCTTAGGTAAGAAGGGAAGATGAGTTGTGAAAAGTCAGAGACTCCTGGTTTCATCCGATTCAACAGTTTACCACTGAAGCGACCAATTTAAATATCATAGTGCCCAGGCAGGCAATGTGTACGCATGAAGCAGACAAGAAAGGGAATGGAGGCAAAGAGAGAGTCCATGCCCTCTGTTGAGGGTTGGCAGCTACTCAGCCCTAACAGATTTAAGCCAACCAGTTATTGATGCCTAGTGTGGCCAGATTTACTGGGAGAGAGCAGAATTCTGGACAGTTACGTGAATTCTCTCCAATTTTTAATCTGTCAAATTTTAAATTATTTTTATAGGGCTATAACTTACCTGTGTGGTAGGCAGAATGATGGTCCCCAAAGATGTCCACATCCTAACCCTCTGGACCTATGAATGTAAGAGTTTCCATGGCAAAGGATAATAAAGGTTGCAGAGGGAATTAAGGTTGCTAATCAGACCTTCAAATAGGAAGATGATCCTGCATTTTCTAGTGGGCTCAATCTAATCACAGGGGCTTTGACAGCAGAAGATGGAGTAAGGAAGAAAGACGGAGAAGTAACAGTGTAGGCAGAACTCAGTTTGAGGTTACTTGCTTTAAAGATAGAGGAAGGGGGCCATGAATGAAGGAAAGTGGGAAGCCCCAGGAAGCTGGAAAAGGTAAGGAAACCTATTCTCCTCCAGAGTCTCCATGAGGAAGGCAGACCTGCTGATACTTTGCTTTTAGGGCAGTGAGATCCATTTTGGACTTCTGACCTGCAGGGTTGTAGGATAATACCTTTGTGTGGCTTTTAAGCCAGTAGAGTGTACAGAAATTTGTTGCAGAACAATAGGAAATGAATATCACATACAATAAAATCAATCCGTTTTAAGTGATGAGATTTGACAAAGGTTTACAATTGTGTAACTACCACCCCAGTAAGATACAGAACACTCCCATCACCAAAAAGATCCCCTTGTACTCCACGGCAGTCAATTTCCTCGCACCATCCCTGGTCTTTGGTAAGCAATGATATGTTTCTGTCTTTTATAAAATTTCTTATATATGGAATCATACAGCACATAATTTTTGTACTTGGATTCTGTTTGGGCATATGTCTTTGAGATTCTTCTTTGTAGCTGAGGGTTTGGGGGTTCATGTCTTGTGGTTACTGAGTGATATCCCATCATATGGATGGGTCACAGTTTGCTGTTGATCCTTTCCCCAGTTGATGGATCTTTTTGGTTGTTTACAGTTTGGCTATTAGGATTAATTATGTACATTTGAGTACAAGTCATTGTGTGAACGAGGTTTTTATTTCTTCTGGGTAAATATCTGAGGGGTGAATTGCTGACTTGTTTGGTAAGTATATCTTTAACTTGATGAGAAACTGCCACGTTGTTTTCCTAACTGGCTTTATCACAATCACCTCATCTTTTCAAAAAGTTTTCAAAGCTCTGTATGGACCAAACAGAATGTACTTATAGGCCAGGTGCTAAATTTAACACAGGAGGAACCATTTTTAAGCTGAAAGGAGCTAACATGACCTGGAAGAGAAGACCAGTCTTCAGCTTTTGCTGAGGGAGAGATGGTGCCTCTCTGGAAACCAGAGTGGGAGGAAGATCTCCTGAGGAGAAAGGCAGGTGGGACTCCTGGTCATTAAGTACCTGTGGGACAGCTGTGCCCTCAAACTAGAGGAAATGGAGCTGTGCTGTGGGGTGGAGTCCCTGTGACCAGAGAGAGCAAGAGCTTAGTTTGGGTCAGAGGTTGGACATGAGCTCGTGGCCCCAGAAGAGCAGGGCCTCAGCAGTGGCCTGCTGAAGGGTGAAGAACCTAAGGCACCTTCTGAGAAGTAGCAGGAGGCAAAATGTCTGACTGCCAGGTGTCCTTATCCTAAATGAGATTTGCCCTTGGTCATTTATGAAGATTTTCAGAAGCATCCTCTCATAACCCAGATAAAAGTCAAAGTATGTGACAGCCTGTCCTGCCCAGGAGCTGGCGGGGCAGAAGGCACTAGGTAAGCAACCAGCAGGACCAGCTCCTTCCGTGACCATCTTCTCTCTGCCATGTGTGGTTTGTGCTGCCGGGCCAGCAGTGAAGTCTCTTTCTGCAGTGTAGAGAGGGCAGAGGACTACTAGAAAGGAGAAAGGAAAGAAAGACTGTAGACCAGGGCAATTCCCCCTTTCTGACCCAAATATCATACCCCTGGGCCATGGTGCCTCACACGCTCTATGTGACCAGGCTCAGTTCTGCCTTCTTCCACAGCCATAATTTATAGATTCAATTTAAAAAAATGCATCTTTCCGAAATACCCTAAGCAATTTCTGGACTCTTTGAAGCCAAAGATCAATTCTTTTTTTTTTTTTTTTAAGATTTTATTTATTTATTTGACAGACAGAGATCACAAGTAGGCAGAGAGGCAGGCAGAGAGAGAGAGGAGGAAGCAGGCTCCCCGCCAAGCAGAGAGCCCGATGCAGGGCTCGATCCCAGGACCCTGGGATCATGACCTGAGCTGAAGGCAGAGGCTTTAACCCACTGAGCCACCCAGGCGCCCTCCAAAGATCAATTCTTAGTCATCTTTATAATCTCCATGGTACCAGAACACCATGGAGATTATAACACCATTACTGGCCCAGACTAGCTCACAATGAATGTTTTGTTGAACTGAGTCACCAAATGACCTGGGGAGGGATGTTAGACCCCTCTTCGCATCTGATCTAACATAACCACTTAGTTCTACTTAGTTTGGTTAAATAAGCTTGTGCTATGAGGTTTTTTTTTTTTTTTTTTTTTTTCCTTCGTGAATCAATGTCTTAGGAACAAGTTCCCATCATTGTGATGGTTGGGGCTGATGCGGCTTAAAGGGGAGGAACTGGCTGCTGTCATCCTGGTTCACTCTTTCTGAGCCCCTGCAGGAGCAATGGCTTAGAACAGGGAGATGAGAAATAGCTCTCTGTTACCTAAAGTTCTGTCACTTACCTGCTGCTAAGTTACTGGAACTTATAGTGGTTCCCGGATTTCTGGGTTGTTTCTAACCCCCCCCACCCCACCCCTGCTCCTCTCCTTTTATCTTCTGGCCTCTGACGCATGTTTGGATTCTAAAGGACTATCTCAGTAGCCTTTGCCGGCTGCTCAGGGGATCCAGACTGTTGGGTTTATTTACGGCATCAGACGCTCATTATGCACCACACTGTCTGGGAGATTTTCCCTGCTATTAACAATCCACTCCAGTCGAATCAGGTCCACTTGGGCGTTTCTCGAAGAAAAGCCTGTGCATGTGGTCATGGTTTGA
This sequence comes from Mustela nivalis, assembly GCF_964662115.1. Lineage (NCBI taxonomy): Eukaryota > Metazoa > Chordata > Mammalia > Carnivora > Mustelidae > Mustela > Mustela nivalis. The sequence continues at coordinate 79,400,939 of NC_139022.1, read as the reverse complement.
AGAGCAGGGAGAGCCTGATTGAGGGGTGACAGAGCAGAAGATGTGCTACGCTGACCTGAGAGTTTGCGGCGCTCAGCAGGGGCATGTCACAGTGGAGACGCTTTGGAAAATGAGAAATGGGACTGTCACACTAAGGAGAGCTGGTTTGTTCTGCATTCCAGGAAGAGTTGACAGGATAAGTGGAGAGCATGGAAAAATCCAGAACAGAGCTGCTAGAAAGTTAAGGCATGAAAACTGTTTGCCCTTTTCCTGCTAAGAGAGGGTGAAATGATGCCCCCCGGAGGAGTGAGGATGTATGTCAATAGTGGTGCACGTGGACAGTCCCCATATTCCTGTAGGGATCAGAGACTAAGGCCTTCCTTGTGCAGGAGACAAAGCCTTCCTTTCACCTCAAGCCCATGCTGAGGTGGGGTCTCAGTGACTAAAAACTGAAAGCAAGGGAAAACAGGAGGTTTGGAGTGGGAGGGCCTTGAACTGAGAGTCTTCTAACCTAGGTAAGGAAGTGTACTCTGGTATAGGCATTCTGGAGAGTGGTCAGATGATGCTTGTCAAAATGTATAAATAAATACCTTCTGACATAGCATACTCCATCCCTGGTATATACCCTGAGGAATGCATACATACATCCATCAGGGGCCATACCGAAGGATGGTCACAGCAGTACTGTTTGTGAAAGGAGTAAATTGGGGCAATCTGTCCATCCATCACTAGAGGGTGGGTTAGTGAAAGTTGGTGGCACTCTTGGCATCAATTAGAAGCAGTAATGGCGACATGATACCACAGTGAGTGAAAAGTAAGAAAAAATTGAAGAACCTAGCATGTTGCCATTTTCTAAGTTAAGGGACCTCTGACTTGTTTTACAAGGATTTTATTCAAATTTGAGTCAACATTGGCTTTATCTTTTTGAATTACAGTTTTCAGGGTGATTTTTTTAAAAAATAAATTCCCAGAGTGGAATTACTGAATCATTTAGTGTATCTATTTTTTTTTAGTGTATCTATTTTTAATTTATTAAGGAACCTCCATACTGTTTTCTAGAGTCATTGTACCAATTTAAATTAATGGATAAAGAAGATACTGTGTGTGTGTGTGGTGTGTGTGTGGGTATACAATTCGATATTACTCAGCCATAAAAAAATGAAATCTTCCTATTTGGACAATGTGGATAGATCTAGAAGGTATTTTGCTAAGTGATAAGTGAGTCAGAGAAGGACAAATACCATTTGATTTCATTTGTATGTGGAATCTAAAAAACAAAACAAATGAACAAATAAAAATAGAAATAGACTCAAATATAGAGGGTAAACTGGTGGTTGCCAGAAGGTAAGGGGATGGGGGGAGGGGATGAGTGAATTAGATGAAGGGGATTAAGAGATGCAAACCTCCACTTACCAAATCACCAGTAGGAAAAGGAAAGCATGGGGAATATTGTCAATAATACTGTAATAATGTTGTATGGTGATGGATGGTAACCACACTTATTGTGGTGATATACAATATATACATATTGTATACAATTGTCGAATGATTACATTGTGCTCCTGAAGCTGGTGCAGCATGGTAAGTCAACTGTATTTCAATAAGAAAAATTTCTTTTAAAAAAAACCATAGAGTGGAGGAGGAGTCAAGATGGCGGAGAAGTAGCAAGCTGAGACTGCTTCAGCTGGCCGGAGATCAGCTAGATAGCTTATCTAAAGATTGCAAACACCTGAAAATCCATCGGCAGACCGAAGAGAAGAACAGCAGCAATTCTGGAAACAGAAAAACAACCACTTTCTGAAAGGTAGGACCGGCGGAGAAGTGAATCCAAAGCGACGGGAAGATAGACCCCGGGGGGAGGGGCCGGCTCCCGGCAAGCGGCGGAGCAACCGCGCACAAAATCGGGACTTTTAAAAGTCTGTTCCGCTGAGGGACATCAGTCCAGAGGCTAAACCGGGGCAAAGCCCACGCGGGGTCAGCGTGGCCTCAGGTCCCGCAGGGTCACAGAAGGATCGGGGGTGTCTGAGTGTCGCAGAGCTTGCGGGTATTGGAACGGGAAAGCCGGCTACAGAGACAGAGCCGACAGTAAGCTCGCAGCTCGGTGTTACCTTGAACCGATCGCAGGCTCGGTGAGCTCGGAGCGCGGCCGGAGGTCAGGCAGACGGGAGTAACTGGGCGCTGTTCTCTGAGGGCGCACTGAGGAGTGGGGCCCTGGGCTCTCGGCTCCTCCGGGCCGGAGACCAGGAGGCCGCCATTTGTGTTCCCGTCCTCCGGAACTCTACGGAAAGCGCTCAGGGAACAAAAGCTCCTGAAAGCAAACCCGAGCGGATTACTCACCCCGGCCCCGGGTAAGGGCGGTGTAATTCCGCCTGGGGCAAAGACACTTGAGAATCACTACAACAGGCCCCTCCCCCAGAAGATCAACAAGAAATCCAGCCGAGACCAAGTTCACCTACCAAGGAGTGCGGTTTCAATACCAAGGAGAGCAGCAGAATTCCAGAGGAGGAGAAAGCAAAGCACGGAACTCATGGCTTTTTTCCTGTGATTTTTTTTTAGTCTTGCAGTTAATTTAATTTTTTCTTTTTCATTTTTTTTTTCTTTTTTTCTTTTTCTTCTCGCCTTCGGGTAAAATTTTTTTTTTTTTAACTGTTACCTTTTTCTTTTTTAACGATTTTTTACTAGTTTATCTAATATATATATTTTTTCTTTTTTACATTTTTCTCAGGTGTTTTCTTTTTTTAAAAAAATTTTTTTTTCTTTTCTTTTTTTTTCTTTCTTTCTTTTTGAACCTCTTTTTATCCCCTCTCTCCCCACTCACGATTTTGGATCTCTTCTAATTTAGTTAAAGCATATTTTCCTGGGGTTGTTGCCACCCTTTTAGTATTTTACTTGCCCCTTCATTTACTCTTATCTGGCCAAAATGACAAGACGTAAAAATTCAACGCAAAAAAAAGAACAAGAGGCAGTACCAAAGGCTAGGGACCTAATCAATACAGACATCGGTAATATGTCAGATCTAGAGTTCAGAATGACAATTCTCAAGGTTCTAGCCGGGCTCGAAAAAGGCATGGAAGATATTAGAGAAACCCTCTCGAGAGATATAAAAGCCCTTTCTGGAGAAATAAAAGAACTAAAATCTAACCAAGTTGAAATCAAAAAAGCTATTAATGAGGTGCAATCAAAAATGGAGGCTCTAACTGCTAGGATAAATGAGGCAGAAGAAAGAATTAGTGATATAGAAGACCAAATGACAGAGAATAAAGAAGCTGAGCAAAAGAGGGACAAACAGCTACTGGACCACGAGGGGAGAATTCGAGAATTAAGTGACACCATAAGACGAAACAACATTAGAATAATTGGGATTCCAGAAGAAGAAGAAAGAGAGAGGGGAGCAGAAGGTATACTGGAGAGAATTATTGGGGAGAATTTCCCCAATATGGCAAAGGGAACGAGCATCAAAATTCAAGAGGTTCAGAGAACGCCCCTCAAAATCAATAAGAATAGGCCCACACCCCGTCACCTAATAGTAAAATTTACAAGTCTCAGTGACAAAGAGAAAATCCTGAAAGCAGCCCGGGAAAAGAAGTCTGTAACATACAATGGTAAAAATATTAGATTGGCAGCTGACTTATCCACAGAGACCTGGCAGGCCAGAAAGAGCTGGCATGATATTTTTAGAGCACTAAACGAGAAAAACATGCAGCCCAGAATACTATATCCAGCTAGGCTATCATTGAAAATAGAAGGAGAGATTAAAAGCTTCCAGGACAAACAACAACTGAAAGAATTTGCAAATACCAAACCAGCTCTACAGGAAATATTGAAAGGGGTCCTCTAAGCAAAGAGAGAGCCTACAAGTGGTAGATCAGAAAGGAACAGAGACCATATACAATAACAGTCACCTTACAGGCAATACAATGGCACTAAATTCATATCTCTCAATAGTTACCCTAAATGTGAATGGGCTAAATGCCCCTGTCAAAAGACACAGGGTATCAGAATGGATAAAAAAACAAAACCCATCTATATGTTGCCTCCAAGAAACTCATTTTAAGCCCGAAGACACCTCCAGATTTAAAGTGAGGGGGTGGAGAAGAATTTACCATGCTAATGGACATCAGAAGAAAGCAGGAGTGGCAATCCTTATATCAGATCAATTAGATTTTAAGCAAAAGACTATAATAAGAGATGAGGAAGGACACTATATCATACTCAAAGGGTCTGTCCAACAAGAAGATTTAACAATTTTAAATATCTATGCCCCCAACGTGGGAGCAGCCAACTATATAAACCAATTAATAACAAAATCAAAGAAACACATCAACAACAATACAATAATAGTAGGGGACTTTAACACTCCCCTCACTGAAATGGACAGGTCATCCAAGCAAAAGATCAGCAAGGAAATAAAGGCCTTAAACGACACACTGGACCAGATGGACATCACAGATATATTCAGAATATTTCATCCCAAAGCAACAGAATACACATTCTTCTCTAGTGCACATGGAACATTCTCTAGAATAGATCACATCCTCGGTCCTAAATCAGGACTCAACCGGTATCAAAAGATTGGGATCATTCCCTGCATATTTTCAGACCACAATGCTCTAAAGCTAGAACTCAACCACAAAAGGAAGTTTGGAAAGAACCCAAATACATGGAGACTAAACAGTATCCTTCTAAAGAATGAATGGGTCAACCGGGAAATTAAAGAAGAATTGAAAAAAATCATGGAAACAAATGATAATGAAAATACAACGGTTCAAAATCTGTGGGACACAATAAAGGCAGTCCTGAGAGGAAAATATATAGCGGTACAAGCCTTTCTCAAGAAACAAGAAAGGTCTCAGGTACACAACCTAACCCTACACCTAAAGGAGCTGGAGAAAGAACAAGAAAGAAACCCTAAGCCCAGCAGGAGAAGAGAAATCATAAAGATCAGAGCAGAAATCAATGAAATAGAAACCAAAAAAACAATAGAAAAAATCAACGAAAGTAGGAGCTGGTTCTTTGAAAGAATTAATAAAATTGATAAACCCCTGGCCCGACTTATCAAAAAGAAAAGAGAAAGGACCCAAATAAATAAAATCATGAATGAAAGAGGAGAGATCACAACTAACACCAAAGAAATACAAACTATTATAAGAACATACTATGAGCAACTCTACGGCAATAAATTTGACAATCTGGAAGAAATGGATGCATTCCTAGAAACATATAAACTACCACAACTGAACCAGGAAGAAATAGAAAGCCTGAACAGACCCATAACCAGTAAGGAGATTGAAACAGTCATTAAAAATCTCCAAACAAACAAAAGCCCAGGGCCAGATGGCTTCCCGGGGGAATTCTACCAAACATTTAAAGAAGAACTAATTCCTATTCTCCTGAAACTGTTCCAAAAAATAGAAATGGAAGGAAAACTTCCAAACTCATTTTATGAGGCCAGCATCACCTTGATCCCAAAACCAGACAAGGATCCCACCAAAAAAGAGAGCTATAGACCGATATCCTTGATGAACACAGATGCGAAAATACTCAACAAAATACTAGCCAATAGGATTCAACAGTACATTAAAAAGATTATTCACCACGACCAAGTGGGATTTATTCCAGGGCTGCAAGGTTGGTTCAACATCCGCAAATCAGTCAATGTGATACAACACATCAATAAAAGAAAGAACAAGAACCATATGATACTTTCAATAGATGCTGAAAAAGCATTTGACAAAGTACAGCATCCCTTCCTGATCAAAACTCTTCAAAGTGTAGGGATAGAGGGCACATACCTCAATATCATCAAAGCCATCTATGAAAAACCCACCGCAAATATCATTCTCAATGGAGAAAAACTGAAAGCTTTTCCACTAAGGTCAGGAACACGGCAGGGATGTCCATTATCACCACTGCTATTCAACATAGTACTAGAGGTCCTAGCCTCAGCAATCAGACAACAAAAGGAAATTAAAGGCATCCAAATCGGCAAAGAAGAAGTCAAATTATCACTCTTCGCAGATGATATGATACTATATGTGGAAAACCCAAGAGACTCCACTCCAAAACTGCTAGAACTTATACAGGAATTCAGTAAAGTGTCAGGATATAAAATCAATGCACAGAAATCAGTTGCATTTCTCTACACCAACAGCAAGACAGAAGAAAGAGATATTAAGGAGTCAATCCCATTTACAATTGCATCCAAAACCATAAGATACCTAGGAATAAACCTAACCAAAGAGACACAGAATCTATACTCAGAAAACTATAAAGTACTCATGAAAGAAATTGAGGAAGACACAAAGAAATGGAAAAATGTTCCATGCTCCTGGATTGGAAGAATAAGTATTGTGAAAATGTCTATGCTACCTAAAGCAATCTACACATTTAATGCAATTCCTATCAAAGTACCATCCATCTTTTTCAAAGAAATGGAACAAATAATGTTAAAATTTATATGGAACCAGAAAAGACCTCGAATAGCCAAAGGGATATTGAAAAAAAAAGCCAACGTTGGTGGCATCACAATTCCGGACTTCAAGCTCTATTACAAAGCTGTCATCATCAAGACAGCATGGTACTGGCACAAAAACAGACACATAGATCAATGGAACAGAATAGAGAGCCCAGAAATAGACCCTCAAATCTATGGTCAACTCATCTTCGACAAAGCAGGAAAGAATGTCCAATGGAAAAAAGACAGCCTCTTCAATAAATGGTGCTGGGAAAATTGGACAGCCACATGCAGAAAAATGAAATTGGACCATTTCCTTACACCACACACAAAAATAGACTCAAAATGGATGAAGGACCTCAATGTGCGAAAGGAATCCATCAAAATCCTTGAGGAGAACACAGGCAGCAACCTCTTCGACCTCTGCCGCAGCAACATCTTCCTAGGAACAACGCCAAAGGCAAGGGAAGCAAGGGAAAAAATGAACTATTGGGATTTCATCAAGATCAAAAGCTTTTGCACAGCAAAGGAAACAGTTAACAAAATCAAAAGACAACTGACAGAATGGGAGAAGATATTTGCAAACGACATATCAGATAAAGGACTAGTGTCCAGAATCTATAAAGAACTTAGCAAACTCAACACCCAAAGAACAAATAATACAATCAAGAAATGGGCAGAGGACATGAACAGACATTTCTGCAAAGAAGACATCCAGATGGCCAACAGACACATGAAAAAGTGCTCCATATCACTCGGCATCAGGGAAATACAAATCAAAACCACAATGAGATATCACCTCACACCAGTCAGAATGGCTAAAATCAACAAGTCAGGAAATGACAGATGCTGGCGAGGATGTGGAGAAAGGGGAACCCTCCTACACTGTTGGTGGGAATGCAAGCTGGTGCAGCCACTCTGGAAAACAGCATGGAGGTTCCTCAGAATGTTGAAAATAGAACTGCCCTATGACCCAGCAATTGCACTATTGGGTATTTACCCTAAAGATACAAATGTAGTGATCCAAAGGGGCACATGCACCCGAATGTTTATAGCAGCAATGTCCACAATAGCCAAACTATGGAAAGAACCTAGATGTCCATCCACAGATGAATGGATCAAGAAGATGTGGTATATATACACAATGGAATACTATGCAGCCATCAAAAGAAATGAAATCTTGCCATTTGCGACAACATGGATGGAACTAGAGCGTATCATGCTTAGCGAAATAAGTCAAGCAGAGAAAGACAACTATCATATGATCTCCCTGATATGAGGAAGTGGTGATGCAACATGGAGGCTTAAGTGGGTAGGAGAAGAATAAATGAAACAAGATGGGATTGGGAGGGAGACAAACCATAAGTGACTCTTAATCTCACAAAACAAACTGAGGGTTGCTGGGGGGAGGGGGTTTGGGAGAAGGGGGTGGGATTATGGACATTGGGGAGGGTATGTGCTTTGGTGAGTGCTGTGAAGTGTGTAAACCTGGTGATTCACAGACCTGTACCCCTGGGGATAAAAATATATGTTTATAAAAAAAAAAAAAAAGAAAGGACAAATACCCAACTTTTGTAGCAGCATGGACGGGACTGGAAGAGATTATTATGCTGAGTGAAATAAGTCAAGCAGAGAGAGTCAATTATCATATGGTTTCACTTATTTGTGGAGCATAACAAATAGCATGGAGGACATGGGGAGTTAGAGAGGAGAAGGAAGTTGGGGGAAATTGGAAGGGGAGGTGAACCATGAGAGACTATGGACTCTGAAAAACAATCTGAGGATTTTGAAGGGGTGGGGGGTGGGAGTTTGGGGTACTAGGTGGTGGGTATTATAGAGGGCACGAATTGCATGGAGCACTGGGTGTGGTGAAAAATGATGAATACTGTTATGCTGAAAATAAAAAATAAATTTAAAAAAAAAAAAAAAAACCATAGAGACATGGGGGTATTAGGGGAATCATAAGAGAGTGGGGAATGTTGATAAAAGGGGGAAATAAATACGCACATGATTCCCATAATCCTGTTGAGACTGTGGTAGTTGAGAGGGTCATTAAGTCAACCCCCTGCACCTAAGATTTAAAAAATGTCAAGGGTTTTACTGGAGTTTATTTAGTAAATAAATTAAAATGTTTTCTGAGCATAAACTAAGTGGGGAGCAGAGCGTCCCGGAATAAGAATCAGATGACCTCTTTTCTTTCTTTTTTTTTTTTTTTAAAGATTTTATTTATTTGACAGAGAGAAATCACAAGTAGATGGAGAGGCAGGCAGAGAGAGAGAGGGAAGCAGGCTCTCCATGGAGCAGAGAGTCCGATGCGGGACTCGATCCCAGGACCCTGAGATCATGACCTGAGCTAAAGGCAGCGGCTTAACCCACTGAGCCACCCAGGCGCCCCAGATGACCTCTTTTCTTACTTAAACTCACATGCCCTTTGGTTCTCCAAGCCTCAGTCTCTAACACCCGTGCACTAGAAAGTGTGCGCCTTGTTATTAATTCCAATTTCCTATTCTGAGGAGCTATCACAGGTCATTTGTAAAGGCTGAGGAGTGATAAGGAGATCTCCAAGGGAAATCTCTGTCCAGTGCAGGAATCTACAGGATTCATTAGCACCTGTGAATATCCTAGAGTCAGAATGATTGCCAGGGTTCCAAAACACCTGCCTTCTGGTCTGCAAAGACACCTGTGTTTGTGAGCTGGTGCTGTTGCTGCTCACGGCTGCTGTTTTCTGGTCTTAGGAAGGTTGTTACCGAAATCGTTTTTATGTCACAACAGTGAAACTGCATTAATGCACCATATAGAGGGACAAGTTTTATTAGGAAGGCTTCCATATGTATAATTCTTCTAAACAAAGGCTGTTTTGTTTAAAGTGTTGGGCACTGTTATAAGCTGGGATGTAAATGGGCCTATCAGTTTGATTTGTGTGACCATAGCAGGCTAGTCAATAAATATTTAAATTTAATGGAGCTAGTAGTTTAGAACCACCTACTCTGTTTCTAGAACTGCCTAGCCATAGTAATTTGTTATGTGTCCTTTTTGCCACCAATGAAATTAGGTGTGTATATCAAAAATTCACAATGAGTGAGTCTTTATTATACATATTTCTTTAGAAAATTATTAAAATTTTAAAGCCCAATTCCAAGTGACTCACCCTTTAACCAAACCCAGGACAGCATATTTCAAGGTCTGCCTGCAGTGGTCTTACATGAAAAATGCAGTAAATTTTCAGAGGAAAACTAATTGGGGGTTTTAACTCAAAGAACCAAATGCTTTGTGGCCATGGTTCTGTGATTTCCAAATTGGAGGGATCCAAAGAGACAAGGTTTGTTACGATACATCATTTGCTTCCTCAACAACGCAGCATTTTGAGCAGCAAGTAGCAACCTCATTTCAGGCTTCTGTTTTCCTCGGTTGCCCAAGTGAGGCTGTGGCCCCTGCCCTAAAAATACAAGCATCCTGGCATTCTGTAAGAGCATTATAGATCATAGTTTTATTTCAGGGAAAAGATTATTGATTTGCTCATTTATTCCCTTCTCCCTCTGGTTCAGACTTCAGTGGGAAATTGAAACTTCCTTTATGCAGTATAATATGGCCAATCATAAGGGCAGCCTGCGCTTACCTGATTTGTAATGGAAGGTGACACGGGTGAGCGATTTCACATGGCTCCTCCTGCAGTAACTGTAATCAAGAGATAAAAGCTGAAGAAACTACACAGGCTGGCCAGACTTTGTCAGAATTACATACTGCATTTCCTCAGACCGAGATGTTTGATCAGTTGAGATGGAAGAATGAACGTAGGTAAATGGCAATACATTCGTTTTTCATTTTTTCATTTGGCTTTTACAGCCGGCCAATGTTCTCATTTTCCTGTGGTTATTAATTTGGCCTTTCAGGATCAAATCACCTAGTGAGATTAATTTAAATGATATTTTTCCATATGAGAGTCAGAAAAAAGACAAAACAAAGGGAGTTTGGTTCAAGGAGAAAGGGGAAGAAAAAGTAAATAAGAAAATGGTGATGAGACATTCTATGATATTTTAAAAGACACAGACTCAAGGAATAAATGAATATCCTTAGTAAAATGCAGAGAAGCCATAAAATGTTTTGGCAAGGCAAACAAGGCTTTGGTAGATTTTTTTTCCCTGTTACACTGTGGATTTTTCCAAGACGTGACATACATATTTGGTAAAGGGAAACACAGCTTTCTGTGTACCGTGCTGAGTGAAAACATTTCTAAGTTGGGACAATTGTAATATGCTAAACATATATGGAATAAAAGATAGAAATTATAAAGAAAAATAATAAAAATCCCATCAGTATAAAATCCTATATATAAACAGTACTGCAGTGCCACTGTTTGCAACATGGCAGAGACTCAGGACATAAAATCTTGGCTTTGAAGTGTATTGTGAATGCTTATATTGGAAATCTCAGGCTATCAATTTCACATGGGATTTGCTTAGTGCAAAAGATGAATCAAGATTAAAAAATAATAAACATAATAAAATGGCATCTGACCCATTTTCAAATCCAGAGAGAAATATCATTTTACAAATCCACATTTGTTTCTTTTGTCCTTAACTTACAGATACACTTAGTGTATTTCATTAATTGTGCCTGCTATAAATGACTCTGCTGGTGTCTAAATTGATGAAAGTGTCGAAAAACAGGGTGATGTGAGCAATCTCCCCCAGTCCCATCCTATACAAAATCAAAAGATGCATGTATTTTAAAAGATGGGTCTTAATCTAGAAATTGCATGCTGTGGAGTTAAGTAGGAAGACCCTTGTCTTTTTCCTACAGAGAAACAAATACCTTGTCTCAGCTGAGCCATTTTTTCTCTAGGATGAAATGGATCACTTTTGGTAGCAGATGTTCCACTCACCATGTCAGCAGTGTGTCCAAAAACGTTTAATGTAACACCTGGTAATCCAACAAAATGGGTTCTAATGGATGATAATAAAGAATTGTTCTATGTCCTGCCCTCCCCACCCTCCATTCCTTCCCTTCAGTAACAACTAACTACTTTAACAATAAGAGTTGTTTCCTCAGAGTTGTTGTATCTGCCTCTTTTTTTTTTTCCCCCAAATTATGTGGATACACTGTTTTCCCCTTAATGTGTCTGTTACACATTATCTGTTGACTAGCATGGAAATAGACAATTTGTGTTTTTACTCCCCACCTCCAGATTCTTTCCCCCCTATGCTGTCAACACAGTAAACTCATAATGTTTGTTTAAATCAGGAATCAGAATTTATATCATTATGAGTTCTGCAAATCCTAGTAGTATTCTATGATTTCTTTCTTACATACCTTTTACTTTTCCTGGAGTCAATAATTACATTACATTTTCATTTGCCTGGCATTCTATGTGTTTGATGAAATCTTTGTACATGTACAACCTCTCAATGTGGTTTTCAACATAATTAAATGTATCAGATAACCTATCATTTCCACTACTTAATGCTGAAGGCCTTTCTTCTGGGATTCTTTGGTTGTTGTGTTTCTTGGGTCAGCTACATACTTGTCATCCTGGGACATCCTTTCACAGCTCTCCTTAATTGATTCCCAATTTCTGGGACCCATAGACTTCTGGATGTACACAATTTTTTTTAAACATATACAATCTTTTTTCCTTCTTTCTTCCCCTCCCCTCCCTTGCCTCTCCCCTTCCCCTGCCTTCCCCTTATCATTCCATATACCAGATTGATAGTATGGCTGATAATAAAATTCTAGGTTGAAAATCATTTAGTCTTAGAATTTTTGATGATGCTGCTCCACTGTCCTCCAGCATCCAGAATTATTGATAAATCTGATGCCTTTCTGATTCCCTTTGCTCAATATACAACCTGTATTTTCTCTCTGTAAGTTCTTCTCTTTATTCTTGGTGTCAAGGTCATAATATGCCTTCATATGTCTCTTTTTTTCTTTTTCTCACTTTCCTGGGACTTACAGAGCCATTTCAATTTAAACACTTAAGTCCTTCAGTTTGGAGTAATTCCCCCATGAGATTTTTCACCCAATAATTACTTTCCACCACTTTTTGTGTTCTAACATTCTAGAATGTCTGTATATTGGGTGTTGAACTACCTAGACTGATTGTCTAATATTTTGATTTCCCCTTTTGTTCATCTTTTTTGTCTTTTTGTTCTATTTTCTAGGCACCTTTTCAACTCTACCCTCCAACCATTCTATTGAGTTTTCATGTCTTATCTTACTTTTTTTTTTTTTAAACTAAGAGATTGGCATGTTCTTTACCCTTTTCTGTGCAACCTTTCCATACTGCATGGCTACATTATGTTTTCTTACATCTCTGAGGGCATTGGCAAGGGATTTGAGGGATTGGAGTGGGCAGTGTTTCTCCTTACATTACCTGTTTTTCTGAGTTTCTTCTGTTCTGGTCTCTCTGATGTTAGAACTTTTCTTAAGTATCTGGTGATCTTTAGCTCTCTGTTCCTACTGAAGAGTGAAGCACCAGAAACCTGACTGAATATTTTGTATGCAAGAGGAGCTTATTGATCAAGGGTGATGCGTGGAGGTGGCTTGGCATAGCATATCCTGGAAAAGGGTAGTCTTTTTCATCAGAAGACCCCCCTAAATCTTAGAATCTATTTGTCTTTTTTCTTTAAGACTGTTTTTGCAGAGATGCTCTGTTGCTCCATTGCAGCACAGAAGTGTAGCACGTGTGGGAAGGAATATGCTTTTGTTTCTGTGCCAACCCCAGTGGATTTCCTGGTCTTCCACCCCAAACTGAGCAATTAAGTGGCAGTTCCATAATGAATTCTGCCTGAAGCAGATGTATTTTGTTCCCGGTCCACATCCCCAGTACCCTTACATCAGTGCCATGTAGACAGTAGGTAGACATTACCTACTGTCAGTAGGTGTCCTGCCACAAGCACTTGCTATGGGGCCTTCTAATTTTGGGGCTCAACGCTCTTTTCAAAGACCTCTAGGTCTGTAAAATGCAGCTGTAAAACGCAAGGGAGTTTATTCTCAGAGGTCAGGCCTCAACTAGTAGGCAAAAGGAGGTGGTGGATAATTGCCTTAACTTCACCTCCTGTGGAGGGACCATTCTGTGACACATTCTACATGGTGCCTTAGAGAACCCCCAGTGGGCCTGAGCTCCTGTTGCCCTAGGAAAAACCACTCCAGCAAGGCATCCTTTATACATGATTTCTTTCCTTCCCTCTCAGTCTGCCTTCCTTCATATCAAGGAAAGTATACCTCCCAAATAAACTACCTGTACCCAAGTCCTTATCTCACACTCTTTTCAGGTGACACCAAACCGTGACACTACCTCTAAACACAGGAAGCTTTTTTGAAGTTCCATGTACCCCAGAGAAGTAATATATAAGTGTAAAATGACCAATTTTTTAAAGTATGTTAATTCTACCCTATAAGTAGATGCTAAATAAATAATATGCTGATTAAATATTTGTACTTCTTATTGAAAGTGCAGACTCCAGACCAATTCCAGTCTGTGCTTTTATAAGGACTGCTGGGCGTTCTGATATAGGTAGATCATAGACCATATTTTAAGAAACACTGGACCTTGTGGCTTCAAGTTGGACCCTCTTTTTCTTTTTTTTTTTAACTGATGTGAAACAGTGCTCTGGGGTCATGCAGATAGTAGGTGTGGAGCTGGAATTCAAATCCAGGTGTCTTTTTCCTTGAAGCCATTCTGCAACTGACCATTTGCGATACCTTGGAACATTTTGTTTCTTCAAGAAAATCAAGATGGTAGCATCTACTCATTGGGTAATTAATAGAATTTAAGATGACTCCTATAAAATGCTTGGTGAGGAGGAAGTCACCTTAGCAAGTGTTCAGAGAATGGTAACAGTGTGTATATGTAGGTATGTTTGCACTACAGAAAAGCATTGAATTGAAAAAAAATACATGTCTTCTAAAACCGGAATGAGTCTGTCAGCCATTGGCAAACATCCATTGAAGGGTTCCACAAAGACTCCCAAGTCAGTTCTATAGTCAATATAATACTAAAGGGATCTTACTACCTGATGTAGCTGAAAGTCTTCCTCTAACACTTCCTCAGCTGAGGTGAAGACAAGGCTAGGAGCAAAGAGACATTCCTGCATGATCATACTGTGGGCTCACCGTGACATTGTTGGCTGAAGAATGACTTCTTAAAAAGATGGCTTTTAAAGTGATTGTTTTCAATTTGTAGTAAGATACTAAGCAGGTTTAACTTGTCCTCATTTCCTGTTACATGTACCTCGAGATGTTCAATAAATTGCTATTGATCAGTGCCAGAGTCTCCTAATGGCTCCACTTCCCCTTCGTGCTCTCTAGTCTATTCTCAGTAAGGCAACCAGAATGATCCTAAAAATGTAGGGCCATTTTCCTTTTCCTGCTTTCAACCTGCAGTGTCTTCCCATCACACTTGGAAGTCCTTGCCTTGGCCTCCCTGACCTACCAGGCTGAGTCACTGGCCTACCTCCTATCCTACTGCTCTCTCTTGCTCATAGTGCTCCAGCCACACTAGCCTTGCTCAGCTCTGTACATGCCAAACATGTTTCCTTCTCAGTGTGTTTGTATGTGCCATCCCCCTCTTCTGGAATGTACTTCCTTCAGATAGGGACTGACTTCTTGCCCCACTTAGGAGATTTACAGTTGAAAAAAGTACATTCACACTCAAGTTCCTTGAAACATACTTAACAGTTTTCTAATAACAGAGTCAAGCATCAGTTTCTACATTTAAGTTTATTAAAATTAAGTAAAACTCCTAATTCAGTTCCTTAGGCACATTAGCCAATTTCAAAGGCCTAATAGCCATATGTGGTTACTGGTGCCATATTGGCCGGCATAGGTCTAGCGGGGTATGTAAGGCATCTAAACATACAATGTGAATATACTTGTGAAGAGTTCATGTAAAGAACAAATGCAAGGTCTGAACACTGTCTTTGCACATACCTGTTTCCTAATGAGCATTTGTCATTCTTAGGACTTAACTGATATATCAACTTTTCCAGGAAGCCTTGTCATGACTCTCAAATGGAAACGAGTCCTCTCAATTGTAAGCTATAAGAGCACCCTATATGTCTCTGTCTTCATTTTGTCATGCCTTGTTCTAACCGCTATCCATATCGTTAGATTTTTATATCTCCCTAATTTGTCCATTTCCATGTGGCCAGGAAGCTGTCGTCATTGATTCTCCAGAGCTTGGCCCTCAATAGATATTTGTGGAACAATTAAATTAATTATGAATTAATTAATTAAATAGCCAAAACTTGAAAGAAAAGGAAGTAGGGCTAACCCTGTTGGAACAGAGATGCCAGGGCGTCAAAGGGGAACCAGGATGGTGCGGTGATGGGGCAAAGACAGAAGATTAGTTCCTGCAGGATCTGGGGAGTCAAAGAGGATAAGCTAAGAGAAGTACCAGGTTTAGTAACCAGAGGATCATTTTATGGGAATCCACAGAATCATTTAGACAGACCTAAGTTCACGGACAGCCCTGATTTAAGAATGGTCGATGCTTCAAATGTTGTGAGTAGGATTGGAATCTAGGGCCATTGCCCAGTCTTAAATGTTGGGTCAACTGTGCTCCTTCTACTGACTGTAGTTCCCTCTAATGGCAGCTGTTAAATCTGTATGCTAATTGAAACTGTGAGTTTGGGGTGCTGTGTGATTGATGGGCATCTGATCTAAAGATACTTAAAGGATGGAATTATTGGAGCCAGGAAGAGATGTGATTAATCAGACCAGACTGTTTACTAAGTGGCCCCACTAAAACACTACAGTGAAAAGCAGCAAAGAACTTTGGTTCCATCCATGAGGCAAGAGGGGGGTGTGTGTCAACATGTACACACAGGATGTTAAAGGGTGATTTTCTAGCCTATAAGAGATTGGGGTTGGGGGATTTTTCAGGACATCATCGTATATTTATCTTTTAAGTTTGTTGACACTCCCCATCACCATTAGCAGATGTAGAGGGCCTTGCTCCTTGTTTGCATTACAGGAGTCCTGGGGGTTGGGAGAATGACTGTAAAAAACAATACAATGAGTAGTTCTTTTATTTATATTCTTAAGGCCTCAGTGTGAGTCTAAGCCTTTCTGTTTCCCTGAAGATTCCTTTCCTTTTGCTGCACTACAAGGGGCTATGGTTCCCTTTGCCAATATGACTATACCAAGAAACCAGGATGCAAGTCAAAAATTCCTAATATTTACGTTGAAAAATGACAATAACATAAGTACTTGTCTTGAATAATTGTTAATTTATTAACATCAGAGTTAATTGAGTCTTGTGTCTGGCCTACCCAGTGGACAGTCTTATTTATTGTTGAACACTTGGCCCCAACAGACACCTTAGACGTAAGTCTAAGCTTAGATAGCTGTAGACTGTCTGAAGACCTGGTCAGGATTGTTCCTTTCAAGAGAAAAATTGGACTCATTGTTGAGACTGTGGAAACAGACCTCTTCTGGGTGCATGTTCCCTGAATCCTAAACGCTAACACCCCTCACTCCCAACCGTTACATGGGTACCTTAACTGCAGCTTGGGCAGGGTGGAAAGACTTCTACAATGCAGAAGGGACACTCTGCTTGAAAAATCAGGGTAGTAGGGGAGGGGAAAGAGGGAGTGCTTTGAAAGTACTCTGTAGGGACCCCATACACCCAACTAAGAAAGATGTAGTGGTTCTTCTCCCCTCTCATGAAGACTTAGTATCCCCACCATTTTCTCGGCTTCCTCACCCAAGGAATATAAAAGGATATACACATGGATGAACAAACACTTCTGTTTTCTGCTCTAATGTCACCTACTTGTGCAAGCAAAATGGTTTTAAGAAATGGATCCCAAGTTCATGAAATACTCACAGAATTAGAACCCATGGATAATAGTTAAGGGCAGAAGCCTCAGGGAGCATCAAGTGGCATCCTTACTTTTCCTTTGAAACTATCTAGCCAGGAAATGATTCAAAATGATTTATTTGCTGAGAGGTATAGCTGTGACCTTTACAGAGTAGAAATTGAAGAACCAGTCTTGAAAAATAATAAACTCACAATCTTTAAGTGCTACTGTCCCAGTTTCCTCAAGGGTAAGATAAGAGCCTGAGATGTAGTCACGCCCTAAAAAGGGATTCACTCATTGTCAGAGTGCTGAGTGACCTAAGAACATGCTATGCGATGAGAGGAAATAGCCGAGTCAGAATGACTGACACCTTTAATTGTCAGCAGATGGGACCCTGAATTATAGGTAAGTATTTTAATGGAGTCATAGTGTTTCGTGGGCATATCGTGATTATTTGTAGGCTCCTTTTCACTCACCATGTTCACTCCTTTCCAGTCGGTAATTATTGCTCAAAACCAGCTTCCCTTTTCACATGTAAGGATAGAAGTGTTTACTGTGAACTGTGGACAGAAGTAGAAAAAAAATTACCTTTATTGAGCACAACTCATTTTTTCTTGTGAGTTGATTATTATCTGTATGCTTATTTCAGATAATGAGTTATTACTGCTGGTAATGCCCATTCCTTCTTCCATCTGCTGTGCCTTGGCGCATGGAAGTTGATTTTTTTTAAATTGCTACATATCGGGGTGCCTGGGTGGCTCAGTAGGTTAAAGCCTCTGCCTTCAGCTC
Source organism: Mustela nivalis (assembly GCF_964662115.1). Lineage (NCBI taxonomy): Eukaryota > Metazoa > Chordata > Mammalia > Carnivora > Mustelidae > Mustela > Mustela nivalis. The sequence goes on along the minus strand of NC_139022.1, from coordinate 79,382,915 downwards.
AGGTCATGATCCCAGGGTCCTGGGATCGAGCCCCATATTGGGCTCTCTGCTTGGCGGGGAGCCTGCTTTCTCCTCTCTTTCTCTCTGCCTGCCTCTCTGCCTACTTGTGATCTCTGTCTTTCAAATAAATAATGAAAAATAAAATCTTAAAAAAAAAAGAAACAAAAATCAAGTTAAAGAGCACGTTGGCCATTTTATTTTGTTTTATTTTTTTAGAGACAGCATGCAGGGGAGGTGCAGAGGGAGAGCGAGAATTTTAAGCAGACTCTATGCAGCACACAGCCTGATGTGGGGCTCATTCCCACCACCCTGAGATCATGACTTGAGCCGAAATCGAGAGTCAGACACTTAACTGACTAAGCCTTTTAGGTGCCACACCATTTTATTTTTAATACTAGTTAAGTTTTGATTTTTCTTAATATTCTAAAAAAAGCAGGACATGAAACAAAAGAACAGCCACAAGAACATGGAATGGAGAGTGAGACAAAGATGAGGCATCTGTAGATTTTTCTTTGCCAATGAGGGACCGTCTGAGATAAGGGTGGGGTGTGTAAATAGAATTAAAGTTATCAACCACTCGGTTTTCTCAGCTGACTTCTGCAATTTAGAGAGAGTGCCTTTGAAAGAGAATGGAGGGGCCACACCATAAACCAAGTATTCAGAATAAAAGCCTTCAGTTGTGTAGCAAATGGGACAGTAACCCACTGAGGATTAATAGTAAGGCGATTCCATTGAAAAGTATCTCATTATAAGGATTGTGACAAGAAATTGAGCAGCTGTATGGTTGTCTGATTAGGAGACTACAAAAATTTATATGCCCCAAGGTTCTGCAGGGTCTTTGACTGGGTCTAGCACAGTGCTACCAGGGACACTGTACAAAAACCCAGCCATGTGCTTCATTGACACACCTGTCATCACTGTGGTAACAGCAGAGTAAGGCAGTAGTAACATCCCCGCGCTATCTTATCACATCAAAGAGAAATTTGTACAAACGGACATCTTAATAACCACATGAATATATTTTCATTAAAAATAGTATTTATAAAATGAATCACTTTTCCAACCAAATAAAAGCAGCTGCTGGTATTAACACAATTACTTAAAAGTCTCAGATCATATTAAAATGCTACCCAAATTGGATTTAAGTTATGTTACAATATTTTTCAAAACCAACATTGAATATTTAATGGGTAATGGGACTGCATCATGCATCTTTTCAATTTATTTCCTGTGTTATTTTCTTTTTTAACTTGGTGACTAGAAGGAGAGCGTAAAATTGATAAATGTTTTGCATCTGGCATAAGACATTTCCCGTTGGTGTGAGTGCATTAAAAATAACAACGGACTCCAGAGTAGACAGCATCCACTAAAGGGGCTTCCAACCTCAAGTTTCATAAACTCCGAACAGCTATTATGTAAGCAATTGCTTACATCAGCTCAGAATTCTAATGCACAATGGAAGTCATCTTAGAGATTTCCTGTGTCCCTCTGAGAGAGGCTCTCCAGGTCGCTTCTCCTTGTCTCTTCAGAGCTGATCCCAAATTTTATTTTTCTTCAGGTCAAACCATGGTATACGTATTTTTAAAAGCTGATAGCAATTTTCTGAGTGACCCAGTTGCAGCCTCAACATTGCTACGCTTTGCCTCCTAACACGTGCTTCCTCCTCTCAGCACAGGGACTTGGGGCTCACAGTTCTTTGTTTCAGTCATTCAACAATTACTGACTACATGTCTGCCATGGGCAGGGCACCAGGCTGGAAAGATGGCCGCTGCTCCTGGTTGACGGGGTGTTGCCCACAAATCCCTATGTTGAAGCCCTAACACCCAGTACCCCAGAATGTGATCGTGTTTGGACACAGGACCTTTAAAGAGGTAACAGAGTTACATGAGGTTACTGAGGTGGGTGCTGACATCCTTAGAAGAAAAGGAGATTAGGACACAGAAAACAGAGAGGGATAACCATGTGAAGACAGACAGAGAAGTAGGCCATCTAGAAACCATGGAAGTAGGCCTCTGAAGAAAACAAACCTCCCAAGACCTTGACCTCAGATATTTAGCCTCCACAATCGTGAGGAAATAACTTTGTTACTTAAGGCCAGACTGTGGCATCTTGTTATGGCAGCCCTAGGAAACTAATTCAGCTGCTATATGTATATGTATGCTAGGCTCCTGAATTACCACAGATGATTACTCCATACAGCCTGAATGTGGAAGGCCAGAGCACACAATGACGTGTTCTTCTCTTAAGAATATTACCAGTTCTGGGGTGCCTGGGTGGCTCAGTCATTAAGCATCTGCCTTCAGCTCAGGTCATGATCCCAGGATCCTGGGATCAAGTCCCACATCAGGCTCCCTGCTCAGCAAGGAGCCTGCTTCTCCCTCTGCCACTGTCCCTGCTTATGTTCCCTCTCCTGCTGTCTGTGTCTCTCTCAAATAAATAAAATATTTAAAAAGAAAGAAAGAAAGAAAGAAAGAAAATTACCAGTTCTGAAACCTTTTTTAAGGTCAATACAACATGTATGTAACTTGGTCATTAGAAGTCCTAGACCAAGAACCTTCCACATTGTGGGCAATTTTCTCTCTTCAGTGTGGCCTTGCTTGTCTTCCTTCAGGCATTTAATAGTCACTGGCATCAAATATCTCTGCAGGTGGGGAGGGACTGGCTGAGCCCTGCTTTGGTTTTTTGCTTTGCCATCTACTTATTTATAAAGTACCAACATACATGTACTGGTAGATTTTCAAATTTAGTCTTAAAAGCTAATGATAATGGCATTGTCAGTACTTTGGGTAATTTAGCAGTTTTCAGATTTAATAGAAAAAAGTAAGACCACTTTAGGTCCACAGTTTTATAAGACTCAAATTTATATTGAGAAATCAAATGTTTTCTCTATTTTTCATAGATTGTTAGAATAGAACTATCTCCTAGATGCTGTTCCTGTTCTTCCTTGGTATGTAGCAAATTTATTTTTTGTTTTTCATTTTCTTTTTTTAAGATTTATTTATTTATTTATTTATTTGACAGACAGAGAACACAAGTAGGTGGAGAGGCAGGCAGAGAGAGAGAGGAAGGGAAGCAGGCTCCCTGCCAATCAGAGAGCCCAATGTGGGACTTGATCCCAGAACCCTAGGATCATGACCTGATCTGAAGGCAGAGGCTTTAACCCACTGAGCCACCCAGGTGCCCCTTGATTTTTGTTTTTTATATATGCTGTCAACAAAAACACTCCTTGTATTTTTAGTCCTGTATCTTTTTTCCCCATTTAAAAAACAAAAACAAAAACAAAACAAAAAACAGAGAACAAAAAACAAATTGTTCAGGGCTTTCTTCCCAAACAAACCAAAGTCCTATATCAAAGACAACCTATTAGAGATATTATGACTGAAAGCTTGCATATCTTCTTGAGTACACTGTGGTTTAGAGGTGTTGCTGCTGATTTACCTTTTCATTTGTGCTAAATAAGCAACCTATGCAAACAGCATCCAAAACCCATTAGCATCAGGAGTTCTGAACCACTTCTTCCCATCCATTTTCTAGATGCATTAAATACACTGTATTAGAAGAAGACAGGTATATGTCTACTTGTCCAGCTGCATCATTCTTCCTATATGAGCAATCCTGGATTGGGTTCCCTCCTTGCCTCACTGAAGGTAGCCTACTGTGCCTGTGATGGAGGCTGTTTGATGGCAGACTTCCTGGGGCAGCGTTAGGAGCCTTGTGATAGATGGAGGAGGGCCCAGCTGTCCTGACGCAGCACTGAAACAGAAAACAGTGCTGTCAAGAACAAAACATAGTTCTTTGTAGCCAGGTGAGCATGGCTACATCTTCCCTTAAAACTTCCATGGATGGTTTTCTTCTTAATATGTTTGTTTCTGTAGAAAAGGGAAGACCAAGTGGACTTCTTATCCTTGCCCACGAGAGGAGCCACCATTAGTTTGTGTATTTTGAGAGGTCTTCAGTTATATTCTGAAAATGGTGTAGACATCAAGCAGGTCTCCTTTGCTGATGGTCCTGTGGTTTACCCTGACCGATGGCAACACAGGCATCACCTGTAGAATGGAAGAAAGAGCACTTCCCACCTCTGCGACATTTGGGGACATGTTGATGCAGAACTAGTGCACTTTAAATGCTTCTTCTCGTCTTCTCATCCCATCTCCTATTAAGGTAATCCAGTATGATTCCTCACACAGAAATCATCCTGAACAGCAAGTGTTCTCAGACTTTGGCACGTAACAGAGTCACCTGGAGGGTTTATTAAAGTAGAAGTTGTGGGGTGCGTGGGTGGCTCAGTGGGTTGAAGCCTCTGCCTTCGGCTCAGGTCATGATCCCAGCATTCTAGGATCGAGCCCCACATTGGACTCTGCTTGGCGGGGAGCCTGCTTCCCCCTCTCTCTCTCCGCCTGCCTCTCTGCCTACTTATGATCTCTCTCTCTCTCTCTGTCAAATAAATAAATAAATAAAACCTTAAAAAAAAGAAGTTGCTGGTTTGCCACCCCAGAGTCTCTGATTCTGTAAGTCTGTGGAACCAGGGAACATGCCTCACTAACAAGCTCTCAGGTGATGCCAGGCTGCTGGGTCAGAGACCCCTCTTTGAGAACCAGTGCTATGGAGTGTTAGAACTATCCATGCTCCTGTTCATTAGCATCACAGGTTTGGGAGACTGGTGTTTTGAACTTGTTAACAAGATTTTCATATTCCTGGCATTGATATCACTTGTGTACAAGACCCCAAGTCCTAATTTGTTAAACTTGAATCCCTGGTATCAAAAGAGTAAGGGAAACATTATCTGACACTGATCTAGAATTTTCTATCTTTACTTCCATTATCTCATCCATGTCTCCAGACAACCCCAACACTACTGCTGCTGCTGCTAATGATGATGATGATGATGATGATTGAAAATGAGGTACAGAAAGAGCAAGTGACTTCCTTCAGATCAGTGAGATAGTAGAATTAGGTCTGTTACCCAGCTAACTCCAGACTTTGATATTCACACAGAGGTATGCGAAGTCACTGTCTGAAGAGGACATACACAATGTTAGTTTTTAAAAAGCCAATTTTAAGCAGTTCCATACACAGCCCTCCCTTAAGCTGATGTACCCAAGAGAGGTGTAGAGCTCGCTCAGATCCTCAGCTGGGAAGCTCTAGGTTTTGAATAAGGGATAATTCAAAATGTTGGTGTAGGTGGTTGGAAAATGACTCTAGTGAGCAAGGAATAAATGCCTTTGTAGTCAAGTGGTTTCTGATTCTTTGGTTTGAACAAGGTTGAGAACAATCCAATCGAATAAGCTGGCAGGCCATTAACAATGTTTGATGAAAACTGGGAGACGTGAGAGTTCCCAGCATTGAACCTTGTAGCTGAGAGTCAGACTCCCTCCATTCACATTTACTTATTTATATGAATAATAATTAATGATAAACTCTCTCACTTTAGCAATACTTAATATTCACCCATGGTTACAGAAACCATTGGGGGGGGAACCCTCCATTTCATGTTATTGAAAGATATACTTCAACAAAACCTTATTTTTTAGTTTAAAATTGTCAAACTTGGGGCACCTGGGTGGCTCAGTGGTTAAGCCACTGGCTGCCTTCAGCTCAGGTCATGATCTCGGGGTCCTGGGATCGAGCCCTGCATCGGGCTCTCTGCTCAGCAGGGAGCCTGCTTCCTCCTCTCTCTCTGCCTGCCTCTCTGCCTACTTGTGATCTCTGTCAAATGAATAAATAAAATCTTTTAAAAATAAATAAATAAATAAATAAATAAATAAAATTGTCAAACTTAGGGGCGCCTGGGTGGCTTAGTCATTTAAGTGTCTGCTGGTTTCAGCTTAGGTTGTGATCTCAGCGTCACCAGATTGAGCTTTACCTCTGGCTCTGTGCTCAGCATGCAATGTGCTGGAGTTTATCCTTTCTTCCTCTCTCTGTCCCTCTAAGCCCCCATCCGCCACACTCTCATCCTCTCTCTCTGTGTCTCTCTAAAGCAAGTAAATCTTTTTAAAACTCTCAAACTTAAGAACTAAAATATATTTTGTTACATTGATCAATTGTGTAATAATAGTTAGTATAATGTTCTTTATTATTTAGAAAGCTTGTGGTCAGGGTATTTTTATATTTTAAATTTAGAACATGTGTTTGCAAAGAGGCCTAATAGGTTGGTCAGTCAAATCATAAATACATGATTTATGCATAACTATATACTTAAATGAGGTTAGAACTCTCTGGGGTAAGTGGAGTGGAATTTCCAGTTCAAGGAGAAAAGGGGATCGTGTAAAATTTCCTTCTACTGGAGAGCTTGATCCTGTGGCTAATAAGTGGCTGATGACTGTTCCAAATTTCTATGGCATTGAGATTCCACTGGCCCCATTTTTAAGAGTGACGGCCAGGTTTTATGTAAGGTTTCCATAATTTACAATATGCCAGACATTTTACCCATCATAATAAAAATATCCAGAGCTAAGATGAAAATATAACTGTTAATTTAGAGATATTGGTGGAGGGCATGGTTTCTGAAAATTCTGTGGAATCAAATGAGCACAAATTTTGGTTCCACATTCAGCTCTGATTCTCTGCCTCAGAGCAAGCTCCACACAGACCCAGAGAAATGGGTGTCTCTGGGACTGTTCTCTTCCTTTCCCTCCTCCCCTCCCTCCACCCTCCCTGAAAATCTTACAGTTCTCTCATGAGGATTTCATCTTTGTGAAATGAATGTTTGTCATTTATTATCACATTTATTATGACATTAAGATTTATAATAAGAAATAGATATTTGGCCTTCCGCTGGATTCCTGGCACAGAGGTCCCTAACCCTTAAAACTTCCTTGTGGGTGACAGTTGTGTCTTTTGTTATGTTAATGAAGTGATTTAGAAAACACCTAAGGGTAAGGGCTGGTTCCTAGTAGAGCCAACCTGGTAAATGGAACTTTGAGTCCCCTGACCTCCTGGGGAGGGGAAGGGACTGGAGATTGGGTTGAAACACCAATAGCCAATGATTTAATTATTCATGCCCATGTGATGAATCCTTTGTAAAAACTTGGGGATCTTGGGGAGCTTCTGCATTGGTGCACATGTGGAGATTCAGGAAGAGTGGGGCTCTCAGAGAGTATGGACTCTCCCATAACTTGCCCTGTGCATCTCCTCCATTGGACTGCTCCTGAGTTAGCCTTTATAATAAACCCATAATCCAGTAAGAACAATATTTGAGTTCCGTGAGTCACTCTTGCAAAATATTTGAACCCAAGGAGAGAGGTTATGGGAACCTCTAGTCTCTGGCCTAGGTCAGAAGTGCGGGAGACAACCTAGGCTTGCATTTGGTGTCTGAGGGGGCAGGGGGTGGCAGACAGTCTTGTGGGACAGCCCTTAACCTATGGAGTTTGATGCTGTCTCCGGATAATGTCACAATTGAACTGAATTTATAGGACACCCAGCTGCTGTCAGAATTGCCTGGGTGCGTGGGGAAACTCCTCTTCCCCCATCGAAATGGGTATCAGAATTTTCAATCCACAGTGGAAGTCTTTAGGCTTTACCTACAGGCATGTTTTAATTTAGAAACAATTCTTGCCAATTATTATTAAGAAGTGAAGAAACAACTTTCTTCCTGTCGTAAGATGAGAAACTACTGAATATTCCCATTGATTTTCTAAAAACTTGAACTTTCCTGGGGTGTCTGGGTAGCTCAGTGGGTTAAATCCTCTGCCTTCTGCTGGAGTCGTGATCCCGAGGTCCTGGGATCGGCCCCGCATCGGGCTCTCTGCTCAGAGGGGAGCCTGCTTCCCTTCCTCTCTCTCTCTGCCTGCTTCTCTGTCTACTTGTAATCTCTGTCTGTCAAATAAATAAATAAAATGTTAAAAAAAAAATCTGAACTTTTCTCATCAAATTTGGCAGGAGGTAGAAATGTAACACGTCTACAAATTTAGCAGGGCAGCCTAAGAGCACTAGGGTGCACTCCTTTTTCTTTCATGCCTCCAGAGTGGTGGTGGAAGCTGGTTTTGAGCACCCCAAGTGGAATGAGACATAACGTAAGCGTTACTTCAACCTCCATATTTAACTTTATGATGTGTCTCTTGACCTTTCTTCCACCCCTTAGGAACTGTCTGTTTTCTATGAGAGTGTCCAGGTTTAAAAGGTAATGTCTGATGCAGATAGGTCCAGATATTCATTGTGAAATATGCAGATTGCCTCCAACATACTGTGAACCAAGATTCGTGTTTCAAAATCTTAGTGAATGAAACTCTTCTTTTCCTAAGGCTCTCAGGAAATCTTCTCACGACTTAATACTAATAAGTGTACTAAATCTCTGGGTGCTGAAATGTAGGGTCATTTGTTTTCTTTTAAATTATATTCTGTATTGTTTCAATTGCCACATAAGGGTGTATTGTTTTCGTAGCTAGAAGATGACAATAAAACTGCTCTCCGAGGGTAAAGAGAAGTGAGCAAGAGAATCCTAAGCAGGTGAAGTGAACCAAATTCATCCCCTTCCCAGGTCAAACCAGACAAATGAGATATTCAGGATTGATGTTTCTTTTTATAAGACTATCCCCTCACTCCAGTGAATTTTATTTTTGTCCACAGGTTTTAATACTCACTGTTGGAAAATTCTCAGCTAACCAAAAATTTCAGGCTTTTCCCTACTATTGTGGCCTATGGAAAGAGGAAAAACAGCTGTTTGATATAATGCTAATCATTCTTAATAGCAATAAAGACACTTCTGAAGTTCTATGATACTCCATACTAATTCTTAATAAGTCAAATTGACCAGAGGGGTTTTTTTCCCCCCACAGAATCAAGAAAGGTTTTTTGTTGTTGTTTGGTTTGGTTTTGGCTTTTTTCTGCCAGGAAAAATCAGAACCACTAATGCTTTATCTCTTAAGATACATTTCTAGCTCAATCTTTTCTGTTGAGTTTCTGTTTTCCCAGACAATGATTCACCAATGTATTCTGCTGTCCTGTGGTTATAATTATATGAAGCAGTTGGGAACAGGACGAGGCTGCAGTAGTCTTGAGACCCTGTTCTTATGTTGTCCATTTCTCCCATGCCCTGCCCCCCCCTCCTCTGCCCCAGCATGTCTGCGGTACCCCTTACCCTCACCCCTGTCTCAGAGTCCTGTTCTCATAACCATCCTTACAGACTCACGCTTCTTTCTTTACTGTAATCCCAGAGTTGCGCTCAGACCCCAGTGTCCTAGCTTGGATCTCTGCGTAGCTCACCATTCCTTTGCTCCATCAGACTATTCCTTTTCAAATCCTGGAGAGTAAGTTGGTTTCAAATAACCCTTAAACATCTGCAGCCCATACCTGTTAAAAGCAACCCCCCCCCCACCCCACCCAGTGGAACCTACCAGGGTGGGCATGCCAGGCCAGCCCCAGCTCACCCCTTGGGTCTGCTGAGTCTCAGAGCCACCAGAAGAGCACTGCGTCATTTCAGGCCCTCATCCCTCAGGCCACCTCCCAACAAACACCAGAATCCTTTGGTCCTTCCTGCCTCTTTTCACCTGGGCTCCCATCTTGGCCCTTCCAGGAGAAAAGAGTGCTTGGGTTCTCTTTTGAACCTGGTATTAAGAATGAAATACACTCTACTCCTTTTCCTACTCCTTTTTTAAAAACACAAAATTTGACAAAAGGAGGTGGGTGCAGGCTAGGTTCCGGAGATGTTTTTACAAAATGGTGGGGAAGGATTTACTCTTGAAACAGTTCTGATCCTCTGTACTTGCTCCAAAGGCCTTGACCTTGTATCATGACCCTCATGGAGGCTGCTCTGTGCTCTGGCTTCTTGTGACTGGGTCTCTCGTCATCGGAGCTGAAGGGCAGGCCCCTGCCTTTCCATCTTTCTGTCTATCTCCCAGGGGAGCCTTTCCAGGTGCATTTAAGAGTGTAGCGGTTGAGTTAGAATTTGATGAGAACCTTGGAGGAAAGAAAAAGCACAATAGCTTTTGAGCCCTAGTCTGAATTGCTTCAAGCTTCCCCTCATTCTGGAAAGTAAAAGTCCCCAGGCAAGAGGCTTTTTTTAAGAGTGCCTCATCTTTGTGTTGCCTGTGAACCCAGAGTGCCCTCCAGTGTTGATTAGGGTTAATCACAGCTCACCATTTCTTAGAACACCCTAGAATGGATGAGGGAGATGCATTTTGACTTGGTGATTTGCAGTCAGTCCTATTTTTCTGCCAGATGCTTCTCTTGTGTTCGTCACAAAGTTCAGTCTTTCGGAGAGCTCCTGAGGTATTTTGAAAAAGTCACTTTGATTTTCCTTTGTGTAAACTGGACTCTGAAAAAGGGCCATTTCTACAGAAATTCATTTCCTAGACAGAAACTCTCCCACTCCTAAATCTTTTCTTTTTTTTTTTAAATATGCCTCCTTTTTAAAAATCTCATTTTATTTATCTTTTCAAGACATCCATAAAACTGAAAAACTAGTCAGTTCACATTTCTACTTGGCCCTCAGAAGGCAAATGCTTGACCAACAAGTTTCTTCTTGTTGATCTGAATTTTAAATCTCTACAGTTGCACTTGAACTTTTTCTACTGGTCTCTACGCAAATGCAAATGACTTCTAAACTTCTGCAAACCTTCTTTATCTTCATCTAGACTGTATAAAAGCATGCCTCCCATTTTGTTTAAACAGCCCAGTTGTCAGACCTCCCAGCGCACCACCTCCAGCCATCTGCAGTAGTTAGGAACCTTCACAAGTGTTCTGTGCACCAGACTTCGAGAACCACTGAGTTAAGCAAAGAAATTCCTTGCTTTTCCTCATTATTTATTTATTTATTTTTAAAGATTTTATCCATTTATTTGACAGACAGAGATCACAGGTAGGCAGAGAGGCAGGCAGAGAGAGAGGAAGGGAAGCAGGCTCCCTGCTGAGCAGAGATCCTGATGTGGGGCTCAATTCCAGGACCCTGGGATCATGACCTGAGCCGAAGGCAGAGGCTTTAACCCACTGAGCCACCCAGGCACCCCTCCCTTATTTATTAATCTTATTAATTAAAACATCTTATCCCTTCAGCTCATCATTTTTGCTGCCTCTAGGGCTAAATATTCTCTGTAGTTCCAGCGTGTATGCATGTATGCGTATGTGCCTGTGCATGTGTGTGTCAGAATTGTGGTTGTGAGGGATAGGGTGGAGGGCAAAGAACTTACTGAGATACAAAAGTCAAAACTACCTGTTTCTGTGGCTTCAACCCTTAGCAACAGTAATTCTGCTGTCATCCTTTGGATTACGTGGTGCTGAGGCAGAATGTAATTTTTATTTGATTCGTCTGATTGACTGCTAAAGACCTTCTTAGGCAGCAGATCCTAGTCAGAAGGGTAACAGCCTCAGGAAAACTCCCGTTGGCAAGGAGGAATGGCCCCAGCTCCCTTAGTTCTCTGGGGTTGGAAACTCTACCTTTAGGATTTACCTTAGTGCAGGAGAGCCCCGCCAAAAGGGGAGAAGGAGCTTCCTCTGGAACCTGAGCCTGACCTGACCTTTGGTCACCTCTGCTGTGAAAAACAAAAAAGAATCTTGTCTGTTAAAATGCAAGCAGTTGAAATAGTTCTAAACCCAGAGTAATACAATTTGCATAGCTCCAAATCAGATTAGTTGATAAAGTAGCTAGTGCTTTGCCTGGAGCTCCGGCATATTACTAGGATTATAATCTTGGGGTAGTTGTCCTGAGAGGACTCTTGCTTAAATTGAGATTGTAATTTACATCCCAAAAGATGCAAGAGTCTTAAAGGTACAGTTCAGTGGATTTTGATGATTGTATACATCCCTGTAACTGCCACCAAAATCAAGATAACACAACATTTCCATCCTCCCCAGAAGTTCCCTCTCACCCATTTTCAGTCAGCCTCTTGACTACTCACCCTAGAGGCAACCACTGTTCTGATTTCTGTCACCAAAGGTCAGTTCTTCCCAGTTCTGAAATGAATATAAACACAGTGTGGAACATTCTGGGCTTTTCAGTCAACAATAATGTTTTAAAAATACCTCCATGTTGTTTTGTTGCATGTATTAGCAGTTCATTTTTTCGTTATAAAATAGTCCCATTATATCAACACATCGCAGTGTGTTCTTCTGTTCTCCAGTTGGTAGATGTTTGGATTGCTTCTAGTTTTTTGTGGGATTTTCTGTGTATGTGGAGGGAGAGGGGTCTGTTTTTAGCTTTCTGGTCATTCTTATACAGGTCTTTTGAGCAGCCTCAACTCGGTTTAGGTTTTCATTTTTCTTGGATAAATACCCAGAAGTAGGATTTCTGGGTCATATGACAGATACATGTTTAACTTTATAAGATACTGTAGATTCTCTAAAGTTGTACCATTTTACACTCCCACCCCCAGCGTGTGAGAGTTCCGCTGGCCTCACACCCTTGCCAACGCGTGGTGGGCGTGAAATGGTATCTCCTTGTTTTAATTTGCATTTCTCTGAGGACTAGTGATGTTGAACAATGGTAACTCAAAGTTAAGGCTGTTTTTAAAAAGAATCCTCACTTTTTTAATTTCGAAAGTGTGATGGAGCAATGTCACAGGGGAGCCTAAACTGAGTGTGTTATCTTGAGCACATCTGAGAGGCTGGTCAGGGTGTGCTTGTAAAGACTGTGACCACCCCCCTTCCTTGGGGGGAGAGAAGCCCCTGAGGGAAGAAGACAGGAAAAGGAGCCAAAGAGACAAAGCTGGCACAGCCACCCAGTCAAAGAGAAGGACCTATGACAATTGTACACTTTCTCTTCCCTCAAATTTCAGCTCAGTCAGAGGAAATGGCAGATGAGCTATAAAAGATGTCCTTGAAGGAATCTTTTGAGCTTGATGGAGCCCAAGATAGGAAAAGAGGAATTTTGATACTGGGTGAAGGAGCCTTTGGGTCCAGGCCTATGAGTAATGATGGCAGGGCCAAGTCTGGCACAAAGAGCAGCCTTGGCAATGCACAGCACTAGTTTTGATTCCCATCAGACTAATCATTACAGCAGCCCCCGCCTGCATCTCCAGGCCCCAGTGCACAGCCTGCCAGCCCCCCAGTCCAGCTCTTCCCTTCCACTCATGCCTTCCTTAGACCCAGAAGGACAAAGCTCAGACATCCAGAGACTAGAGGAGAAAGGAAGTGAGTGGGAGAGGCAGCTTGATGGGTTCTGTACAGGCTGAGTTTCTAACAGGGATGGAGGGCTGCTCAGTCAGGAACCTGAGGAACTTGAGCAGGAGAGGAGGCAGCAGAGCGAGAGGACCCCAAGATCTGCCTGCCCTCCCTTCAACCTCAGGAGGCTGAAGGAAATGGAGAACAGAAGACCAGGCCACCAGCTGTCTGGCCTTAGCCCTTCATGCCTTAGCACTAAGCCCACCTCCCTGCCCACCACTAGGCCATGGCTGCTAGGCCCTGGGCTGGGTGATTTTCAGTATTTGTAAGCATCTCAAGAGAACAATAAAGCATTTGGTGTAAAAAGAAGGAAAGGAAGAAAAGGAAGGAAAGAAAGAAAGAAACAGAATCAAATGGTTAAGTCCATATGGCAATTCCTCCAAAAACTAAACACAGAATTATCCCATGATCCAGCAGTTCTCCTTTTAGCTCTAAACCCAGAAGAACTGAAAGTAGGGACTTGAAGAAATATTTGTACATCAGTGTTCATAGCAGCTTTATTAACAATAGCCAAAAGAGAGAAACAACCGGAGCCCACTGATGGATGAATGGATAAACAAATGTGTGATATATACACACAACGGAATATTCTTCAGCCTGGAAAAGGGTGAAATCCTGACAATAAGATACCACACCGACAAACCTCGAAGGCATCAATGTAAGTGAAATAAGCCAGATACAGAAGGACAAATACTGTATGATTCCCCTTAGATCCAGTACCTGTTGTAGTGAGATTCACAGATACAGAAAGTGAAGTGGTGGTTCCCCGGGGCAGGGAGTGGAGGTGGGAAATGGGCCATCACTGTTTATAGGTATAGAACTTGCGAGATGAAGAGTTCTGGAGATGGATGGTGATGATATTTGCCCAACAACATGAACATATCTGATGTCACTGAATTGTGCATTAAAAGGGGTTTAGGGACACCCAGCTGGAAGAGCACACGACTCTGGGGTTGTAATTCCAAGCCCCGTGTTGGGGTAGAGATTACTTAAAAATAAAATCTTTAAAAAATTAAAAAATGGTAAAAATGGTAAATGTTTATGTTGTGTGTATTTTGCCATCATGAAAACCCATAAACAATTAAGTGGCTTGCTCTAGGTCTTACAGCTAATAACCAGCAGAAGGAGGATTCCAGTTTAGGGGGTCTGATTCATGGCCTGAATTGTCCACCCCTTTGCAGAGATGCTTCAAAGTCGTGCAGTGGCAGGTGAGCAGGGCATCCTCTGGCTTTGCTGGGTACTGAAGGCCTTTCTATCTGTCAGTAGGTTCCCAAAACACAGAAACAAAAGACACCACAGGGTGATGGCAAGCCTTTATTCATGGGTGCATCTGAGATGTTCCCTGGGCATCTCCAGATGTGGTAGCAGAACAGCTAGACTGCTCTTAGTTAACAGGGGGAAATGAATGACTGATACGGATCTTATAGCCCAATTAAAAAAAAAAATCTGGAGGACACCTGGGTGGCTCAGTTGGTTGGACGACTGCCTTCGGCTCAGGTCATGATCCTGGAGTCCGGGGATCGAGTCCCGCATCGGACTCCCAGCTCCATGGGGAGTCTGCTTCTCTCTCTGACCTTCTCCTCATTCATGCTCTCTCTCACTGTCTCTCTCTCAAGTAAATAAATTTTAAAATTTAAAAAAAAAAATTTTTAAAAATCTGGTATAACTGAGAAGTAATAGGGAAACAAAACTGGACAGATGTGTGATTTACAATAAGACAGATGTGCAATCCAAGTACAGTAGGACTTTTTAAATTACATGGCAAACTATACTCGGCATACCTTTTCGGCTGTAGAAGTTATACCAAAATCTAAAATAACCTTTTGTTTATTCCTTTCTGCTTAACATGATCCAACAGATTAAGTGTTCTACCTCTGGAATATGGCAGAGAACTTGCTATAAACAAATATGTGATAAATGCTGGAAGAGGCAGGAAGTATAAATCACTGTAGGAATACCAAAGACAAAGCTGTTAATTCTGGGCAGTTCTGTTGCATTCACGGGGAGGGCCCAGAAGTATAAACAGGAATTTTGCAAGCCAATGATAAGGGTAAGAAGGAAAGAGCCGAGCTGAGGCACTAAAGGGTGTCTGTCACAGGGGGTTGCAACCAAGACCCCGTGATGAGGGAACCTGGAAGCTGGTTTTCTTAGGTGTAAAGCTTGCATGAGAACTGCCTGGGCTGCTGTTGGAGATACAGGTTTTCAGATCCACCTCAGCGCTCCTAAATGTGGATTCTTACAGGAGTGGAGGCTGGTAATGTACATTTTCTTTTTTTTTTTTTTTAAGATTTTATTCATTTATTTGACAGACAGAGATCACAAGGAGACAGAGAGGCAGGTAGAGAGGTGGGGGAGCAGGCTCCCCACCGAGCAAAGAGCCCGCATCTGGGCTCGATCCCAGGACCTGAAGGCAGAGGCTTAATCCACTGAGCCACCCAGGAGCTCCATTTATGTGCATTTTCAATACTCTTCCTTGTTATTGCATTGCCACTGACATGCCAGAGAGAGGAGAGCAGGTGAGCTGTGCAGAGGATGGGCATGAGTGCTATGAGAAGCCCGGAACTTGGACGATGGTATCCCGGGGCATGGTGATGGACCAGACCAGAGATGGATGCCAAGAGGCTGGAGCCAAGAGGGACCTGAAGAGGAGGAACATTTTCCCAGGTCCTCAGTAGAGGTCTTGTGGAACCCCATGTGGGCCTTCCAGCCCTGACTGCCACAGCTTGACTGGTGTAACCTGACGGGGACATGAAGTTGAAGCCAGGTTCTTTTACTAAGGATGCTGTTTCCCCATTCCTGAAGATTAGCAGGCAATTTGAAGAGGAAACCTCTCCCACCCTTATGAAACAAGAATACAAATCCTGCAGGGAATATTTGGTCATTACCTTGTTGGCAGTAATAACCACTTATAAGCTGCAGGTGTTCTCAAAAGCATTTGAGGGATAATGCTAGCCTTGGCCAAAACCCCAATGGGGGAGAAACCTTTCTTGGCTCTGTTGTACTATGTGCCACTTTTGTTTGTCAGGGTGCCTTTAAAAAGTATGTAAGGAGGAAAATGACAAACCCATAGATCAATTGTATAGCAGAAAGAGCTTATAACTTTATAAGGAAAACTAATACTAAGCAAGACGCCTTCATCAGGAATGAAATCTAAAATCTTCACAAACTCTGCTTCCCCATATCTGTTTGAAAACAATCTTCAAACTATCTTCATCAGCTCTGTTAATTTTGAGTCCTGGTAACACAGACAACGCCAGTGACTAGTTGAGAGTGCTGCTGATATTTTGGACTGGGTAATTCTTTGGGGGTGGAGGAGCTGTTCTGTACATTGTAAGATTATTTAGCAGTATCCCTGGCCTCTGCCCACTAGATGCCAGTAGTAACTCCTCCTGCAAGATCATGACAATCAAAAATGTATCCAGACATTGCCAAATGTCTCCTGGGATATAGTTACCAGAATTAGCAAAACACACACACACACACACACACACACACACACACACACCAGGGTTCTTAGTTCAGTGCGAGTTTCACATAAGCAAACACATACATTTTTTAGTATAAGTATATCTCAAATATTGCATGGGACATACTTATACTAAAATTTTTATTTTAAATCAAATCTGGTGGCCTGCCTATTATCCATTCATCCTATGGAAGTGGGGGGGCGGGGGTTGGGGAACAGGATTGTTGATGTATTAACCAAGAAGATGTGTACAAGATGCCTGGTGAATGGTGGGCATGCTCTAAATATTCTGGGAACATGCGGCAGGCGATGAATCTGTTCCACCTGTGTCCCTCTTGGAGGTCGCAGCTGGTACTCAAATCTTCCTCTCTTTTGCCAAAACTGTCATCAGAGTGGGTATACTGTCCTGAGCAGGAAGGGAGCCCACATAGGAAGCTCTCAGGGCTGGGAAATACCATTCCAGTTGAAGCTGGTTTCCTAGCCTCCTATGCGGGAGCAGCCACCTGCCTGGGTTCTGGTGCTTTGTCATCATGGGCTCCCTGAGTTATTAGATCATTTCTCCTCAGCAGCAGCCACAGAAGGTGATAGGGAATGAAAAACTGCTGCATTTGTCCCAGACTCAATCACTCTGGGTTTGATTTTTTCTGGCGCCACAGCCCTCGAAAAACATTCTCTAGGATATGCCAGGACCAATCCTTTCTACAGTCAGTAGCAGCTAGGAGCTGCTTTCTGGCCCAGGATTAATGACCCAAGCAGGCAGCCTTTCCAGAGAGCAAAGGTGAAATTTAACTCTGGGTAGATGCCTGACATTTTGAACAAAAGGGAAGGGGCGAGTAAGGAGAAACAGCATTTGTATGTCTCCCACAGGGTTATAAATCAAGGATGGGCAGAAGTGAATTGGGTCTCTGCCAACTGTTGAACTGATGTGGGCTCCTAGGTTTTGTTTTCAGACAATCTGAATGGAAGCAGGCTTTAAAGATGTATTGTCTGAGGTATCTCTTTGAATTAAATACCAGCTTATTAATTCCTGAGAATTTTATTTTTCCAAATGGAAATCCAGTTTGTGTGTGGGATGTATTAATTTTGTCCATGAGAAAATGCATTCATTGCTGTAGGGGGAAGCCCCCTTTCCTATCTGGCTGTGGGGGAGATATACCATTAGAAGCTGGGGAAATGGGTCAAAGGCTTGCGCAGTTTTCAGTGAAAAGATGAATAATTTCTGGGATCTAATGTCTAGAGTTCTATATATATCATGGGGACCATAGTTAATAATCCTATATTGTATACTTGAAATTTGCTAAGAGGTTGATCTTAAGTATTCCCTCCACAACCCCCATGCAAAAAAGGTGAGGTGATGTATGTGTTATTTAACTTATTTGTGGTGATCACTTCACAAGGTGTGCACACATCAGATCATCCCATTGTACACCTAAAATATATACAATTTTTATTTGTCAGCCATACCTTAATAAAGCTGGAAAACAAAAACAAAAATGGATCACTCTGTGCACTAAAGCAAGTTCCACCATATCTCAAAAACCACCAAGCATACTCTTACCACCAGGAAATCAAGTTAGATATCATTTACAAAAACAAGACAAAAACAAACACCCTCCTATATATTCCCTAACTTAGAAATTAGGGAATAGATAGATTTTCAGAAAATCACTTTGAAATATTCTAGGCAAACTGATCATAAAGGAATCCAGGAGTGGGTTCTTCATTGGTTAATTAAATAAGCTTTTACTGAGTGACCACTTTTTGCCATATTTCATACTAAAGATGAATAAGACATGGCCCCTGGCTTAAAGGAACAGACTTGCAGATAAAAAAATGAGTCTCTCCTGTGGCTTTTCTGTCAGTCACTGTTTTAAGCGCTATGGGAATTCACAGGATACCAAGAAAACTCACTGGAGGAAGTGATTACCTTTTAGTGTGTCCTGAAGAATTTTCAGAAGTCATTTCTCTCTACTTGGTAAATAGAAGACTAAAATAAAGTCTAGGAATTCTCCAAATTGATATGGGTGGGGAGTGGTGAAGACGCCAAAGTATTTGCAGATAACATTTCTTAGTGGCCAGCTGGACATAGAGAAGGACAAGAGTAGAGGCTGACTGTCCCATTTCTGGTGTGAAAGGCTTCGAGGAAGGTTGAGTGCCTCCAGTTGGGCGGGGCCTTTTAGGAAGGATCTGGTGTCAGTAAGCTAGAAACCTGAGACCATGTGAAGGGTGTGGTGTTAAACTGGATCCATGTGAACCACAGCTGGTGACGGGACTTGGAGGGTGACATCTCCAAAATTGTACTGCTGTCCACTGCACTTGGAAGGGGCCCACGATGTCCCCTTCCTTAAGGCAGAGCCCCGGAAACCAGAGCTCCCAGGTCATGTGGTTGCACGTATTTCCCAGCCCATTAGAATGGAATTTCTTTGACATAAATGGCAAAGCTCTAAGGGTCATTTTGGGGCTGAATCATGAGCTAAGCAGCTGTTTTACTTGTCAAGTGTTAAATGATTTGTTCTGGATCAGAGACTACAAGGCAAAAAATGGGGCCAGAAAAAAGGAGCAGGTAGAGGGGGCAACAGTTGGCAAAGATGTATGAGTGTGACCTTTGGCGTCAGCCACAAAGAGCACTCGGGCTGACCTCTGTTGTCATAACACAGGAAATATTATGGCTCTCTCTTTATCCCCACCCTGGGGAAATAACTTTCACCTAAAAATGGTTCCCATTAGTATTCTTGTGTCATATCATTGAGAATCTTTAGGGAATAGATAGAGAGCTTTTGTTGATCACGAGCGAGATCTTGCTGAGGCCATATGCAAAGAACAAAAAGAATTCCTGATCTGGAATAAAATAGGAGACGTGAAGTTATACAGAGCACAGTTTAGGGGGGAAAAAAAGTATTTTACTTACACTATATACAAAAATAAACTCAAAATGGATTAAAGACCCAATAAGGAGACCCAAAACCTAAAAACTCCTGGAAGAAAACATGGGCAGTAATCTCTTTGTCATGGAGCATAGAAGGATTTTTCTAGATAGGTTTTCTGAGCCAAGGGAAACAAATATAAAAGCAAAATAAAATGGTTTTGCATAGCAAAGGAAACTGTCAATAAAATGAAAAGGGAACCTGCTAAATGGGAGGAGATGTTTACAAATGATATATCTAATAAGGAATTAATATCCAAAATATATGGAGAACTTACACAGCTCAAAACCAAAAATAAAGGGAGCCTGGATGGCTCAGTGGGTTAAAACCTCTGCCAGGGTTTTGGAATCAAGCCCCACATTGGGCTCTCTGCTCTGCGGGGAGCCTGCTTTCTCCTCTCTCTATGCCTGCCTCTCTGCCTACTTGTGATCTCTGTCGGTCAAAAAAAGAAAGAAAGAAAATCTTTAAAACAAAACAAAACAAATAATAATAATAATAAAAAAAAGAAATGGGCAGAGGACCTGAAGAGATCCTTTTCCCAAAAAGACACACAGATGGCCAACAAACATGTGAAAAGACCCTCAGCATCACCCATCATCAAGGAAATACAAATCAAAACCACAATGGGATACCACCTCACTCCTGTCAGAAAGGTTAGTATCAAAAAGATAAGAAATAGCAAGTGCTGGCGAGGATGTGGAGGAAAAAGAACCCTTGTGTACTGTTGGTGCATGTAAAAATGATACCGTCACTGTGGAAAATAATATGGAGATGCCCCCAAAACTAAAAAATAGAAATATCATATCCAGTAATTCCAATATGGGGTATTTACCAAAGAAAATGAAAACACCAATTCAAAAAGATAGGTGCACCCCTGTATTTATTGCAGCATTATCTGCAACAGCCAAGATATGGAAACAACTCAAGTGTATAGGACAGATGAATAGATGAAGATGTGGTATATCCATCCAATGGAATATTACTCCACCATAAAAAAGAATGAGATTGTACCATTGCAACAACATCGATGAACGTAAAGGGCATTATGCTAAGTAAAATAAGTCAGAGAAAATACAAGTCCCACATGATTTCATATATGTGTCATCTGAGAAATCAACAAAAAACAGAAACTGTTAAATCCCAGGAACAAACTAATGGTTGCCAAAGGGGAAGGGAGAGCTGGGATGGACAAAACAGTTGTAGGGAGAGGGAAATACAGGCTTCCAGATAGCAAATGAATACATCATGAGGATAAAAGGGACAGCACAGGAACAGAGTCAATGGTATAGTTAGAGTGTGGTGACAGATGGCAGCCGCGCTGGTGGTGAGCAGAGCCTAACGAGCAAAACTTGTCAAATCAGTATGTTGCACACCTGAAACTAATGTATAGAACATTGCGTGTTTACTGCAGTTAAAAAATAACTGAACAGTATTCTAAGGACAGCTACTTTAAAAGCAGATCGACTGGGTTGCTAATATACAGAATGAATATCGTTGTTTTGCCGCAAGTCCTTTTTCTCAACCTTTGGGCATTTGTCAGAACTAATGGCAGTTCACAAGTTGGTTTAGTTTTATTTTGTTAAGTTCTGAAAGGGCTCCATTTCTTATCATGGACCTATTCTCCAGAGAGAATTTCTGATGGCTTCACCTGTTCCAGACATAAGGTCTTAGAATCAGAGAGGAACTTAGAGCTTTAGAGTCTGTTAGTCCAACTTTTTACCTGTTGGAAGAATTCTTAATATTTAGTTATGTTTGCTTTTCAGTTTCCTAAGCCAGGGCATTAGCTTATGCAAGAGATTATGTATTAATATAAACCTCTAATGGGACGCCTGGGTGGCTCAGTGCTTTAAGCCTCTGCCTTCGGCTCAGGTCATGATCTCAGGGTCCTGGGATCGAACCCCACATCAGACTCTGCTCAGCAGGGAGTCTGCTTCCCCCTCTCTCTCTGCCTAATTGTGATCTCTCTCTCTCTGTCCAAAAAAAAAAAAACCTTAATATAAACCTGCAAACATACACAGTTGTTGTTAAGTAAATATTTATGTAGGATAGAGAAGGAAAGTCAATGTGTCCCTATATATGCTATAAGATAATAAGTGTAAGTATATAAAATGTGTAGTTACAAAGTAATGAGCTGCCTTTTTATGCATTATGATACAAGCTTCATTTGTATGTGGTCAAAATTTACCAATTCTATCGGCTACTATAGTATATAGTTACATAAAATCTTTGATAAAATTTTAATTGACCTACATTATCATAATACTAATGTTATACTAGTGTCTGTCTAAAAAAGAAAATCCCAAAGAATCTTTGTTGAAAACAGAAACACGTATACACACTTCTTATGCTATCCGCTTTTTTCAAACCCTTAGACTCTTTCTTCCAGTGGAGTTTGTGAAGCACCATGCTTGAATGAGTCATTCATGCTTGCACCAGGAACTCTTCCTGGGAAGGCACTCGTAGTCACTCTTTCCATATTTGAAGCCCTCACAGAAGATAATCCAGAAAAAATAAGCCCATGAATTTCTGACTTTCAAAAGCCACTAGGAAGTTTGCTTCTTTGAAAGCATGGTTAGGATGACAAGTCACACTCAGGAACCAGGGGTATAACGTGACTTCCCTCTGCTGTTGACCACTCACTCTGCATTCCCAAAGGTAGGACCAGAGCTCAGAGACAGAAAGAGAGAAACTAGCAGGAAAGATGAGCTGGTTGATCGGTCCTGCTCTTAGAGAGAGATGCCTCCCGCAGCTATGTGGACTTGGACCCTTGGGCCCTTTCTCTGGGGTGTATAACTCCAGTTGAATTGACTCTCTCTTTTTAAAGGTATGGTTATGTGCTGCGGGCAGATCCCTGCCAAGTTTTGTTTTTGTTTTTGTTTTTGTTTTTTTGTAAAGATCTGTTTATTGGGAGAGAGAACACAGAGGGCCAGAGGAAAAGAAGAGAGGCAGACTTCCCGCTTAGTGCATAGCCCAACACCAGACTGGATATCACAACCCTGAGATCATGACCTGAGCCAAACTCATGAGTTGGATACTTAACCGACTGAAGCACCCAGGCAGCCCCCCTGCCATTTTTGTGTGTGTGTGTTTGCTTTGTGTGCCAGTGTCAGCAGTCCTGCTACATGATCGGCTCAAAATGCACCTGGCCTCTGCCCCAGGAATCCAAAATTAGCCTACGACTAGAGTTACCGGTTTAAAGATCAAAGGTCTGTGAATATTGTTTTCTTTGCGACCTGGAGACGCCAGGGCAATCTCTGGCACTTTCTCATAGCTCGCCATCAACGAGCACTATAGTGTCAATGTTCAGATTCATTGCAATCGGAATGAACATTAATTTAGTTCTGAGAATTGTATGGAGACTGAATAGTATCAAAATTGTCATCCCACTTTCCTTATCCTTTCTTCCCATCACGCCTTGTACTGGAGAAAAATCAAAGGCTTACAACTCTTCAAAAAGTTCCCCCCCACCCCCGCCTTTTCATTAAATAATATACAAAGGTTATAGAATACTCAAACAAATAATGCCAAAAGTGAAAATCCCCTGCTAGTACCCACCCCATACCCTGAGTAGCCATTTAAAGTAGGAGCCATTTAAAATAGCCTTAAAAAAATAGTTAAAAGAAAAGAAAAGAACTTTTTTACAAAGCAAGCAGTGTAACTTGGACATTTCCCTGATCAGTTCAGAAAGATCAACCTCATTCTTTGCCAGTAGTTACACGGTTTGCTTTTGCATGGCTGTATTATAGTTGATTTAACTTTTCCCCTCACCCTGGCTTCTTTCTCTTTTTTTTATTTTTTATTTTGTTTATTTATTTATTTATTTATTTATTTTATTTTTTAGTTTTTAGTTTTTATTTATTTTATTTTTTTAGCAAATGAGGAGGAGGTGAAAGTCTCTGCTATCAGCCTCAGGGACTGTCTGGCTGGTTCTGAAGTCACAGATGACATTAGATCCAGGACAACCTGAGTTTCTAGCCAAGTGTTAGTGTTTCACATTGATTAGATAGTATTTATTTTATAAACCAGTGACCTGTTGAGGGGATAAAATTTTATTTCTGTAAGAATAAAATCAGAAATTTATCTGATCTTGTTCCCTTCCTAAGTGTGTTGCCACTTGAGAAAAGGGATTTGAGCTACTTTTCCAAAGAGAATTTTGGTTTTCACTGACAAATACAGGCAATTTACTTCTACTGCTACTTTACTATTTTTGCTACTTTTGCTATTTACTGCTACTAAAATCTCATCTCCCATAGATTTATTGGCTATTAATACTGATTTCTAATGTTTAAGAACATTGAATCTGTGTCTCGTGCCTAAAATCTGTCTTTTGGAGACTCCTGGAGAGTCCCATGTTAGCGGGTGGGGGGCTCCCGGCTCAGTGGGGAGTCTGCTTCTCCCTCTCACCCCTGTTCATGCTATCTCTCTCTCTCTCTCTGACTCTCTCTCTCAAATAAATAAATAAATAAATAAATCTTAAAAAAAAGAAAATCTGCCTTCTTACCAAAGACTGTGTCCCACAAATATCACAAAACTGGTTCCCAGATATAGACTGGTAAAGTAGGTGCTCATTAACGACTACATCAGCCACTAAGCCCCCCAAAAGAGCACAAAAGCCAGCATTCTTCCACATGCATCACATACTTCTGCCTTGGCTCTCTGAAAAATTTCAGACAGTCATGCAACTGGGGAGGCAGCTGGTTTCTGCAGTCCTCCAGCACATTGGCTCAAGGCTTGTAAATGGCCTTGATTATTATGCAAGACGCATAATGCTCTTATTAGTGCCATGCTGATGAGTGCTGTGCAGGAACTGCTTTCTGTAATACCCTAACTGAGATCCTTCCTGGTGTGGAATTTACATTATATGTAGATACATCTCTCAGTATGACATTTTAATGGGTATTTTTTTTTTTTTTAAAACAAAGTCCAAAAGACAATTAGAACCACCACCCATGCAAGAATCACTTTTTTTTTTTTTTTTTTTTAAGACAAGAAAGGCGTGGTGCCAACAGTGGGTTCATTTAAGATGATCCATTTTTCTAAGTGCAGATGAGTATCTAGATGCAACAACCCACCTTCCTGGATGCATGTGGCCTGGTTTCATATGCTGGCCCTTCACTCCTGTTGATGTCTCCCTGCTTCTTGATGTTGAGAATTTTATTCTCAAATTCAAATGTAAGCCATACTGAAATCAAAATGGGGAGAGGTCCTAGGAATCCATAGCTGAACAGTTACGGTGTCCACTTCATTCTTTTGTTAATTTTTGGATCCAGATAATGGTATTATAGTTTGTAAGAACATCTGCAGGGCTATTTCTCAGGACTGTCACTGAGTCTGTCCCTCATCTGGGCCATAGAAGATCATCCATCAGTCTTTGACCCCCTTTCCCAGGAGCCATGTCCTAAATGGGGAGTAGCATTGGTCTCCCTTTCTAGGACTCCCTCCTCCCACTCAAGGGCTGTCCTCCCTTTCTCCAGGTCAGAGGGTTAGAAGGAAAATGTAGCCAACATCTTGGCTACTCTCATCGACTTCTTAAATATTGATTTGAATTGTAGCTCTAACTTGAGTGTTAGGAACTTAAGAATTCGCTCTTTGTTCAGGACCCAAATCAGAAAAGAGATTTCGCTAGGGCTCTGGAGAAAATACTCTTTGGGATAGATGCCTCTGCCTCTTCTGTACCCCACCACACTTTCTTCATAAGCTGTTCCAACACATGTGGGACTGTTTGTTTTGTCTGTTAATTAATTTACCTCTTCTCCTAGACTAGAAATCCTTGAGGACGGAAAAGAAGTCTTACTGGACTCCACATTGTGGAGCATTGTGACTAGCATATATAGGTACTCAATGAAAATATGAATGAATAAGCAAAGTAAATTAAGATGATCACTAGGCAGTAGGGAAATGCAAATTAAAACCATGATAAAATACCATTACATACCTATTTGATTGGCCAGGGAAAAACAAAACAAAACAAAACCCTAAACTGCCGAAACAATGGTAGGAAGGGTCTGAAGCAGCTAAAAGTCTCTCACACTACTGAGGGGAATGTAAAAACATACAGCCATTATGGAAAATAGTTTGTCAATTTCTTATAAAACTAAACATAAACTTATCCTATGACTCAAGTAGCCTATTCCTTGGTGTTTTATCCAAGAGAAAAGGAAAACTTTGGGACATAAAAAAATCTGACTGAAATGTTGACAGCTGCTTTATTTATAATCCCCTAACACTGGAAACAATCCACTGTCCTTCACTGGTGAGTAGGTGAACAAACTTGGACCTACCCACAAAAGCCAGTTGTACTCGGCCGTGAAAAGAAACAAACTATTGGTAAGTGGAACAGTCTGCGTGGATACATTATTCTAAATCTATCAAGCCAGATTAGGATTCCACTTAGATGACATTCTGAAAAAGGCAAAACTATAGGGACAGAGAAAAGACCAGTGGTTATCGGTGGTTAGGAAGGGAGGAAAGATTGATGGCTAAAGAGCAGAGGGAAGGAATGTTTTGGGCTGATGGACCTGATCTGCCTCTTGATAATGATGGCGTCCACGTGACTGTGCATTTCTCCAGCTCATAGAACTGGAAACCTGAAAAGGTAATAAATTTTATGATACACGAATTACTAATTTAATTTGGTAAAGTAAGTCAAGGTTGTTTTGCTGTTAAGTGTGAATGTAAAAAACATCAGAAGAAAAGTAGGTGTCCAGCCTCAGTGATCTGGCATATGTTCCCAGAGGAATATATGGCACTTGGTAGAGTCACTGAGACTATATTGGTGAGTAACAAAAACAGAGTTCCTACTCTTCTGGTGGGGAGAGGGACAGAGAGAAAACATGTCATCAAATCAATGCAGTTGATGGGTTTGGATAGCAGTAAATGCTGTGGAAACAATAAGATAGGCCTTTGTGACAGAGAGTGGGATTGAGGGTTTGGCTTCTCTGAAGTGATGATCTTAAACCTAGGAGAAGGTGGGAAGGAGGTATCAACATATGCAAAACATATGTAAATATCAACATATACGGAGCAGTCCTGGGAGGGAAAATAGCAAATGCAAAGACTCTAAGGGAACTACAATGGGGATGAGATGGCCTGAAAGACACTCTCACTTTCAAACCTCATAGAAAGGACAACTAAAATAGAACAAATGCCCATAAGATGAAATTAAGCTTTGAATGTTCAAAGAACTGTGAGCCGGTAAGTCGGGCCTGAGCAAGAGGGCAAGGGGAGCCGCAGAAGGTGAGCTCAGGTAAATAGCTAGGGATCTGTTTCTGTTGGCTCCATAGACTGTGGTAAGGCATTTGGATTCCGTCCAAACGTCTTGGGAGTCATTGAACGCTTTTAAGCAGCAGAATGAAGTGCTCTTGTTGACATTTTAGTTTAGTTTATTTCTTTTTAGTGATCTTTACACCCAGTGTGGGGCTCGAACTCACAACCTCAAGATTCACATGTTCTTCCAACTAGGCCAGGCAGGTACCCCTCAATTTTGTTGAAGTAATCTCTACACCCAACGTGGGGCTTGAACTCATGACCCTGAGATTACGAGTCGCGTGCTCTACTGACTGAGCCAGTCAGTCGCCCCCTCTTACTGATCTTTTAAAAGGGTAAGTCTGGCTGCTGTTGGGGACAGTGGCCTGTGATAAACTGGGGTGGGGTGTCCAGGGAAAAGAAAGTGAAGCTTCTGCTGTAGGTCAGGGGTACAGTGCCGTCAACGAAGGGCTTGGTGGTGCCAGGGAGATGAGAAGAGGTAGGTGGCTTTGAGTTCTGCTGGAAAGAAGGAGCTTTCAGAGAGATTGGCCCTTGAGTGTGGTGAGGGGAAAAGAGGAATCGAGGATAAGGTCTTGGTTTTGGGGATGAATATCTGAGTGGCTGGCAGTGTGTCATTTGCCAAAACAGGAACATTGAAAGAAATGTGAGAGTTTTCTTTGGTAGCAGAGTGAGAAATTAGAAGTTCCATTTTGGACACAGTAACTCCGAGATGCCCATTAGACACCTCTGTGAAGAGGTGAATAGGCAGGTGGAGATGGGTTTCTGGAGCTCTGGAAAGAGAAGAGGCTATGTTCCAGAGATCCTGGCCTATAAGTGGTGCTTAAAGTCATGGAAATACATGAGTCTGCCTAGAGAGCACCTGGATCCAGAGAACAGGACTGACAATCAATATTTAGGATACACTGACTTGGGAGAGCTAGTGAGAGAAAGAGTCACATAAAGAAACTGAAGGAAAGCCAGTGAGCTGGGAAATAAACTAGCACATGTAGTGATGAGGAAGACAAGGGGAAAAGTTCTTCAAAAAGAAGAAAATGACCAGCTATATGGAATGATTTAGACAGCTCAAATAAGACGAGGACAGAGAAGTGCCTATTAGATTTGGCAAGACAGATGACCTTGACTGGCACAGCTTCTGTGGTTTTAGGGGCAGAAGCCCATTTGCGGTGAGAAAGTGGAGACAGTTGCTCTAGGCCATTCTTTTGAGAATGAGGACAGAGGAGTGGCAGTGCAACTGGAGAGTCCTGTGGAGGTCAAGGTAGGGTTTTTTCTTAGATGGTGGAGATGGGTGTGCTGATGGAATGACCCGTTGAGTAAGATGAGAGGACTCCATGAAGAGGGCCAGAGAGGAGGGACAGGAGATTATCGTTCTGTCCTTGAGAGAGAGAAGGAGGAGTCATAAGACAGATTGGCTTTGGATTGGTTACAACAGACCAACTGCCATTGCTCCTGAGGGAAGACGGAGGGCGCAGACAGGTGCAGGTGGATGGGAGATTCAGGAGCTTTGAGAAGGTGAGAGGTATGCCGTTCTCTCTGTGATTGTGTTCTCAAAACAGTAGGGTAGGGGTCAAGAGCAAGAAATTGAACAGACTGCTAGGGATTTGAAGAGAGACAAAAAAAAGGGGTACAATAGAATTTTGGAGACTGGGGAAGCACATACTGCAGAGAGAAAAATGGACCCCACCCCCTTTATATAAAGCAAGAACACAGTGCGTGTGCACACACACACACCATGCAGGGACCTGAGACCACTTCACAGCTGATGAAATACAGAAGGGTGTGAGCCGCAATGATCAGGCTAAACGTAAGCTGCTGGACAGAAGATGATACCCCTGAAGAAAATGCATTTTGAGTTGGGGACTCTGACCAGCTAGCTCTCCTCTGGGATTAGGTTCTATTTGTAGTTCAGTGTCCTCTGTGGGCTGAAAACTGCTCAAGTAGAATCACATTGCACTCAGTCTCTTCCCCCACTGATGTGAGAGTGAAGAGCAGTATTTCTAAGACCAGCTATCAGAAAGGAGAAGTCTTAGGCGAGGCCTGCGGAGAAGTCCAGGCAAAAGCCAGGAGCCTGAGGTTTCATAGAGAAGAGCTGAATTTCTCCAACTTAATTGCTTTCAATCGTGTAAGCAGCAGAGCTGTAACTACAGAGAGTTGTGTGGCTTTCTCAATGCTGTTGTAAGAAATCACTACAAACTGATGGTTTTTAGACCATATAAGGTTGTTATCCTAAAATTCTGGAGGTCGGAAGTCTAAATGAGTGGGTGGAGCTTCTGGAGGCGGGAGCGGAGAAAACAGTCCTCACCTTTTCCAGCTTCTACAAGCTGCCTACATCGCTTGCCTGTGGCTCTGGCAACTTCTACATAGCCCGCACTGCAGCACCCTCAGCTCTCTCTCTGAGCTGACCCCTGACTTCCCTTGCCACATCTCCTCCTCTCCCTTTCTCTTACAAAAAGGCTCTTCTGCTTCTCTAGGTCAGGCCCGCTCTGTGACATAATCAGTCTACCTCAAAATCCTTAACTGAATGCCCCCCTGCAAGGTCCCTTTGCCAAATAGGGTAACAAAGTCCCAGGTCTGGGCATGCGGTCATCTTTGGGCAAGGAGGGAGCCCTATTCTAGTGCCAGAAGGTTTCATCTCCATCCACTGGTGTGATGTCATCCTGTGCTTAGCCTTGCATTTGCTTCACTCCACCACCCAAAACTTTTATTTATCCAACATGTCAAATAATAGGACCTAGAGCTTTTAAAAAAGATATTCTTGGGCTCCTGGATGGCTCAGTCGGTTAAGCATCTGCCTTTGGCTCAGGTCATGATCCCAAGGTCCTGGGATCGAGCCCTGCATCGGGCTCCCTGCTCAGTGGGAAGCCTGCTTCTCCCTCTCCTTCTCTCCCTGCTTGCATTCTCTCTCTGTCAAATAAAATCCTAAAAAAAAAGATATTCTTTGAAACAAACTTTCTGATCAAATGTGAAGTGAACAAGGTATGTTTTCTCTATTCCATCAATTTTTTTTTTCTGTGTTTTGAGTATTTGGGACTTTGGAACTCCTGCTACAAAAACCCTGTGAGGGGACATCCCCTTCTAAAGTTCATGATGTGGTTAATTTACCAATTCACATAACCCTCATGTATTAAATTTCCAGAAAATGTTTATTAATCTAGAATTGATGTAGTGTGTCATTGACATTTATGTCATTTGTCAACATATTCTGTATTTATGAGCAAGTGTGCATGGACACGAGCTGGGTATGGTATATGACTCTGCCTCAGATCCTGGTAGAGAAGATACTGTGGCTTGGTGCCCTGAGAAAGTTACATCAGCCTCAGAATCACACTGGGCTTCTGGGTAAATGATGAATAAGTATACTACTCTCTTGGGGATGGGATATAAAATACCCGACTTTTGGTCACAGAATGCCTTCTAAATGCCAGGTATTGCCAAAAACTGAAATGTTGCCTCATGTAATTCATCTATATCTCTCTACATTTCCTCTCTGTTTTCAATTAGATTTTATATCCCTCATTATTTCTCATTTAGAATCATGTTTGAATTTAGCCATCATCCATTTTATATTCATGCAAATATCAGCTTCCTTTTAGTTCTTTTTTTACCTACTGTTATTTAAATTTTATTAAAGTTATTTTTTACTTGTTATTTCATTTCAGCTTTTATTTACTTCTTACACTTAGCTATAACTAGGGGACTATGGCAGTGGGATTCCTGGTTATTCTCAGCAGATTTTCCTTTTAGTTCTTAAAGAGATTTCTGTTTGTATCCCATTATGCTTGTTTTTTATTAGAGTAAAAATACTATTTAGAAACTTTAAATTATCTTGATCTATTTTAGGACATGTGCATGTGGAGAAATACCACACCTGCCATTTCTTCACAACTGTACTGCTCAGGGGTGCCTGGGTGGCTCAGTCGTTAAGCGGCTGCCTTCCGCTCAGGTCATGATCCCAGGGTCCTGGGATCAAGCCTAGCGTTGGGCTCCCAGCTCAGCGGGGAAGCCTGCTTCTCCCTCTCCCACTCCCTCTGCTTGTGTTCCCTCTCTTGCTGTCTCTTTCTGTGTCAAATAAAGTCTTTAAACAAAACAAAACAAAACAATCAGTACTGGTCAGGGTGCTGGCAGGAAACCAAGGACACCCTCACAAGGGATCACTGAAGAGTCACTTGGAAACAGTGAAAAGAAGCCCAGAGGGAATAATAAAGCACCTAGGAGCTAGCTGCAGGAGAGCATCTTGTACCTACCTGTGCATCAGAGGGCACCAGGGCTGAGGGATTGTCGAAGGCTGACAAGAGCTGTGGCTGTAGGAGACGGTCCTAGGAGATGGGCATACCCAATGCCAAATCTCCCAGCCAAGGGAAGGGAGAAGGGAAGCAAGGGAAGGAAATACCCTGAACGCTGCTTCCACCCTCCCAGACCCAGTGGAAGCCAAGGTACAAGGGAGCCAGTTGATGGCCCCATAGCAGTCCATTTCCCGGCCCACAGCAGGGGGAGAGAGGAGGGCAGTGACCAGGAGGAGCAAACAGAACATGTTCCAGCACAGGGGTTTGTTGGAAAAAGTATTCCAAATTAATTTATCATGGCCTTAGGAATTCAGTTGTACAGAAACACATATGTCCCCCCATACTTAAGCCCTGACCCCTTTGGTTTCTTTCTCTAACCGCTGCTATTGGTGTTTGTAAAGTTGAGTTGGTCACTGTGGCTAATGCCCAGATTGGCTCAAGACTTAACAATACATTTGCCGTGTAGACACTTACAGTGATTAGGGGAAGGGTCCTCGCTTTCCCAGCAGGCCATCTGAGAGGCACTCTCCTTCATGCTTCCATTCTTGCTTTTCTAGGATGGAGCTTCAGCATGGGGTCAGCTTACCAGTTCCACAGTTGGCGTGTGTTCGTGATAGTCTGCGCGCTCCCCTGTGTCTCCTCGGTGGTGGCCCTCACATTCATGCCTGAAAGCCCACGGTTCTTACTGGAGGTAATGTGTATTACTATGAAGAGTTAAGGGAGCCACACACATTGGAACAAGTTCCCTGTTAATTCTAGGAAAGTGTGTGGACGTTTTTCCCTTGCTGCCATGGGACCATAGAGGGATTGGTTTCACTGAGACATGTTTTATTTTACTTTTTTCATTATTATTTTTTTATTGTGTCATGTTAGTCACCATACAATACATCATTAGTTTTTGATGTAGTGTGCCAAGACTCATTGTTTACATATAATGGAGACATGTTTTAAAAGACCAGTGTGTGAAAAAGCTGCCTTGTGGCCAGAAAGCACTAATTTCCTTCTCAAGCAAGTAACTTTTCCCTCAATGAAGAGACTTTGTCTTACTTTTTTATACATGAACTTTTTGCAGCCAAAGATGCTATTTCTAGTTCTAGGCACATCCCTTGAACTGCTCATGTACTTGAGGCTGTCCAGTGGGATAACCCATTTGTGCAATTATACCCAGCTTACTTTTACAACACAAGATGGTTATTGGAAAATCAGGGAGAATAAGTGTTTTACCTTTTAGCCCTTCAGTGTCTGTTCACATTTCTTAGGTTGGAAAACATGATGAAGCATGGATGATTCTGAAGTTAATTCATGACACAAACATGAGAGCACGGGGTCAACCTGAGAAAGTCTTCTCGGTAAGTACCTGCTTCTCAGCAAATCATCTATGCTAGGTGCAAGGAAACATTTTCTGAAAAGGCCAGATTGTAAATTTTTCTCTCTACTCCGGCTACACTTATCTTTTGGTTCCTCATATTTCCACTTCACTTAGACGTATTGCTCTCACTGGCTCTGTGCTTGCTGTTCACTCTGCATGGAATGTTCTTACATCTTCCAGATACCAAGTCTATTCTCAGTGGGGGAAAGCCAGTCTAAATTAATAAAAATTGGATGGATGGAATTTTTTGGAAGGAACAGTGGTTTAAATTTTTTTACATAGGCATTCATGCAATTAGACTAATGATGTTTTGTCTCAAATAGGTTTAGGCAGACATACAGTAAGACATAAGGGAGACATAAATAAGACCTTCAGTGTCTTATAAATAACACCAAATATAGGTGTTAAAACATATGAAATAATTCCTTATTAAACAGTCTGTTGACACCTTATTTATTTCTTTTTTACTTAGGAAACAAATTTTTCATATTGTAAATATATACTTAAGTTTGGCCTTTATCTACATTACCACACATTCTTCATTAGCATATATATTTTTTAAAGCAATGTTATGGAGAAATGGAAGTCAGTAATGGATGTCTCCTATCGAGGACCTGGAAATGTCTGAATAAACCCTTCTTTTAAGAGATACACAAGAGAGGAGGGAGTTTTTTTAAATGAAACAATTAGAAGGCTGGAGGAATCTTGAGGCATCATTTAGAGACTCAATGTCACTTAACCCTTCTTAGCCACATGAGGAAAAATGCTTTATCAAAGTGATCTTCTGAGGTGAATCTCTCCAGGGCCTCACTGTGCTACTTTACGGCTTTTTCTTCTGGAAGGTTTGAGTTACCAAATTCACACATGGTCATCCATGTTGCTACTACATTATGTGATAATATGAGGGAATACTTCAAAAGAATGGGTAATCTCAGAGTTGGGTAATTTCAAAGTCATTACATCATTTCAACATGACAGCTTTGTCCTTTTCCCTGTTATGCCCACAATATAGCAAATCTGCATGCATTCCTCCAAAGCCTCTTTTTTAAGCTCTTCTTCTTATGCCCCTACCTTAAATATTGTTTTCCAGGACACTCTTTTTAGCTAATTTCTCTTTTAGCCTAATATACTTTCCTTAGCTGATTCCAGCTCTCCATCTCCTAATGGACAGTTCTCCTAAGCTCCAAATATACATGTTGAAGGCCATTATGGACATCCTTCTACGTCCTTTCAAATCTGAATTTCTAAGTCTGACTTCACATCTTAAGAGACTTCAAGCTTCCTCCTTTTACTGAATTCTATCAGAAGATACCACCAGGACCATGAAACTGGAAAAACCTTAAAACTACCCTGTTTCTTGCTTCCCTTTATCCCCATAATATTCAAGGCCTCACTCTGTCCTAATATTTCCATCCTAAATATCATTCCTCTTTGTTCCTTACTTTTGACCCTACTGCCACTGATTTCTTTCAGCCCTCATTACTCACTGCCCTCTGCCCTCGGACTATTCTTCAGGAATCTAAAACTCTTTGTAGTTGTCCAGTCCCTTGTTTTCTCTCACAACTCAGGATGTTTGCACATGGTATCTCCCATGCTTGGAATGGCCTCCAAGTGATTCACATACATGGCAAATGACACACTTCTCCATAAGTCCATGAAGATTTCTCTCATTCCCAATTCAACTTGGGTGTTCAGTAAAATACATCTTTTCCCTCTAATATTGATCTCCATTAGAGTTTTTTTTTTCTTTGTATGGTAATTTATTTTTGGAACTACACAGTCTAGTGCTGAACCTGTTACCCAGGGAGTTCCCATGAATGAATGAACAAACATTGATGAGGAGGGAAGAAGAAGCCTCCCACTAATAGTATGTTGAGAGATAAGAACACCTCTTTGATTTAAAAAATCTAGAGTATCACAAAGAAATGCCTCCATGGATTATTTTGAGTTGACTCTATTTGGAATCCCACATTTAACTCATACATTATTTTCATTAAATACAGACCTCTTTGTTGGCATAGCAGGAAGAGGCTACTGCTTACCTCATATAATTTGAGGGTTCCCAAATCACCACTGTCAAAAGACAATGTACCTGGATTCTCACAATAGAAGTCCTGCTTTGGATATGGGTAGAATCTCCAGGAAAAAAAAAAAAGGTGTTCAAAAGTGACCCCTGGCAGGGGTAATATTTGTGCAATTGTCTGTGTTCTCTCTAAAAGTTGAATGAATGTTGACTAAAAGGGTAAGATGGGACAGGTCCACAAAAGGATCCATTCTTTTTTTTTTTTTTTTTTTTTTTTTTTTAAATTCTTATTTTTCTCTTTTCAGGCTTTACTCTCTGTGTTGAAAGCATTGCCTTTCCCATGTCTGGCTTCTTTTCCCAAGCAGAAGAGGCTAATTTAAGTCCTAAATGCAACCCTTCCCAGTGATCTCCCATCATTTATTTCCCCTCTGTCACTGCAGAAGCTATGTTAATGCTTCCAGTCAGAGCCCATTCTCTGGACTTTGTACCGTGCTTGCCTGTGGCTATTTGCTGACCAGCCTCTGTGGGTTAGGTTACAGGAAAAGGAAGAAAGGGTCATAAAATACAAAGATAACTTGTAAGAACACAAGTTGGATGAGGAAGCTTTAAGAACTATATTGAGGGACCAAATTCAACAAATCCATGGGCTCCAAAGTAAAGTATGTACAATCACTTCAGTCCAAGCAAAATAATTCTTATTCCAGAAGCTAATCTCTCTGAATGTTTTATCTGTGAAATGTTTGCCTTTATGGTTGCGCTGCAAAGAAGGGCATTTTGGTTTCATATTACTCTATCCCTACTTGTTCTTCCCCCTTTCTCCATAGTATTCCTTCCCATTCATTCTTTATGAATTCTTCCAAGTGGTGTTGGAGTCCATATATTTCTATGCTCATGGTCTAATGTAAAAATGGAATGATTATCAGATACCTGCTTGCTTTTTTGGGATTTGGGCTTTGCTCCTTTCAAAACAAATGATAGGCCTTCAGAGAAGAGAACTCAGCACTTGGCATTGTGTTGCTCTCTACAGGTCCACAGAATCAAAACTCCCAAACAAATAGATGAGCTGATTGAAATTGAGAGTGACACAGGGACATGGTACAGAAGGTGTTTTGTCCGGATCCGCACGGAACTCTATGGAGTAAGTAAGAGACACCCCCCCAACCCCCCACCGGCATGTGCTGGCTAACATGGTGCCTTTAAAGTTGATCAGAAGCAGAGTGGATTGTGACCATTCCATGAGTGAGCCTGTGCCCCCTGCTGTCCAGGACACCTCATTTTCCTACACTGGGACCAGGTGAAAGGGCTCCTCTCCCACCCCCTCCCCACCCCCAGAGACAAGTGGGCTAGCCAAGACATTCCAAAGACATTCCATCTTTGGGAAGGGAAGTGCTAGACAAGGAGTCTTGGCAAGGCTGGGACACACTCAAGTTTTAAGTTACTTTGTCCATTGGCTTTCTGGAAGCTAAAAAAGTGAAACTTGCAGGATTTGGTTTCCTAGAGCCTCCAGCCTTGACACTGGAAGTTCCAACGAATCTGGCTCAAAGAAAAGTCAGTGTTTTAATAACTGGTGAAGGCGATTGGGAGTGGGTTCACTGCATAACCGCATAAGAAAACTAACTGTTTAATATTTTACAGATCTGGTTGACTTTCATGAGATGTTTCAACTACCCTGTCAGGGAAAATACAATAAAGCTTACAATAGTTTGGTTCACCCTCTCCTTTGGGTAAGTAATATTTCAGCTCTTGGTGAGTGAAATCTTTATATTTCCACACGGTAACTCCCAGTCCCATGGCTCTCCTTTCTTACACTCTTTGATGCTGTTAGTATGTTAGGAAGGATTTTTTTTTTTTTTTTCCAGTTTAGGCTTGCTGGCCCTGACAGTTTTTATAAATGACTTACTTTATTTTGTCATAATGCTGGGTGGCAAAACCAATAGTTCTTGGAAAGTCTTATGAGACCATGGGTGATTTGCTCCCCTTGGCTTCTCCACCTTCCTCTCCTTTGCTCGCCACCAACCCCAGCAACCTTCTTGCTTTTCCATGAACATGCCAGAACGTTCCCATCTCATGGGACTGCCTTGGCACTGCTGCCCAGACATTGCCCAGCTCATTTCCTCACCTCTTCTGAGACTTGTCTTGGATGTCACCTTCCCAGGCTCACCTTCCTTAAGCATTTACTTAATGGCAGCCCTTCAGCACTCCCTGCCCCCTTCTCAGCCTTATTATTCCCCCAGAGCACCTTCTGTCTTCTAATATTCAGAAAAGTTCTTTATTCTCTAGAGAGTAAAGCTCTGTCTCCCCCTCTGTGGAAGCTCTGTGAGAACAGGGATTTTAAAACTGTCTTGTTCACTCCTGTATGCCCCTGGAACATAGTAAGTGCTCAATAAGTAATTAATGAATCAAGTCTCCATTTATGTGTTCTAAGAAAAGAGATAGAAAGAAAATATCAGAATTTTATTAGCTAATAGCTTTAGAATATTTGTATCCAACTCTATTTTGCACAATTTACTATTTATAAGAGACAATTAGATAATACCCTATACTTTCAGGTCTGTTGGCTCTTAATGCCCTAGTAGAGCCCAGCGTCAATGCTGTAGGTTCTATCTGCAAACCTCCCTAAATGCAAACAGGCAAGTGATCAAAGACAGTCAATCTTTCATAGTGCCATGAGGGGTAGCAATGGGACAGACAGGGAAAGTGTGGATCAGAAGACCCAACATCTCCCTCTGCTCTGTGACTTGGAGATACTATACCAAGTTTTATTTCCTTATTTCCAAATTAAGAGGGATGCTTCAGATTATGTAAAGTAACTCCCACTCAAGTTCTAAGAGACACATTAATCAATGAAGGTAGACAAGGCTGAAAAGTGCCTACTATGTACTAAACACCCAGCTAGGTACAAAGGCATGTAGTCAAAAGTTCTCTTGATGTGGAGATTTAGGTGGTAATATCTGGTTTGCTGATATTTTGTTATTTATTGCTGACCACATGGTAAGCTTTATAGATTCCTTGTAATGTTCCTAAAATGTTAAAGAGTGCCTACATTTGGTGGATATTCAGTAAATGTTCACTGAGTAAATGAAAAATTAGGTGAAACTCCTCCATGTCGTGAGGATGTATGCTCCAGGCCAACTTGCTTCCCTCATTGTTGCCATTTTCAAAGATTTTTGTCCTGAGTATATGAGTAGAGAGCAGGGTGATGGATGTTCAGGGTATATGTATCCTTTAAATGAATATTTTTGTATTCTCTGGTTAAATACCCAATTGTTGGATCATAGACATTTTTGCAAAGAAGACCTAGGGATGGCCAACAGACATATGAAATGTACTGTCACAGCTGATGAGGGACATACAGATCAAGACTACAATGGGATATCACCTCACATCTGTCAGAATGGCTAAAATCAGCATAAGAAACAACAGATGTTGGAGAGGACACACAGAAAGGCGACCCTCCCGCACTGTTGGTGGGAAGGCAAGCTGGTGTAACCACTCTGGAAAATAGTACAGAGCTTCCTCAAAACATTAAAAAAAAAAAAAGCTGCCCGATGAACCAGCAATTGCACTAGCCACATATCAACTGCGCGGTTGCCATATGTGGTTAGTGGCTGCTGTACTAAAGAGCACAGAGAAGTGCCTGAGCTGTGCCCTGCTAGAATCATACCTAAGAGAGTATAGCAGCAAGTGGAAATAACCTGGATTTTCAGATAATAACCCGAATGACCCTTCTCCCAGCCTTGAACCACTTGAGAAATGGATCTCTGCCCTTGAGGTCACTGTATCACAGTAGTGTAGAACCCAGAAATAGTCCCCATGAGTAAAGAGGTCATTCTTTAATGGTACTCAGAGTTTGGGGACCCCAGGAGTTTGCACCAGCAGATTAGGAGATGGGGTTCCTCAGTGAGGCCTAGGCTGATGAGAAGAGCATCAGGGTCAGGAAGCCCTGTGTTGGTATAGCATGGAGGTCCCTGTCCAAAAGCAGAGTGCAGAACTCCTCCTATCTGTGGGGCTTCCCAGGCTGGCTGGCTCTCTGGCATGATGTTTGCGGGCCGATGCATGGTGAGAAGATGGCTGCTCCATGATTCCTTCTGTTGCAGGGAGCGGATCAGAACCACAAGTGCTTCTCCAGGAACCCCTGCCTCTCTGAAATTGTCACTTGGCAGGGGTTGGTCACTGCCACGGGTATGCCAGCACCCGTACAAACTCCTGTGTCTTTGTTTTTGCAGGTACTATGGATTATCTGTGTGGTTCCCTGATGTCATCAAACATCTGCAGTCGAACATGTTGCCCATTGAAAAGATCGAGAGAGAAAAATTTTCAAATTTCAGTGTTAACTTTACAATGGCAAATCAGTTGCACCTGGGAGCAGAGTACGACAATGGCAGGTCCAGAAACTTTGAAATAACTTAATCTGCTATCTGTTCTGAAAAAAAGTCTTTCTTCCTAGTCTTTGCTGCATGGAAGCATGCACCGCTGTTTGCTTGTTTGTTTTTCTTAGTTTGTACATTAGTCATTTTCAGACTGAATTTAAACACTTCCAAACAGGCTTTAAAAAAAAAAAAAAAAAAAAAAGGTATATGTGTATCAGTCCTTGACTTAAAACTGCTTCTGAAACTGCTGCTTCACATTTGTGAAGTAGCGGAATTAACTGGTATGAAAAGAAAATTTAGAGAGACCCTGGAAAGTAACAGAAATGAGTCATGAGAGAGAAGAGGGAGGAGTACAAGGCAATAAGATGGTTGATGGTGCTACTTAATTCAGAGAAGAATTCCGTAGTGTAACATGATGCCTGTCTCTTACCCTTGAGAAGGGGGACCACTTTCAGAAGCCCTTCCTTCTCCACTAGGCTGAATCTGGAAGTGATGTTACATTGTACCAGTAAGACTTTCCCTTAAAGAACAGAAATGATTCCCCAAAGTTCAGGGCTTTGAAAATACAGAATGAGTTAGCAAAGGACTTTTTTTGAAGATGGACTCTGGAATGCCTCTTGGTATGCACAGAGAACTGGCTTAGGAAGGTGGTTCCAGTACATTCTTTCATAGGGGGAAAGGAATAGATGAGGTCATTTGTTTCTGTTAGTTGTTGTCTAGGTAAATAATGGCTGGTGTGTGCTCCTGATGGCTTGAACATTGTTCTTAGGAAATTGTCCCAAAGGCAGATATGGTAAAAGTAAAAATTTTTAAGAACTGGACCAAGTTTTCCCAGACAAAACCACTTTGGAAGGATGAGAAAGAATTCTGTAGGATACTTAGGGTTTACATGATGAAAGGGAGAATTATGAAGCAGGAGATAATTGTTTAAATTGGCAATTCCACACAGGGCTTAATCCTCATGCAGGCCATGTAGGATCACCTTCACTCTCCCACATAAAATCCCAACCCAAGCCTGCGCTTGTCTTTCCATGGAAACCTTTGTAATGGCAGGGTAAAAATTTACTTCATTGATTTTTAAAAGTGTTGTTACTCCATTAGACATGTCTGATATGTTTGTGTCTCTGACCTATTTTAAATGATGCTGGTTAAAGTTCTAAGCCAACTCTTTGGTCACCACCACCAGTTTTTTACACTAGCAAGATAATTATTAGCCATTTTAATAGTATTAAAATTCCTGTAAAACATATATATTTATTTTAGAAGGCAATAGAATTTTTATTGATTTTCTTGTTTGTCTTTCAGGGAAATAAGAAATGCCACTAGCTAATTCATTTTTTACAAAGAACTTTCCTGTTCAATACCATAAAATGGCATCTCTTCTTAATGCCATGGTACTGATCTGGAATAGCCTCTGGGGTAGACTGTCACCAAACAAAACGAACAGTATAGAATAGTGTCTTATTTGCTAGCACTCCATAAAAAGAATGCTCCTAAGAGCATATAAGAAACTGGCCACACTGGCAAAAGAACTGGGAGGCTTAAGGTTAGCTGGGAAAATACTTATTTTATCCTTTTTCAGTGTTTTCAATTTTGTACCTTGTGAACTCTGTGTATATATTATCCATTCATAAAAAACCTGAAACTGTTTTCCCTTTCTAAATTCACTTCTAGTTCAGAAAGTTGATAATATTCTTAAAATGTGCCCTTATTGGGACATCTGGGTGGCTCAGTTAGTTAAGGGTCTGACTCTTGATTTCTGCTCAGGTCCTGATCTCAGGGTTGTGAGATCAAGTCCCGAGTCATGCTCTGCCCTCAGTGTGGAGCTAATTTCGGATTCTCTCTCCCTCCCTCTCTCTCTCCTTCTGCCCCTTCCCTGCTCACTCTCCCTCTCTTGAAAAAAAAAAAAAAATAGTGCCATTATTTACCCTTCTTTAATGGCTAAATGTATGGCTTAGGTGGATTTACTCTTGACCCCTGGAGTAGAGGTTGAAATGAGATTACTTTTTAAGAAGGTGTTGTGTTAGGCCACAGCATTTTGAGCCGACAGATATCATCAGGCATTAAGGTGAAAACAATTTTGGAAGTACTGAAGAGGGTATAGCTTTTAAGTCAGTCAGCTTGCTTGCCTGGGAGGCTCAGACCCTTTCTGCCCCGAGTGGTATTTGGTGTAATAACTTATTCTCCAGTTGAACAAGCATTCTCCTCTCAGTGCCTGGCTAAGTATCGATTGATGATCTCTTAATAACTTACCGAGACACAATGATGATTATCGACCCATGTCTTCTGGGAGGCCTTATCAACACAGACAGATCTGGTCATAGACTCTTTTTAAGATGTTAGGATCATCATGACTGTGATTATCTTCACCATCTAGAACCCCCCACCCCTTGCAGCATTCAAAAAGGTATCTGAGCAGGTTTCATCATTCTACACTTTCCCAAAAAACAAGCAGAGCTCTCATCACTCTGCTTGGTTCAAGGAATACCAGTTGGCTTTGACAAGAAACTTATTTATGGAAATGAGGGTGACCTATGAGTTTCTTCCTTTCTACCAGCCCTGAATCAATCATTCCTCATGTAAATGAAGACCAATTCTCATTGTTCTCTACCAGAAATCCCTACCGGAAAATGAAGAAGCCTTGAATTTTTAGCTTAGGAAACAGACTTCTGTCAAAAGTGAGCACGGGAGCACATTAAGTTAAAGCCATTAACCTCAAATAGAGAATTTTCAAATAAAGACATATGATCAAGAGCAAGAGGATAGGATTGAAAAATAAGAAATCGGTAGCCTCTGTTAGTCTTCAAACTCTCTACGTTCGTTAACATACCCTACAAAATCTTTTACCAACATTGCAAAAGCTAAATGAAGTTTTCCTGAATGCCATCTCTTCTGCTGGGAAATAATATAGGTGAGCCAGGAGATAGCCAAAGGACAGGCCGCGTGAAGAAGGGGGGTGGGCAGTTAAGAACCTAGAAGATCCAGAGACTAATGTCTTTATGGAGAGTCCACAGTGGGGCATCAGATCTCTAAATCCATTTGACTTTACTTTGAACCCTGATGGACACAGTCATTGATAAGAATTTTTGTGTGTGTGTTTTGGGCAGATTTCTAGGGATGAAGTTCAAATCTGTAACTTTCAAAGACTCACTTTTTAAGGCCTGCGTCTTTGAGGATGTGACTTCAGTCAACACCTACTTCAGGAACTGCACATTTATTGACACTGTTTTTGACAACACAGGTAGGTGTGCTCCTTTGCGCTGCCTGGGGCCTCTTCAAATGGCCCAGTTCTTGGCAAAAACCTGATACCCCTGTGGTAATGTGGGGAAAGTAGATATTAAAGTATAAAGGAATGGGTTTCCTTAATCAGATTGGATCATGGTTAAGCTTTTATTATTTCTCTCTGTCAGATTTAATGCAAATAGGACTTGCTGAAGTTCCAAGTTAAAAAAATAAAAATCCTTGAGGTGCCTGGGTGCCTCAGTAGGTTGAGCACCTGGCTCTTGATATCAGCTCAGATCATGAGCCCAGGGTCAGGATCAGGAGGTCCCAGGGTCAGGAGATGTCAGACTCTGCACTGAGTATGAGGCCTGCTTAAGATTCTGTCTCTCTCCCTCTGCCCCACACCCACCCACTCTGCTCACATGTGTGCACGATTTCTCTGTCTTAAAAAGAAAAAATACCTTTGAGTAATTTTTTAAAAAGATTTTATTTATTTATTTGAGAGAGAAAGAGCACACAGGTGGGTGGAGGGGCAGAGGGAGAAACAGACTCCCTGCTAAGCAGGAAGTCTGATGCAGGACTCGATCCCAGGACCCGGGGATCATGATCTGAGCCAAAGGCAGACCCTTAACTGACTGAGCCACCCAGGAATGGTGGGCTCCGCTAAAAGTCAATGGGAATCAAAACCGTTATTGTCTCTTACTGATCAAAATGTGCCTAAAAAGCTGGCTTCCCCTCAGGGAAGAAAAGAACCGCCCCTCAGTTTGTTTGTTTATAATCCTGGCTTCAAAATTTGATATCTACTTAAGTGATAATGCCTCAACTGCAGCAAACAGAGATGGACTATGCATGGCTATGTTTAATCAGATAGTTTTTTGTCCAATCCTGGTAATGGAGTTTGGAAAACCCCCCCGGGGAAAAGAAGAGTTTGGTGGGGGGAGGGTACTGATTGAGCACCTACCATAGGCTGGTTCCTACTTTCCATCATTAGACATTCATTATCTCATTTCATGAGAAAATAGTGGAGACTTGGAAAAAGTAATTTGGCCACATTTGTAGATCTAGTAACAGCTAACATTTGAGACCAGTTTCATCTGATTGCCGAGCCCATGCTTTCCCACCCCTGCACTCCGGTGTGTCTGTCCTATGAGTCCAAAATAACAGCCCAGCACAGGGAGGAATATAGCGCTACCTTGGGCCAGTGCTGCCTTCTTGGTGTTCAGACAGGAAGCAGCTCTGCCCAACTCCCAGTGAGAGTGGAATCAGGTTTTTTTTAAACAGTGCTTTAACTGCCTTCTAATCCATTCAACCTCAGAAGCCAGCTTTTTAGGCACGTTTTGATCAGTAAGAGACAATAACGGTTTTGATTCCCATTGACTTTTAGCGGAGCCCACCATTCCTTTGCACCTCTCCTTGGATAGATCCAAGCTCCAGGAAAAAAAAAAAAAAACAGTGAATGCCAGTGACGTTCCAGTAAGGGCAACTCTTATTCCTTTGTGTGTTCCTCCACTTTGACCTCAACTTCTACATTCAACCTTATGGGTCCAACAAAAGGCTGTTCCTTCTCTTTAACTCAGAGTCCCATAAAATAGCAATGATAAGGCTGATTCATCTACATTTTGAAACAACTTGTTTTTGTAGTTGTAGTATGGAAGCTATCAGTTCTATAATAATAGTACTTATGTAACATGATAATTAGAACAAAGTAACATTATAAAGGAGTAAGCAAGTAATATAATTAGCAATGGCCAACCAGAAAAAAATCAGAGGATAACTAGACTCTAATATATTCTTTTATTCAACAAACCTATCCTTCATTCAGCTACTTTGTAATGTGAGGTTCTAGAGCAGCCCCTGTGTGTTGGCCAGGACCTGAAGCCCTCAAGTTTACAATACCATGTTTCTTTTTCTGAATTCTTGACTGGCTTTCTTCGACTGGGGCACAAGTGTCAAGAGCCTGATGAATGTTTTTGTGTCCACAGATTTTGAGCCATATAAATTCATTGATAGCGAATTTCAAAACTGCTCATTTTCTCACAACAAGACGGGATGCCAGATTACCTTCGATGATGACTATAGTGCCTACTGGATTTATTTTGTCAACTTCCTGGG
This sequence comes from Mustela nivalis, assembly GCF_964662115.1. Classification (NCBI taxonomy): domain Eukaryota; kingdom Metazoa; phylum Chordata; class Mammalia; order Carnivora; family Mustelidae; genus Mustela; species Mustela nivalis. Next base: position 79,338,791 of record NC_139022.1, on the reverse strand, counting down.
GACATTGGCAGTGTTGCCAGGGAACATCGTGTCTGCTCTCCTGATGGACAGGATCGGGCGCTTAACGATGCTAGGTATGTGCTTGATTTTATGTAAAATAAAAGAGCTGCCCTTGCCGTCTCTGGGGAGCCTGGTTCCCACTGTACTCCCTGCCCCCTAAGGGATTTGCATCCCACAGAGATGAGGCGAAATCCCTTAAGACCCTTCATTAGGACTAAATCTCAGCAAAAATTATGCCTAATTACATTTCATTTGAGCAGCTACCGTGAATTAACAGACTGAAGAACTAATTATGTGTGACTGATGTATATTCTTCCACTTAAGTAGCTGAGTAATTGACGATATGCATTTCCTGTTTGCTGTGTTCAGAAGGCAGTTGGAGAGGCAAACCTTTATACAGGTGAGCCTACCTGTACCTGAGCTGTTGGAGTCCAGACCACAGCCTCCCCGTGGGATTCAGGTTTGCTGAGAGATGACAAGGACCCAAGGATTATTCTTTCTAAGATGGCAGGAAACATGGCACCCTTTTGTCTTCATCGTTGGCAGGTGGCTCCATGGTACTTTCGGGGATCAGTTGTTTCTTCCTCTGGTTGGGCAGCAGTGAGTCCATGATGGTAGGCGTGCTGTGTCTGTATAACGGATTGACCATCTCGGCCTGGAACTCTCTGGATGTGGTCACTGTGGAACTGTACCCCACAGACCGCAGGTATGTTGAAAGCTCCTTGGGGCCCCTGAGAAGTCATAGAAAAATAAGCCGAACTGTCATTTCCCAAAGGACGTGAAAGTCAAAAAAAAAAAAAAAAAAAACGTGGTTTATGAGGTCATAGTTTTCACTCATACATTTTAGAAAGAAAATGTCAGGGAATGTAGTTGCTAGTAGGAATAAGTAATTGGGCAGTGAAACTAGTGAAGACATTTACTTGGTTTATTGGCTGACGGTATGAGTAGCCCATACTGAAGTAGTGAGGGAAAGGGTTTGGACCACATTTTCAGCTCTTGGACCACATTTTCACTAGCTAATCAGTCCTGAGAGGACTCTTACTTTCCTTTGTAAGTGTCTGCATGAGCTCTGTATTAAGCAGCCACAGAGAAGTCTCTACACCATATCTCTTGACCTTCCTGGGAAGGTCAAGGCCCAAATGTCTTGGGAAAGCACAACACATTTCCAGTTATAACAACAACAACAACGATTGCTATTAGAACAAAGTTATGCATCAGTCCCAATGTGGAGATAAAGACTTTGCATCTTATATCAAAGAATGGACAAAAAGTTAGAGTTTTGGGGTCAAGCTGTAGCAGCTGAATAATTAAAATAATAAAAGCCCTGTTTTTCCATTTGACATGAGTAGACCAATGGCCTTTGCCCTCTTTTATTTTGTGTATACTTTGTCACCATGGAAACCCTCTCTGCTGAAGTATGGGGTCAGTATTTTCTGAACTTGGAAATGCAGGAGGGATTTTTTCTAAGACTATGCAGGAACATTTGGGATGAGAATTTTCAATAACATCTATTACTGAGCTTATAGGAATGCTATAGGAACTATATACCCATCTCCCACAGCACATCTCAAACTCTGACAGATGTGTGCTTATCAAATGTTCTACTAGGCCCTCAGTAACCTCCTGCTGAGTATTTAGGCTCTGAAAGGAACCATATCCTCCAAATACAGCATCTCCTTTATTCATTCAACAAACATTAACTCTCTTTTGTGAGCAAGCTCCGGGGGTAGATGCCACAGGCCTTGGGATGAGGGTGCTGCCAAAAAGAAAGAAAGGAAGGAAGGAAGGAAAGAAAAGGAAAGGAAAGGAAAAAAAGAAAAGGAAAGGAGGGAAGGAAGGGAGAAAGAGAAGGAAAGGAAAGATTAAGACAATGCAGTATCCAGTGAGCATTATTTTATCAACTTTCTTCCTGCAAATAGGGCCCAGATGTGGATTAAACTATACATTTAAAATAAACCCCTTAAAGGGGGCACCTGGGTGGCTCAGTCGTTAAACGTCTGCCTTCAGCTCAGGTCATGATTCAAACCCTGCATGGAACCCAGCATTGGGCTCCCTGCTTGGCAGGAAGTAGGCTTCCCACTCTGCCTGATTGTGTTCCTTTTCTCACTGTCTCTCTCTGTCAAAATCTTTAAAAAATTTTTAATAAAATAAATAAGCCCCTTAATGTTAAACAAGGCTATGGCATAGCCAGATACCTTTTTCTTATCCATGTAAGAGTTTGATACTATTTTAGATGAATCAGCTGCTTATCCCTCTACCAGAATGAATGAAAGGATGAATATTCTTCTATGGCAAAATCTGACGTAAAAAACAAAAAACAACAATTTGGGCAGTTTCCTCCAATGAGAAACATGGGCATGCTGTAATTCTGTTGTTAAAATTTGATATAATTCCAATGACAGAATTTCTTAGTTAAAAACAGAAATTGCTATTTGTGTTTGTTTGCTATTTGTCTGCTCTAAGAAGCAGAGGATAGGACAGAACTAAACGTGTACAGATTTTAGTAGGAGACGTGGCTGTGTGAGTGAAAATGGGGATGGAGGAGAAGTCTGGGCATGCTACAGGGAAGCCTGGACCCCAGGGAAGGAGTGAGGAAGGACCGTAGGGGGGACTGCCCCCCACCTCCTCTGGCAGTCTCAGGGGGGTTTGGCAAGACGATGGGGGGATAGAGCCGCTGCAGGTAGAAGGTGACAGCATCTGTTTCCAGCAAGTCCCGTGTGTCCCAGGAACTGGCCAGCAGTAGTACTCCTAACATGTTCTGTTATTAGAGCAGCAAAACGTGGGGATGAATTTCTGAGCTCAGCAGCTGGGGCAGCGACTTGGATGTCCACAAGGCATACTGCAGCCACAAATATGCTGGTGGACATTCTGTAACTCTTTCACAGATGTGAGTAGATAACATGCAGGAAGTCAGTTTCCTCAGTGATGGAGAGCTAACTGGTCCTCCAGAGCATTTCTGCCAGAGCCCTAGTGGGAGATCCAGTCCCATCTCTTCTGTTATAGGCAAAAACTTGCTCTCCTGTGTCTGCCATGCTCCCCTGGGCCACAGAAGGAGTCTCCATGGATCTCTGGCTTAGCTCTTAGAGGAAAACCCCAGTGGTGCTGAGTGCAGGCATCCTGTGGCCTCTTCTCCCCATAAAAGCAGAAAAGAATATATCTCACCAGGAATTCTGACTAGAGGTGGTGATATTTCATATCAGAACTTTAGCACTGCCAACTCTTAGCCCAGTTTCTGGAGTCTCCTTAATGATCAGAATAAGACACTCTGATCCCAGGCCCTGAGCTAAAATAAAAAAAAAGTAACCTAGGGAGCCAGTTAACAGCCAGCTCCTATCAAATCCCAGTCAGCAGCACCAGGGTGGCTAAGTTGGTTGAGCATCCAACTCTTGATCTGAGCCCAGGTCTTGATCTCAGGGTGGTGAGTTCAAGCCCCACATTGGGCTCCATGCTGATTTTTGTTAAAAACAAAAATCAAAAATCCCAATCAAAATTATTCTATTTGGGGAACATAATGTAAGGTATAGTCTAAGCGCTATGACAGTTGAAATCTACATTTGTCAAACACGTTGTAGATTTT